>NC_091006.1:11693939-11996969 GCF_041146395.1 Eulemur rufifrons | reverse complement strand
CTGGCTGAACGACTCAACCTAACGGAGTACCAAGTGCAGGTCTGGCCCCCCCATCAGCCCGTAATGACAAGATCCGCTCTCCATCACTGTCACTCTCCGGGTGCCTCCCTCCCTCCCTCCCACAAGGCGAGGAGCACCCCGCCCCCCCGTCTAGCTAGCAAGGGGTCCCTCCAGTGAGGAGCCAGGGTGGCACCCCAAGTCCCACTTCAACCGTGTGTTGGCATGAACCCGCCAACACAATGGGCCCAGACTGGCTCCACAGGGCCTCCCACTGGGTGGACCTCAGTGCCCCTGTGACCCTGGGGACCCTCTCCCGCAGAGCCTCCCCAGGCCACGGGCTCCTGGGGTCCTGGGAGCCAGGCCTGCCCCACCACCCCTCCCTTCACCCCGGAGACCTCTAATTGGGTTTGGGGTGGAGGGAGAGGCCTGAGGCTGGCCCTCCGTCCTTCCTCCCCACCCACCCCAGCGTGTCTCACACCTCCTCCCTCCCCTCTGTCCACCTCCCCAGGTGTGGTTCAAGAACCGCAGAGCCAAAGACTCTCGGCTCCAGCGACAACTGCAGCGACCAGAGGGGCCAGCGGGGCCAGGCCATGGAGCCCCCGCCCCTGGCGGCCCTGTGTTCCCACAGGGCCCGGGTCTCCAGAACCCCACTCTGCCCGGCCCCTCAGGAATCTCCTCAGCAGCTGAACCTGCCTTCTGCAGCATCGACCAGGACTGGGGGGCCCCTGGGTACAGCACCCAGGAGGGCGTCCGGGCTGCCCCCGGCCCAATTTCAGGCCCAACCCTAGGCCCACTCCAAGACCCACTCTCAGGCTCAGGCCCAATCCCAGGCCTACTCCAAGGCCCACTCTCAGGCTCAGGCCCAACCCCGGGCCCATTCTCAACCCTGGGCCCATTCTCAACCCCAGGCCCACTCCAAGGCCCAACCCCGGGCCCATTCTCAACCCTGGGCCCACTCCAAGGCCCAATCCCAGGCCCACTCCAAGGCCCAATCCCAGGCCCAATCCCAGGCCCACTCCAAGGCCCAATCCCAGGCCCACTCCAAGGCCCAATTCCAGGCCCACTCCAAGGTCCACTCTCAGGCTCAGGCCCAATCCCAGGCCCATTCTCAGTCCCGGGCCCATTCTGAATCCCAGGCCCACGCCCAGACCCAATGGCAGGCCCGTTGTGTCCTCAGAGCCCCCATGCCTCCAACTTCTCAACTAATGTATTATCTGACATCACAGACCTCTTCCCACCCCAAGACCCCTTCGAGGTCTCCTTGGTCTCCACCATGTCTGGGCCCCAAGAGAGGGATGATTTTGTAGACAAAAACGACCCAGGCCCCAGGTCGTGACTGGATTTATAGGGTGTTGTGCCTGCAGCTCCGACTTCACTGCGAGGTCCTTTCTTCAGGCCGATGCACCACCTTTTACCCAGCCTGCTGACAAGGTTCCAATTTGCTGCCTTCACTGCGGCCATCACAGGTAGCCCTGCTATGAACGTGCCCACCTGGTCATCTGGGTGGAGCGTGAGCATTTCTGTGGACTAGGAGAGAATCACTGCTCATGGATATGTTTAGCGTTAGCCCAGGAGCCCCGATGATTGAGAGATTGAGATATTCACACATGTTCACTGAACAATAAAAATCCTCATGTGTCCACTTTTGTATCTGTTTTTCTTTATTTGAATTTATTCTCATATTCTTTGGCAATTAACTTGCTGCAAACATCTTTCCCATTTGTATTTTTTTTTTCATTAATAGCATTTCTTGATTTTACTGTCTTTCAGTATTTCTCAAATTACCTGGTGCTATGGGCCAGTTGTCTTGTTTTATTTTTCATTTCCATCAGTGGCAGACATGTTGTAAAACACAATATTAATCATATTAAAATAAGTTTTACAAGATATCCCCACTTTCAAACTGACAGAAAAGTTTTTTTTTTTTTTTTTTTTGAGACAGAGTCTCACTCTGTTGCCCGGGCTAGAGTGAGTGCCGTGGCGTCAGTCTAGCTCACAGCAACCTCAAACTCCTGGGCTCAAGCGATCCTACTGCCTTAGCCTCCCGAGTAGCTGGGACTACAGGCATGCACCACCATGCCCGGCTAATTTTTTGTATATATATATATTTTAGTTGTCCATATAATTTCTTTCTATTTTAGTAGAGACGGGGTCTCACTCTTGCTCAGGCTGGTCTTGAACTCCTGACCTCAAGCGATCCACCCACCTCAGCCTCCCAGAGTGCTAGGATTACAGGCGTGAGCCACCTCACCCAGCCAGAAAAGTTTCTTAAAGCCGGTGTTTCTAGAAGCTTCTGTCACTACTATGGAGACAGAGCTTACATGTGGCACTAGTCTGAAGTACTTGAATTACTGCTTTGAAAATTGCTCAATTTTCTTTTTCCTTCTAAGACTAATGTTTTCTCTTGCTTGCCTGCTTAAGAAAGCTTTCATTATCACATGGTCATAGATATGTTTTGTTCTCTAAAATTTTTTTTTTTTTTTTTTTTTTTTTTTTTTTGTTGAGACAGAGTCTCACTTTGTTGCCCAGGCTAGAGTGAGTGCCGTGGCGTCAGCTTAGCTCACAGCAACCTCAGACTCCTCGGCTTAAGCGATCCTACTGCCTCAGCCTCCCGAGTAGCTGGGACTACAGGCATGCGCCACTATGCCCGGCTAATTTTTTCTATATAGATTTTTAGTTGTCCATATAATGTCTTTCTATTTTTTTAGTAGAGACGGGGTCTCGCTCAGGCTGGTCTCGAACTCCTGACCTTGAGCAATCCACCCGCCTCGGCCTCCCAGAGTGCTAGGATTACAGGCGTGAGCCACCGCGCCCGGCCTAAAATTTTTATAGTTTTAGTTTTCCATGTAACAATGGCTGGATACATTCCGGACAGCCCTCATAGGTCTTCAGTACACTTAGGGTTGATTGTGTATGGTGTGAGGTAGGGATTCTTCTTTTCTCATGGATTTCCAATTGTTAAGTTGTTGAGAAGCTTGTAATTTTCTTTCTCATAAATCAAAGGCCTATCAATATGCAGGTCTGTATCTACAAAATTTTTATTTTGGGTTCTTGGTCTCTAGCTCCTTGCACCAGTACCATCCTGCCCCTTCCCTCTGTCCTCTCCTTTCCTGTATCTTTTGCCAGCCTCTTGTGGTCATCCTGGCCTCTGAGTCTTCCCACAGCTAGTTCCCTGACCCAGTCCTGTTCTCATTTAGCAAATGCTCCAATCCTCTTAGGTCAGGACAGCCTCAGCAAAACATAGGGAGAATTAGTGGGGATTTGGAGGAACATGTGAGAGGCCGTGGTTGGAGGTGGGGACAGACTGCCTGGATATAATGAAAAACCCTCTGGCTTAACAGAGAGACCCTGACAGGAAGGCACACAGAAAAACAGACGGAGACCCCACAAACAGACTGAGGGACAGAGAAAGACTGAGGGGCAGGGAGAGAGGGAAACTGAGGCACAGGGGGTTTCTTGCCCTCAAAACCAGAACAGGCAGGGTCCCCTCAGCATGTGTCACTTTCCATGTGATAGCAGCTGCCCTATGTGCTCTAATAATCTTACAAAAGGTCCCTTGAGGTTGGCAGCCTTTAATCCCTTTACCTGTGCAGGGTTACACCAAACATCACAGTGTTTAAGTGCCTTTCTGAGTAGACAGAAAATATCCAAGCTGAGTATCCTTCAGGCCGCCCAGCTGGAGAGCACAGCCCTTAACCCCGCTACTCTTTCGAGCTGTGCCGAGCCCATCTGCTTCTTGGACTATTTGGAGAAGGACGTGTAGACAGCTGGACGTCCATGAGACTGGGTAACAACTGCACCTTCTCCATGCGTGTGGGGTGTGACCGGCATGGAGTTGTGCCACTTACGCACTCAGCACACAGCCTGGCTTGCCGGAAGCACCGAGTAAAGGGGTGATTTTATTCTGCCATTTAGACAACACCCCTTTCCTCTATCTCTTCCCTCCTCTGACTCATCTCCCACCTCTCTGCCCTGCACAGACCCATCCCTCTCCTTCCCTGGTCTCTCTCCCTCCCTGTCAGTCCCTGGGCTTCTTCCTAGCAGGTTTCCCTGGCCTTGACCTAGTCGAGCTCACCACCTGCCCCAATCCTCTTAGAGCCAGGCCAGCACCTGCAGAATCCCAACCAGGTCAGGGGAGAGTCGAAGGGGACACAGGACATACTGGCAGATGATGTCAAAACCCTTCTCGGGCCCCTGCTGGCATCTCCTCACACCGCTGTAGTGACAGAGACTTCGGTTACAGCAGTAGGTGCCGTCAGGGCCTCTTCCACCCCCTCCCCTGCATAAGCCCCAGGGAGACGCTGTCCCTGATTTGTCATCAATGACTCGGGCCGTGGCTGAAACGACATGCTGTACATGTTCACAGACACACTTGATTGTCTTTGCAGTTAATGACAAAAATGGAAAACCTTCCAATTTCTGTCCTCTCTTTTGGCTGCACTCAGCTCTGGAAATGGGAATAGGATGGAAATTTATTTTTAGTACTGTAATCATTCACTTTTGTATATTTGGAATTTGGAATTTCTTTCCAGAGAAGTGCTTTTATTTTATCTTTAAAAAACTGTATCTTGGGTAAAGTAAAACTGTAATACTTGTAGCTGACATAAGAAAAACCCTACAGAAATCTCTCTCTCTCTCTCTCTCCTGGAATTAATAAATGAATTTGGCAAAGTTCCAGCAAACAAAATCAATAAAAGAAAATCAATTATATTTCTATACGGTAGCAACAAAAAAAAATTGGAAAATGAAATTTTAGAAAGAAATTTACATTATTTACAAAAGAGCTGAAAACATAAAATACCTAGGAAGAAATCAATTAAAAGATGTGCAAGATAACTACAACTATCAAAACATTGCTGATACAAATTAAATAAGACCTAAATAGGTAGGCAAGGTGGTTCACGCCTGTAAATCTCAGCACTTTAGGAGGCTGAGGCAGGAGGATCACTTGAGGCCAGGAGTTCGAGGATGCAGTGAGCTGTGACCACAACATTGCACTCCAGCCTGGGCAACAGAGTGAGACCCTGTCTCAAAAAAAAAAAAAAAAAAAAAAAGAAGACCTAAATAAATAGACAGGCACCCATGTTCATGAATATTCTCCCCAAATCTGCCTATAAACTCAATGTGATCCCAATCAAAATCTTAGTAAGGCTTTTTGATGAAGTTGCTAAGATGATCCTGAAAGCAGATGGAAACGCAGATCTAGAATAGCCAAACAATCTTGAAAAAGAAGAACAAAGTTGAAGAATTTATACTACCTAATTTCAAGATTTATTGTAAAGCTACATCAGTCAATAAAATATGTTATCGGCATAAGAATCAACAGAGCAATAGAATAAATACAAGAAATAGCTCCGTATTTGCAATCAACTTGTTTTTGAACAAAGCAGTAAGTCAATTGGGAGGGTGTATAACAAATGGTTTGAGACAATTGGATATCTATGTGGGGGGGGGAGGGGAATGAGCCTTGACTGCCACCTCACTCCAAAGGAAAAGCTAGAACCCGGAGGCTTCTAGAAGGTTCCATGGAAGAATATTTTTATAACCTTGGAGTGAGCAAAGATTTCTTAGGATACAAAAAGCACTAAACATGAAAGAAAAAAATGATATATTGGGCTTTGTCAAAATTAAACATTTCTGCTCATCAAGAGATCTTATTAATAAGATTAGTAAACAAGCCACAAACTTTGGAAAACATATTCATAGTGAGTCTACATGACAAAGAACTTGAATCTGGGCTCCATTTTTTAAATCCTACAAATCAACAATAAAAAGACAAACAGCCTAACTTTTTTTTTTTTAGCAACCTTAAAGATTAAAAATATTTTTATTTATTTTTCTTATTTTTTGTAGAGACAGGGGTCTTAATATGTTGCCCAGGCTGGTCTCAAACTCTGGGCCTCAAGTGATTCTGCCATCTGGCCTCCCAAAACACTAGGATTACAGGTGTGAACCACGATGCCCGGCCAAAAAATTAATACAAAAATTCTGAGAGTAGCCACCAACGCTGAAAGTGTGCATAGAACTTATAAATGTCACCGGCACACATGCCAGTTCATAAAGCACTGTATCATTCATTTGATCTTCAGAGCAACTCCGTAATGTAGGCCTGGCAGATTCTACTTCCATTTCACTGAGGAGGAAAAGGAGGCACAAAAGCGTTAAGTATCAAACGCACCTTGTTAATCGCTCCTATTCCAGACTATAATCCAGGTTTTCTGGATCCTAGACCATTTCCGCTGCCTTGCATGGTCCTTCCAACTACCTATTTTTCACTTGCGGAAAAAGTAGGGCAGATAATTAGTTCACTACAGTAAATATCTACAGATAGGCACAGAATGTGTCTAACAGACCCGATAATCTGCCAGAGGATTTCTGGAATCCTTTTTTAACCATGCAGTGGTGGTTGACACCTGACACCAATCTGTACTTTTTTTTTTTTTTTTTTTTTTTTGAGACAGAGTCTCACTCTGTTGCCCAGGCTAGAGTGCCATGGCATCAGCCTAGCTCACAGCAACCTCAAACTCCTGGGCTCAAGCAATCCTCCTGCCTCAGCCTCCCAAGTAGCTGGGACTACAGGCACGCGCCACCATGCCTGGCTAATTTTTTTTTATATATATATTTTTTAGTTGTCCAGATCCTTTCTTTCTAATTTTTTAGTAGAGACGGGGTCTTGCTCTTGCTCAGGCTGGTCTCGAACTCCTGAGCTCGAGCGATCCACCCACCTCGGCCTCCCAGAGCGGTAGGATTGCAGGCGTGAGCCACGGTGCCAGGCCAGTACTTCTAGTGCCAAATGAGAAGCTAGATTTACCTGAGAAGTCAAGATGATGATTAAACGGCTCTAGAAGTAGAATCAGGTCCAATTTTAAGAGTCACTGAGAAAGGTGCTTCACCGTGCTTTCAAATACTTCAGAGGCTTATCTCCTGGTTGGGAGATGAGAGCCCACAGGGTAGGGTGATAGATCGAGGCAAGAACAGGAACACGGCGTAGAAAACCAGAAGGATCAGCAAAAACCCCACAACCAAGTGCTCCCTCCCTCGGGACACTCAAGAAACCAACTACTGAGAAGTTAGACTGCGTCTCACTTACCACCTCCCAAGCCAGGCCTACCCCGGTGAGGCTTGTGGCCTGAGACCAGGGAACGTGAGTTAAGCTAGGACGACGCCACGGGCAACCGTCCAGGAAGCCACGGATCTACCACAATGGCCAGAGCCCGGCCGGTCCCTGGAGGAGTGAATGTTCATTCAGAACCAAATGTCCGCTTCCGAACCAAAGGTTGGGGCTCACTCGAGACCCCAACCCTGAGCGTACACCAGCTCCCAAGGGTCGCCCCGACTGGAAGAAGAGAGTCGGCCCTGGGTTGGGGTTCAGTGGGGACGCGTCAGAGACGAGGAAAAAAGAATCAAGACGTGGAGAGGCTGTACTCCTGCCTGACTTTTTGAAATGGGCAAAAGACTTCAAGACACCTCACATAAGAAGATATACAAAAGGCCAATAAACACATGACATAATTAGTCATCAGAAAATGCATATTAAAACCAAAATGAGCTGCCAATGCACACCCATAGGAATGGCTAAAATCAAAAAGACTGACATCATACCTGTAATCCTAGCACTCTGGGAGGCCGAGGCGGGTGGATCGTTTGAGCTCAGGAGTTCAAGATCAGCCTGAGCAAGAGCGAGATCCCATCTCTACTAAAAATACAAAGAAATTATATGGACAACTAAAAATATGTATAGAAAAAATTAGCCTGGTGTGGTGGCGCATGCCCGTAGTCCCAGCTACTCAGGAGGCTGAGGCAGGAGGATCGCTTGAGCCCAGGAGTTTGAGGTTCCTGTGAGCTAGGCTGATGCCATGGCACTCTAGCCCAGGCAACAGAGTGAGACTCTGTCTCAAAAAAAAAAAAAAAAAAAAAAAAAAATACTGATAATCTCAAGTGTTGGCGAGGATTTGGAGCAATCAGAATTGTCGTTGCTGGTGAGTGCAAATGGTAAAATCACTTTGGAAAACGATTTGGCGATTTTTTTGTTTTTGTTTGAGAGACAGGGTCTCACTATGCTCCTAAGGCTTATCTCAAACTTCTGGCCTCAAGAGATTCTCCCACCTTGGCCTCCAAAAGTGCTAGGATTACAGGAGTGAGTCACCGCACCCTGCTTGGCAGTTTTTATAAAGTTAAACATAAACTTACCATATGACTCAGAAATTCTTCTGCCAGTATTTACACACGAGAAATTAAAACATATGTCCACAAAAAGACTTGTACAAGAATGTTCATAGCAACTTTATTCATAAGAGATAAAAATGGAAACAGCCCAAGTGAATAGCTAAGCAAATAGTGGTACATCCTTACGATAAGGGGCCACTCAACAATGAAAAGAAACAAACTACAGATACCCAAAATAATACAGAAGAACCTCAAAATCATGATGATGAGTAAATCCAGACCCAAAAGACCATGGTAAAAATTCATTTTTATGAAATTCTAAAAGAGGCAAAACTAATCTATAGTTGCAGAAGGCAGATCAGTGGTTGCTGAGGGGGAGTGAAGGGGAAATAGAGAGAAAATGACCACAAAGAGTCCCCAGGGAACTTTTTGGGGTGATGGGTGCTTCTTGTTTTGGGTGTTGATATCACAGCTGTATATATTTATCAAGTCAATCACACTGAACACCTAAGACCACTGCATTTTATCTAATGTAAATAAAACATCTATTTTTTAAAAGTTGATGCTTTAAAGTTGTGTGAATTTTGGTCTGGGTATGATGACTCACGCCTGTAATTCCAACAGTTTGGGAGGCCAAAGTGGGAGCATTGCTTGAGACCAGGAGTTTGAGACCAGCCTGGGCAACATAGTGAGACCCCATCTCTACAAAAAAGAAAATTTAGCTGGGCGTGGTGGTGCAAGCCTGTATTTCCAGCTACTCAGGAGGCTGAGACAGGAGGATCACTTGAGCCCAGGAGTTTGAGGTTGCTGTGAGCTGTGATGACGCCACTGCACTCTAGCCCAGGCGACAGAGAAATACCATGTCTCAAAAATAATAATAATAAGTAGGGGAGGAATATATACAGAAACTCTCTGTACCATCTTCTCAATCTTTCTGTAAAAACAGAATCATTCTTAAAAAGTAAAATCTGTCAGGCACGGTGGCTCACGTCTATAATCCCAGCAACTCAGGAGTTCAAGACCAGCCTGGGCAACATAGTGAGACCCCCGTCTCTTAAAAAAAAAATCTAAAAAGTGTATCAAAAAGAAAAAATGTAATTATGTGTGTGTAACAAGTTTGTGAGGAGTCAATGAGTTCTTAGCACAATGACTAGACCATACTGCTTCCAACTCCGACAGTTTTCCTGCTGTCTCTCAGTTCCTCCATCCTCATCTTCCTCACACCCTCGGCATTTATACGTTGTCTTATTTTATTTTTTAAATATGCGTCCAGTGACCATGTGAATACTGCTGGCCCGCCCTGACAATGGGGCATGTCCCCTTTTTCCATCCCTTCCTGAGCTCTCGTCCCGCGTCCTCTGCCGCCCCCTTGTGGCCGTCCTGGCGCCGCGGTCTCCCCACTGCCGGCTCTCTGACCCTGGCCTGGTCCCAGTTAGCAAATGTTCCAATCCTCTTAGGCCAGGCCAGCCTCGGCAGAGCAGAGACAGAATTAGATCGGATTTGCAGGTGGGAGACACATGACAGGCCACTGGGAGAGGGGGCGGGGACAGAAGGTTTGGACAAAACAAAAGCCCTCCTGCTAATCTGATAGACCGTGGTAGGGACAGACACAGACACACACGGAGCAGACCGAGGGGCAGAGGCACAGAAAGGATTAGAATGAGCCTCCCACCCAGAGAGGCGTAGACAGTGTTCCACCTCTTGACCACGGAGGGCCTGGGGACTTTGTTATGTCTCATCTAGATTTCTAGGTGCACAGATTACCGTCTCTAAACACAATAGCATTTCCCTCGGAAAGGAACCTGAGTTCCTTGGCACAAAGGCTGATTCAGGTCTTGCCTGGAACGTCTCATCAAGCCTGAAAATAGGGAGCTCTCAAAAACGCCTGTAATCCTGGCGCTCAGGGAGGCCGAGGTGGGAGGATTGCTTGAGGCCAGGGGTTCGAGACCAGCCTGAGAAAGAGCGAGATCAGCCTAAAAATAGAAAAAATCAGCCTGGCGTGGTGGCGCGGGCCTGTAGTCCCAGCTACTTGGGAGGCTGAGGCAGGAGGATCGCTTGAGCCCAGGAGTTTGGGGTTGCAGTGAGTTATGATGATGCCACGGCACTCTACTCCAGGCCACAGAGTGAGACTCTTGTCTCCAAAAAAAAAAAAAAAAAAAAATGATGGGGGTTATGTTGGCAGAACTCAGGCACCAGTTTGAAGAAGCCAAAGGTAGACTGGGCACCGTGGCTCACGCCTGTAATCCTAGCACTCTGGGAGGCTGCGGTTGGAGGATCGCTCGAGGTCAGGAGCTTGAGACCAGCCTGAGCAAGAGCGAGACCCCGTCTCTACTAAAAATAGAAAGAAATTATCTGGACAGCTAAAAATATATATAGAAAAAATTAGCCGGGCATGGTGGCGCATGCCTGTAGTCCCAGCTACTCGGGAGCCTGAGGCAGGAGGATCGCTTGAGCCCAGGAGTTTGAGGTTGCTGTGAGCTAGGCTGACGCCACGGCACTCTAGCCTGGGCAACAGAGCGAGACTCTGTCTCAAAATAAATAAATAAATAAATACAATAGCTAAAAGGTGGAAACAAACTGATGAATGGATAAACAATATGTGGTCTATCCGTACAATGGAATATTATTTGTCAACAATAATATGAAACGAGGTACTGATAAGCCCTACAAAGTGGAAGAACCTTGAACACATTATGCTGAGTGAAAGAAGCCAGACACGAAGGCCACATATTGCAAGATTCCATTTATATAAAACATCCAGAATAGGCAAATCCATAGAGACAGAAAGTAAATTAAGGTATACCAGGGGTGGGGGTGAGGGGGACGTGGGGTGTGACTGCTTAACGGGGTCAGGATTTCTTTTTGGAGTGATGAACAGTTTTGGAACTAGAAAGTGATGATAGTTGCACAACGTTGGGAAGGTACTAAGTGACCCTGAACCAATCGCACACTTTAAGATAGTTAAAATGGTAAGCTTTGTGTCATGTGTATTTTAGCACGATAAAAAAAAAAAAAAAAATGGCCAGGGGGTAGAGGCAGGACAGGAGAATGGGCGCCTTCCTCCTTCTTCCTCCTTTAAACATAGGTTTGAGGCCTGAAGATGCAATGGCCGTCTAGCCATTGCCAAGTGCTGAAACCAAGCAGATGAAAATCCACCAAGCTAAAGATCAGAGAATTAAAAGATAGAAAAATCCGGAAACCCTGAGCTGACTACCAACCTTGAGATCTCTTGACAGTGAATGAATGTCCTTGAAGTTAAAAAAAAAAAAAAAGGCCAGGCGTGGTGGCTCACGCCTGTAATCCTAGCACTCTGGGAGGCCGAGGTGGGTGGATCGTTTGAGCTCAGGAGTTCGAGACCAGCCTGAGCAAGAGCGAGACCCCATCTCTACTAAAAATAGAAAGAAATTATATGGACAGCTAAAAATATATATAGAAAAAATTAGCCGGGCATGGTGGTGCATGCCTGTAGTCCCAACTACTCGGGAGGCTGAGACAGGAGGATCGCTTGAGCTCAGGAGTTTGAGGTTGCTGTGAGCTAGGCTGACGCCATGGCACTCACTCTAGCCTGGGCAACAAAGTGAGACTCTGTCTCAAAAAAAAAAAAAAGTTGTGGGGAAGAGCCTGCCTGTCACAAGGTGCTGCAAAGTGGGGTCGCAGAGAGGTTGGGCTGAGGGAAGACGAGAACTTGGCCTTTTTCCTGGGTGGAGAAAAGTGACGAAGGGCAGGGAGGCCAAAAAAAAGGCAGTTCTCTGAGTCAGAAAGGGAAGACCCCAGATATCAAAGAGACAGTGCAGGCAAAAAAAATCTTTCGTTTTGCACGTGACCTTGGTCATGCTGCCCTCATGTGCCCAAGCTCAGCAGGGAATTGCCTGGACCCTCCACCCCTGTTTCCCTTCCTTCCTGCCTCCACCAGATCTTCACCCGAGAGATGAAGTCACTTTGTCTGAGGTCCCACAAGCAGCAAGTAGCGAAGCTGGGATGGGTTATAGCAGGAAAGTGTCTGAAGAAAGAAAGATTTGACAATTTTTCTTTAAAAAGTGTCATGTCACCAAGCCAAAGAGGTGATTCACTTGACTGTACTAAATCCCGATGGCCAGAAGTGACTCCTGGTGATCCACAGCGATCCGTGGGAATCCACTGGGATTCCATAATCTTGGACGGTGATCCCAGGTGAACTGAGAAGATGCAGTTCTCAGACTTAGCCACGTGTTGTCGCTGTTGGAAAGCAAGTCACTGTGTCGCCCCGTTCAGGATGAGTGACGTTCTAGCTGAATTCTCTTTTCCTGAAGGGGTGAATTGTCTTGGTGAAGCCAAAATAGGATCACGGCACTTTCAGGCATACGGTAAAATAGAAATCAAAGAGCCGTGGTAGATACGTCTAGGGCTCACCGTTTTTGCAAGTTCTCATCCGCTTCCTGAATATGGAAGACTGAGTTTCCTAGCCAGGTGCTGCAAGTGTGTAGGGGCCTTGTGGGCGGGGCTCGGCCAGTGGGCGGGGCTGTGTAACTGATTCTGGCCAATGGGCTGTGACTAAAGGTGATGTGCTCACTTCCTGGGTAACGCCTTTAAGAGCCGAAGCACGCGTCCCTGGGCTCTCCCTGCTCTGTCTACTGAAATGCCGCGGGTCCAGGTGCAGCGACGGGAGAAGGCACCTCCATCAGTGTAGATCTATCTGCACTGTCCAATAAGATAGCCACTAGCCACACATTACATGCGTTTGAATGTAACACATTTAAATAAACTGAATCATTCAGTTCCTTAGTCACACCACATTTCAAGTCCTCAGCAACAACATGAAGCCAGTGGCAATGATGTTGGACAGGACGGATAGAGAAAAATTCCATCGTGCAGAAAGTTCTATTGGACGGCGTTGCCCTGGATCGCTCGCTGGCTGCATAGAGGACAGTTGCGGGGAGAGGGCTTTGCATGTGTTGTGTTAATCCATGGAGATTTGAGTTTGCTCTTGTTAGATTCCACTGAAGCATAGCCAACCTAGCCTGGCCCTGCCAGATTTCTTGTTTAAACAAAGAATTTAAGAGTTTTGTGTCAATGTAATTATCAACTGGTGCCGCAATGTGGCTTAGCTAACGCAGAAAACTGAGAGCTGAGAATGTTGATACCACGCTGACCCCAAATATGAGAGAAGCTGGCAACTGAGGTTACGGTCAACTCCATTGGATCTCAGTTGCTCGCATGTCACTCTTGGTCATCTCTCTCTACCTGGCTTAGAACTATGCCACCAAAGGATTGTTATACTTAGAAAATCATCAGTGTCATTAAAAATAAAGACATGTGGGGGCTTCGTTTCTTGTTGTTATTGTTGATGGTTATCTTGTGGCTTTTCGCAGATGTCACTGGGCATAGAGCCATGGAACATGGGTGGTTTCATGAGTCACCGGCATTGGGCTTGGGGGAGAAGCCATTTTATTTATAGCATGAGTGGGTCAATGCTTGAAAGTTAATCAGATTAGAATTGTATTTTATTTGAGGAAAGTATGTGCTTCATGACCCGGCCAGAGGCCGGGTGTGGTGGCTCACGCCTGTAATCCTAGCACTTTTGGAGGCTGAGGTGGGAGGATCACTTGAGGCCAGGAGTTCCAGACCATCCTGAGCAAGAGCAAGACCCCATCTTTACAAAAAATAACAAAACTAGCCAGGCTTGGTGGCCCATGCCTGTAGTCCCACCTACTCAAGAGGCTAAGGCAGGAGGATTACTTGAGCCCAAGACTTTAAGGCTGCAGTGAACTATGATGATGCCACGGCACTCTAACACAGGCAACAGAGCAAGATCCTGTCTCAAAAAAAAAAAAAAAAAAAATTACAAAAACATTGAGTTCCTCAATTCTGAAGGAACTGAAACATCCAGTGGTCTTCATGTGACCTTCTGCCACGCAGGTTATAGAATACAAGAGTCCCCCTTATTTGCAGTTTCGCATTCCACAGTTTCAGTGGATCATCATATCCGTGATCAGCCATGGTTCAAAACTATTTAAATAGAAAATTCCAGAAATAAACAACTTACAAGTTTTAAATTGCACACCATTCTGAGTAGCAAGATGAAATCTCATATCTTCCACTCCACCCTCCCCAGTGAATCATCCCTTTGTCTGATGTATCCACACAGTATATGTCACCTGCCCGTTAGTCACTTAGTTGCCATCCTGGTTATCAGATCGACTGTCGTGGTATTGCAGCACTTGTATTCCAGTAACCCTTATTTTACTTAATAATGGCCGCAGAGCACAAGAGTAGTGATGCTGTCCATTTGGATATGCTAAAAAGAAGACATAAAGTGCTTCCTTGAAGTGAAAAGATGCAAGTTCCCAACTTAATAAGGAAAGAAAAAAAATCACATGCTGAGGTTGCTAAGATCTACGGTAAGAACAAGTCTTCTATCCTTTAAATTGTGAAAAACAAAAATAAATTTGCCCTCAGTATACTGTCCGTGATTTCAGGCATCCACTGGGGGCGGATCTTGGAAGGTATCCCTGAGGACACGTCCCCAGCCATTCCATTCCTAGGTATATGTCCCAAAGAACTGCAAACAGGCATTCAAACAAAAACTTGCACTTGAACGTTCATGGAAGCACTAGTCACAATAGCCAAAAGTTGGAAACAATCTAAATATCCATCAAATGATAAGTTAATAAACTAATGGAAGATTATTTAGCCATAAATAGTAACAAAATACTGATATGGTACCACACGGATGGACCTTGAAAACATTGTGCAAAGTGAAAGAAGCCACAAAAGGTATTGTATGATACCATTTATATGCATTGTCCAGAGTAGGCAAATCCATAGAGATAAAAAGTAGATTAGTGGCTTCATAGGGGAGAGGTTGGGGGCAGAGAGTATAGAGGTTTCTCTTTGTGGTGATGAGAATATTCTCAGATTAACTGTGGTGCTGATCGCATATATCTGTGACATACTAAAAACCATCGAATTGTGCACTTTAAATGTGGGAATCCTATGGTGTGTGAATTATAACTCAATCAAGCTATTTTTAAGAGGAAGAAGCACCATAGCTGAGGCTGCGACTTTTTCTTGTTCTCAGCACATTCCCCTCCTCTTGGTCATCTGACCCATCCCTTCCACACGTGGTTTTGTAGATGTTTTCAACTTAGAAGCCTCGAAGACTGAGACCTCTGCATACCGATCCCTCTTTGCAGAATCCAATGGGTTTTCTGACCTCACCTAGGCCCCCCAGTGGCCTGACTCAGCCCAGCAGGGAGGAGAATTTGGGCATAATTAGACATGGATGATTCACTAAAACACTTTCCAGAGTTTTTCTAACAAGATGGTTAGAACTCCCAATTTGTCAGCTGACAATTGGAGAAGAGCTGTCAAAACAAAACCAATAACATCCTCCTGCCTTTCACAAATATTCCGGTGGATTTTATACAGCTGAAATTCTGTTTGCACGTTTCAGTAATTTGAATCCACTTTTTCAGGATTGGTAGACGATAGATCGGTAGAGTTAACACAATGGCTGCCAGTGAAAGGACGTTTGAAAGAGGCTATTCCTTATTTTGAAATACTTTCATCATTTATTAATAGCCACCAGAACCCACTCTTTATGAAACAGATTCTGAAGGAAGGTTTTTAAACCTCAATGATTCACCAACATCTTTACGGCCCACATTAGCCAGAATGTGCTCGGGTAGTGAAATATCTAAATGGACTTTGTAACCAATAAACAGGCTGAGGTTTGTTTGTACAGAAGCAAAAGTGGACGGACTCCCATAGCTCTCACAATCTTGGCACATGAAATATTAATAAGTGGGCCTGTGAGACTTCCAGTCACTTCCCAGTGTCCTCTCCTCGGTGGAAGATCAATGTGAAGGCTGGCGTTCCGTTGGATAATGACGGGGCACTATTGGAGGATGTCAGAGCACTCCGACCTCAGCTGACACAGAACAGTGACTGTGTAATGGCTGACAGCCAGGTTCTAGGAAGACAGTCCTCAAATCTTGCTAGAAGACGTAGATCAAACCCAAGCAATTCCTAATCTAGCTGTCAGGTGCTAAGGCCTCTGTCTGGGATCCATGTCTCCCATTATAAGATGTCAATTCCCTATTGCACTTGTCAGTTATTGCTGTGTAACAAACCACCCCAAAATTAAATGGCTTACAGCGTTTTGTTTTGTTTTGTTTTGTTTTTTGAAACAGGGTCTCGCTCCGTCACCCCCAGTGGAGTGCAGTGGTGTCATAGCTCACTCCAACCTCAAACTCCTAGACTCAAGTGATCCTCCTGCCTCAGCCTCCTGAGTAGCTGGGACTAAACAATGGGTTATTATAGCTCATGTGTCCGAGGGTTGGCGGGGGATTGTTTCGATCGAGGACATTCTCGGTTGGGTTCAGCAGGGCTGGGCTCAGCAGGCCTTGCTCGTGTGTCCCTGGGTTTTGTCCTCGGAGAGGATGGCTCTGCTCTATTTTTCCTCAGGGCTATTTGGCTGGGGCTGCTCTGCTCCATGTGTCTCTTATTCTCCTCTGGGGCCAGCAGGGGGCGCACAAGAGCAAGGCAACAGGAAGCCCAGGCCAGGCCCTGCTCCTCCTGCCTCGTTCCATTGGCTAAAGGGAGTCACGTGGTCATCTCCACCGTCAAGCATGGAGAAAGCGACAATTCCTCTTCTAGTAGGAGGGTTATACAGGCGGAAAGTCTCGGATATGAGGAGGGGTGAAATACTGGGGCCCAAAACACAGTCTCCTGCACTACCACCTAGCACCTTCCAAACAGCTGCAGTTTTTCTCCCAAACACAGGGATCAGGGACCTACTTCGAATCAGAGGTCACAGGAAGCCCTGGTGCTGTTCCAAGACAACCTTAGCCTTGGCCACTAACCAGCAAAAATTCAACCCTTAGTTAATAATTTCAATGTTAATAATATAAATATTAATGTGACATTAATATAAACATAACATCATATATAAATATTAATCTATAACATATTACGACAGACAGGGCAACAGAGCGAGACCCTGTCTCAGAAAAAAAGAAGTAGGAACTGCTCATTGGCAGACATGCTGACCAAGTCACCCCAGCTAGAGCGCAGTGGCGTCATCAGAGCTCCCTGCAGCCTCAGACTCCTGGGCTCAAGCCATCCTCCTGCAGCTGGGACTACAGGAGTGCCACCAAGCCTAGCTAATTTGGGTTTGTTTGTTTGTTTGTTTTTTATTAGAGATGAGGTCTCCCTATGTTGCCCAGACTGGTCTTGAACTTCTGGCCTCAAGCGATACCCCCACTTCAGCCTCCCAAAGTGCTGGGATCACAGGTGTGAGCCACCGAACCCAGCCAGTTCCTGCTTCCGACTGCCCGTTCACCCCAAAGGGGCAAATGCGGCTTGAAATTCGCCTAAGAACACAGAGGTCTAGGCACGTCTCCTCAAAACTGGGAACAGAGACTGCCAGTACCCTGCAGCTGACTGAATGAATAGTCCCAATTCTTCACCCTGCCTGCTCCCACACGCTTTGCCATGTGACTTCGCAATACCTCCCACCAAAAAGAGGGAGTACATTATTAGTACATGTCACTACCTCTTGAATTTGGGTTCAGCCGTGTGACTTGCTTTAGCCTACGAACCGCCAGCAGGAGTGAGGGGCGTGCAGGTTTGGAAGCACTCCAGTGTGCCTGTGTGGCTTCTCCTCACCCTAACCCTGGAAATCTCGTGGTACCAGTTCTGCCACGTGCTCTTGGCGGAAGGAATCACTGGGATTCAGAGGGAGAGGTGTAGAGCCCAGCTCCCAAAGGGAGTCGTTACGGGCCAAATTGAGTCCTCTCCAAATCCTTCTGTTGAAGCCCTAACTCCCAGCGCCTCACAATGTGACTGTGTCTGGGGACAGGGCCTTTAAAGAGGTGAGGAAGTTAAAATGAGGCCATGGGCGTGGGCCCTAATCCAATCTGACTGGTGTCCTTATAAAAGCAAACTTGGACAGAGACACCAGAGACGGGTGTGCACAGAGACCACGTGAGGACACGGTGAGAAGGCGAGGAGACGCCTGAGAGAACACCAGCCCCTACCAGCACCTGGACCTTGGACTTCCGGCCTGCAGAACTGTGACAAAATAAATTTCTGTTCTTAAAGCCCTGAAATCTGTAGTATTTTGTTATGGCAGCCCTAGTGGACTAATACAAGTGACAAAGGACTTGGGGCCATGGCAAGGTTTCTTATTTAAACAAAGGATCCAGAGGAGGCCAGGGTCTTCTTGTTCTGTCGCTGCCCAGGCTGGAGTGCAGTGATACGATCATAGCTCACTTTGGCCTCTAACTCCTGGGCTCCAGCGATCCTCCTGCCTCGGCCTCCGATCAGCTTGGACTACAGAGCGCGAGCCACATGCCCAGCTAGGGTCTCATTTGAATTAAAGTCACCGCTGCACCCGTTTCCTCCTCTGTATAACCTCGGTGTTGCTGTAAAGCGCTTACTCGTCAGCAAAGGCACACTGAGCACACCACCTGGTCACTGATTTCTGGGCCCGGGACCTGGAAGGAGGCGGCTCTGGGAGAAAGCAGGACACATGGACACGGGCACACTCGGCTAAACTCGTCCAATGTTTATTGAAGCGAGAAATGTTGCAAACGTCGCTGCAATTAAGACTCACCCATCCTGATCCCTCTCTCGGCTTCCCTTTGAGCAGGAAGCCGGAGGCAGGACCTCCCCCAGACTGGGGGGGCGGGCAGGCAGGGAGATGGGGGGAGTGCAGGGAAAGATGGTGAAATCGGGGGACAGGAGAGGGACAGGGAGGCAGGGAAAGGGAGATTCTGGGGGAAACACACACACTCCCACACAGGCAAAGACCAGGGGCGTCGATCTCTGCCCCCACACGGCAGCCACAGGAACATCAAGGAAAGACCAGGCGTCCGTGAGACATTTCAGTCCTTCCTGTCATGAAGCGTCTGCCGAGAGGGGCGGCGTCAAGGTCTCTGGACTGCGGAGAGAACAGGTGCAGGGGGCTCAGCTTGCAGGGACAGAGGCCAGCCGGGGGCCCGAGTTCAAAGAGAGAGAGACATGGAGGGAAATGCAGGCCCAGGGAGAAACTGAGGCACAAGGAAATGGGATGCCCCGGGAGGGCAGGACATTGTAACGCCAAAAAGCTAGCTGGGCTGAGACCTCGTCCTCGGCGGAGTCTGCAGTGAGGAATTCTGACGAGGAAAACGAGGCAGGTTGGCAGGGCTGACGGGCAGCGGACCTCACAGGAAGCACCACGAGCCCGGCCCACAGGGAAACCTGGTTTGCAGAGAACCCATCGGTGGCCAGTTTTCTTTGATACCCGCGTCGGTCCAGCTGGGCACAGAGTCCCACACTGACCCCTTTCCCTCCTGGACAGGCCAGATTCACCCTGCCCAGCTCCTGGGAGGTCACCTCTGAGCCCCTACAATGTCCTGACTGGTAAGAGGGTCTTGGTCTACCAGGGACCTCGGGCCATGCCAGACAGTCCACGCTGACAACGTGATTTGTGTCGGGTGTGTGGGCCATGCGGTATCTGCTTGACCTCTGGGGGGGGGGGGTAAGGGCAGCCGCATCTATGTGACCCACCCCCAGTAAGAACCCTAGATGTCAAGGCTCAGCTGTTCCTGATTGGCAAAATCTGACGCACGTTGTCACACACCATGGCTGGGAGAATTCAGCGCTGTCCACACCACGCCCAGGGAGAAGACAAGTGGAAGCCCCTGGTCTCTCCCGGACCCTGCCCCCCACGTGCCTCTTCTTCCCTTTGTGGTCATCTTAATCTGTACCTTTCACTGCAATAAACTGAGTGTCACAGCTCTGCCAAATTCCCAGAGTCCTTGGTGGTCTTGGGCACATCCTGAAACTGCACCCACAAAACACGCAAACAAGGATCACTCTTGCCAGATTGCCTGTGGTTTCTTCCCTTCCCTCGTTTTTCTTATATAATAAATCCCATTTCTACATTGGATGAAATCATCTATTGATTTAACCTTTCTGGAATCCAAGTAAATCTCTAGCTGAATTAAGACAACAGATCTGAGTTACTGACAGTTAGGAACTGGCAGACGGCGTGTATAAACAGGATTCAAATCCTGCTACGGTGGCACCCTGCCCCCACCCTCCTCACAGCGACAGTCCACAATTTAGCAGCTTATGCAGCTTTGGGATTACGCAATTCCTGTTTTTATCTGGGGACAATTGACTTCATTTCAGACCTGCACATGAGGCAAGACATTATTTCTATTATCGCACTGCCCTACTTCAAATCTGCATGTCCCCACTGACATTGAATGTGACCTCATTCTGCTCTGGTAAAAAATTCTAGGAAATGGAACTTCAGTTTTAAAACATTTGAACCTAGTTTTCTGGCGTGGAGCACACTGGGACCAGGTATGCGGGTCCCCAGTGTACTGGGCTGGGACTCTGTTCTAGACCACCATGGAGTGGGTACTGGTACTGAAGTTTAGAGGAGGGTAGAAGTATGTTCTAGGTTCCGCAGTGGCAGAACCAGAACTTAGCTGTGGACGGGGCTAGTAACTAGTGGACGGGGCTAGTAACTAGTGCCCAGTTCCAGAGTAGGTGGGGTTTGGAGCTCATCCGGAACATACTAGAATCCAAACTGGAAAATCAGACTCAAGAGGGTGCTGGAAGGCAATTCTGTGTCCCTGAGGCAACATGGAAATTGCTGCTTGTTCAGCAAGGACTGGGTTAGAAACTAGAACTCGCCTCAGAGTTCTGAGTTTCTGAACTCAGAATTGGGTTTCTGAACCCAATTACTGGATTGGTAAGGGAGCCTGGGTTTATGGCATGTTGGGAGCTGGTATCATATTTGATTCTAGATTATATATAGGGGAACTAGGAGTCCATTCTTGGGTAGTTTGGGAGCAGGTGATCAGTTCTAGAGTTAGCATTTGTTTCTAGAGCTAGCATTTGTTTCTAGAGCATTCTTGGACTCATGGTCAGTTCTAAAGCAGGTGTGTTTCTGGAACTGGGGTCAGCTCTGGAATGTTTCTAGAACCAGTTTTCAGGTTCAGAGCAATCGGTCAAAGGTGTTGGACACGGGAATTCAAAACATGCTGGCAACTCGGGCCGGCACTCAGGTATGTGGCCTGTCGGGCTGGGAACTGCTTCCTGGCGATGGGTCAAACACCCACGGTTCCAGGTTCGGAACTGTTGTGTCCCTTTGGCACCTTTTATTCCCAAACCAGGAGAGCAGTTTTAGGGCAGTCCTCTGACCCCACCACCATCTCGGGTGTCATCCTGCACGACCCCAGGTTGAATTTCCATCCCTCTTGCTCTGGGGACACACCTGGTGTGGCCCCATCCCCCAGACTCTGCACCTGGGCCAGGCAGTCACAGCACGGGGGAGGGGACTATCCAAAGGGCGGCATCCCCACCTCGGCGGCCACCCCTCACCTCTGCCTTCAGGGCACATCAGGCCCGAGCCAAAGCGGCTTTGATGGCGGCCACCAGCTTCAGAAACTTGCTCTCCGTGTCCACGTAGCCATCGCCTCTCTGGGGAGGGGAGGAAGAGGGGAAGGGTGAGCTGGGACCAAGACCCCAACTTCAGCCCAACCCCACACTAACCAAAAAAAAGAGGCGGGACAGACAGACATACCTTCTTGGAGTGAACCAACTTCCCGGCTACCGTAACTTCAAAGAACCCAGTGGCCTGAGGAGTCCCCTCGCCACACTGAGGAAATAGAGAGGTGTTGGAAGGGCCGAGATGTCCCCCGTGGGGACACCCTCCCCCCTTCCCAGGGGAACAGAGAACATGGGGGAAGGAGACAGGGCTGGCCGAACCCATCCCCCCCAGTCTGAGTCTTCCTCCCCATCCCCGAAACTCACGATGTCCAGGCACCCGGGGAACTCATCTTCTAACTTCTTCTTGAGCTGAAGATACTGAAAACAGGGTGGGAGGTCACAACACGGGCCACACCAGCCAGCCCTCCCCCAACCTCCAGGGACATCTCCCGTCGCCACCCTTACCTTGGACTTGTAGCCTCAAGCTCCACTGGTGGAGAGTCCAAGAGAGCGGGTCCGTGGGGCAAGAGGGAGACAGGTGGGGACCCGGGGAACAGATAAAGAGGGGCAAAACACAGGTGGCAACAGGTACCCTCACGAGAGAGGAGACAGACCCCAGACACACGGAGGGTGTTGTGGAACAGCGGGGGTGGGGGGCGGAGCCACAGGGAAGAGTTGGACACCCACACAGAGATACGCAGAAAAAGAAACGGAGACAAGAGACAGAGAAGGGGAGGGGGGGGGGAACAGGTACAAGGAGACCAGAAGACAGAGAAGGCAACAGGGAGGAAAACGGAGAGGACTGGATTAGGATGAGAACCGGACACCCTGCCCACTCCCCGTGCCCTCAGCCCCCTCGCGGTGTGAGGAAAACCCTGTTACCCCTGGATCCTGAACGCCCTCCCAGTCCCGGGGCAGAAACACAAGCTCCCCAACCCCCACGCGGGCTATTTCGGGACTGGAATCTGGTGCACAGGCGCTGTGGGTGCCTAAAAATGTCACTCCGGCCTCTGCTTTGTAGAGCAGGCAAAAACATTTCTAATGCCGGGACAGATCGGAGCCCTGGGTGGGCATTACACACAGGATGGCCCCCGCACTTGGGTTCACATGTTCCTGTCACCTGCAGTCTGGACCTCAAGCTACTGACCTGCTCCTGACCCACTCCCAGCCTCAGTTTCCTCATCTGTAAGATGGAGCTAAAATTCCTCTCCGTGAAGAGATTTCTGGGAGGATAAATTCATTGAACATGTAATTATCAAGCACTTACTGCAGGCCGGCATAGTATGGGGGGAGGAGAACAAAGCACTCCACCCTGGATAACTAGTAAGGTTACTCCCCCACTACAGATGGGGAAACTGAGGCCAGAAAAGGAAAGTGGTTAGCAACCAAGGGAAACCCACTGGGTGGAGGTCCAGAATATATTTATTCAACTCCTTTCAAAGCACACGCAGGGACATTCTCGAACCTTCTCGCCCTGACTCTTCAGCTGTTCAGGATACTGGGGGAGGGGAGCCTAACGGTAGACGGAAGCTCAAGTCCCATCACAAACTGCTCCCCACCCCCTTCCCCCGACCGAGCCCCGGGGTCGGGTGTTCACAAGGGACACACACGCGTCTCAGATCCAGTCTGAGATGCCCAGCATGTCACACGCCCGGCAGGGCGGATCCGCGCCCTCCGCACGCCACGCCACCCGCACGCGAATCCCTTTTCTCGGGGTGCCCGCGAGTCCTCCCCGCTACGCCGCCCGACCCCGGCTCCAGCCGGACGGAGGATCCTCTGGCCGCCGCGCTTACCAATAAACGACTTGCACCGGGAGACCCATGATTGCGGAGCCCGACCCGCGCCGGAGAGCGGACCCGGCAGCGAGCAACTCGCGGTGTGGACGCGCCCGCCGGCGCCTGCGCAGAACGACTTATCCAACCCCGCGCTCCGCGGCGCGAACCAACGCGTGGGGGGTGGCGGGGGGCGGAGCGGTGCCCAGGCGGGGGACTAGGGGCCCACGACCCGCCATCCCGAGGCCCCCTCGCCAGCTTACTTCCTGTCCCCTGCTGGGCTAGGGAGCGTCCCGACAGAGGGAGTCCCGGGTAGAAGTCCCCCGCGCGTCCCCGCCCAGAGTCCCCCGGGCCGGAATGGTACGGCCCCGCGGGGACGGGCTGGGGACTGGCAGCGCGTGGGCCGGGAGGGGCCCGGGGGCGTGGGGGCGGCGCGATGCTTGGGGACAGTGAGGGGGCGAGGCCCTCTGGAGTTGGGGTAGACTCTGGGGCCGAGGCCTCGAGGGCGAGGTTTCCGGGGGGCGCTCCTGGCCCCCGGCTGCCTTACAGACCCGACAGCTGACCCGGGGCCACCTGATCCTCGCACAGCGGGGATCTCTTTCCGTGAACCCCTCCTGCCGCCCCCGAGCAGAGGGGTTCGTGGAACGGGCTGGCACCAGGCAGCCGAGTTGAGGGGTTAGGGTGCGGTCGCCTCTCTCCGAGCCTCAGTTTCCCCGTCTGGAAGATGGGCGTTATGGCCTGCGGGGAATGTCCGCTCACTTGGCAGATGTGTCCTGCCTGACCGCCTGCAGGCCTAGTTTCGAGGGGTGCAGCGATCGGGAAGTAGACAAAGGCCCTTCCCTCGTGGGAGCAATTTGGCAGCTGGAGTTAAAGGGCGTGAAGCGACATGAAAACAGTACTTCCCTTGTGGGCTGATGATGTGAGCAGTAAATGAGTTCATACACGCAGAAAGAACTAGAACAGCGTCTGGTACAATCGAGAGAAACTCGGGCTGGGGTCTTCCTGCCCGTGGCTTCTGTCTCCAGCCTCCCTGGGTCCTTAAGCGGTTAGAACCCTGACATCTCTGGGCAGACTAAGTTCAAGTCCCACTCCACCTTTGTCGCTGGCTGTGTGACCCCTGATTCCAGTCGTCTTGGGAGGATTTAATGAGCGAGTTTATGTAGAGCACTTAACGCTGGGCTGGGCGAAGAATAGAGCTTCCTGTGGCTCCCAGGCCCTCAGAACAAAAGCCCAAAGGGTAGTGTGGCCTGCCCCTGCCTGGTCTGATGGCTCCCGCCCTGTTCCTTCTCTCAACGCCCAAGCAGCTTTGAACCACTGCCCACTGCCCTTTCACCAGGGACCTCACCCTCTTTCCTGCCTCTGGACCTTTGCACATGCTATTACTGCCCCCTCCTGCTGCCTGACTCCTGCTCCTCCTCCAAGAATGAGCTCTGACATATTGTAGGGAAATCTTTGTGCGTCCGTGGTAAACTATGCCTTGTCTAGAGCACATCTGTGTTAATTTGCTAGGGCAGTACTCACAGAGTGCCCCAAATTGAGTGGCTTAAACCCCATAAATTTATCAGGAGGGAACACACACAATTCAACTCATAACAACATCGTTCAGAGTGATTGATTCTATGGGATCTATTTTGCAACTCTGTAAATTATAGATAAGAGACGGCAGTGTAAAATACTTCTACAGACATGCTGATGAGATCTGTCTGGTGGAGGGACAACCCTCTCCCCTCCAGTATTTTCCCTGCCTTTGCGCATTCAGTTCGATATTCCTGATCTGTTGTGTCTGTCTTTGATTCTCCTTTGAATTTGTAACACCTGCCAGTTCCCTCATTAATGAGTTAAGTCAAATCCCTAACACATGTTAAATCTGTAGGAGAGTCGTGATTTTCCCTTTTCCCCCCACAATTATCTTGGAACAATACTATCCTCATGGAAGCCCTCTCTTAGCCCCTTGGGCTGGGTCAGGGTCCCCTCTGGGCTCCTCCATCTCTGCCCCCACCACTCTGGTGGTCACAGGTCAGGGCCACCACTGATACCCCAGCACTCCCAGCAAGTGCCACACTCGATGCAAAAGCTCAGAGGATGTTTTGTTGACCAGGCTTGGGGCTGAGAACTTGCCAGGGGCCTCAAGAGAGAAGGGACATCCCCTCTTCTGCCACTGAGAACAAGGGGGTCTCTGTTGCCCAGATGTGAGGGACGCGGGAGGAATTAATAATGACTCCTGGGCTGGGGCTCCATCTCTCTCTGTCTCCCTCTCTCTCTCTATTTCTCTCGCTCTCTCTCTCATATACACACCTACACACACAGACCAATGGTAACACACAAGTGATCACTCTCACCCGGCTACACAATTGCACATCGAGACTAACCCACCCCAGCCAGAGACACAACAACACATCAGCACACACCTTTATTCAGCCACCCAACAGCACAAAGGCACACCAGGCTCTCGATACACAACAGCCTAGTCCCTACCCTGATGGTGTAACAATACACATCCAAATGCACAACGCACAATGGCCGCCACCTCCACCCTGCCACGTGGTGCGACACACAGCTGTACCCCAGACACACAATAACATCACACACACATCCAGCCAGGGACACAAAAGCCCATCCCCACATCCAGCTGATGGGGGGGTGCACAACAGCACTGCCGCACACACAGACGTGATCACTGAGGGCCACTGACACTGACACAGCAACACACAACCCCACCTGTCCTGCAGAGACACAGCCACACAATAACACAATGGCACACACACCATCTTCCAGCCAACCTGTGCAGACCTATGCAACACCGCGGAGACACACCCAACAGAGACGACACCACAGCCCAATCCCACAATGCACAGTGTCCCACCCACAGCTGCACAGGGGCCCACGCCCAGGCCTGGAGGACACAAGGTAAACAGGCATGGCCCCTGCCTCCTGGGGCTCCCGGCCAGGATAGCATAAACATTAATAAATATGCATTCCGTGAGGTCACCCTGAGGGTTGGGGGAAAAAACTAAAGCCAGGAGGGTGGGAAGGAAGCTGGGGGAGGAGGAGGGAGGCGGGAAGGAGAGTTTCCTAAATAGATCAGGGAAGGCAGCCCTGTTGTTGATAAGAGCAGCCCGCACTTAAATAGCACCAACTTTGGCCACAAGAGACGGGAACTGTGATCATCCCATTTTACAGATGGGCAAACTGAGGCCCTTGCCTGCATTTGAACTAAGCATGGGTTTGAACCCAGCTGCCGGGCTCCTGTGACTGTGCCCTGAGCCACCTTCCTAGGGGCAAGATGGAGAAAGGTGGGGGCAGGCACAGACGTGTGTCAGAGACCCTGAAAGCTCTGAGGGGTGAGAGAGGCCTGGACTTCAGAGAGGCCAGGAGGCCCAACCTCTGCATCATCCTTGCCCCAAGAAAGATGATGCTTTGGGCTCTGTGTCCAACCCAGAGACCCTGGAGAGTGGCAGAGACCTCTTGACACAAGTCAATGTCTTCAACACCTGGGTGCAGGTGAGGCTGAGGGTCAGACCCTCTCTGTCTGTCCTTTTGAGACAGGGTCTCACTCTGTTGCCCAGGCTAGATTGCAATGGCATCACCATAGCTTACAGCAACCTCAAACTCCTGGGCTCGGGATCCTCCGGCCTCAGCCTCCCGAGTAGCTGGGACTACACGTGCACACCACCATGCTTGGCTCATTGTGATTTAATTTGCATTTCCCTAAAGATTAGTAACATGGAGCATCTTTTTTACATCCTTATTTGCCATCCTATATCTTTTCTGATGAAATGTCGATTGTCCAGATCTTTTGCCCATTTTTTATTGGGTTGACTTCTATTGTTAAGTTTTTTCTTAAGTAAAAAAGAGAGTGTATTGGCTCATGTAACTGAGAAGTCCGGCGGGAAAGCTAGTTTTTCAGCATGCCTGCATCCCTGAGTTCAATGTCATCAGGACTCCGGTCTCTGTCTTCCAGCTTGGCTTCTTTAGCTCCAAATTTAGACAAGCCACCGTGTGGTAGCAAAGGTGTCCTGTCTGCTCCGTGCTTATATGGTCTTGGGCAGCTTCTCTTTTGTCCTTTACAGCCAAACTTCTTGAAAGAATGGTCTCCACATGCCACATCCACTTCATCTCTGTCTTTTCAACTCAGTTTTCTAAAAGGAGGCAGAAAATTGCAGAAGTGACAATGACCAGATCCCCAGGTCCAGCAGTTCTGCCGCGGGGAATCACTGGATAACCCCCCGACCGGAGAATCTTCTTTTAAGGGGGTTCTCATCACCCTTCCGCTCATCCCAAAAGACCTCTGAGCATCTCAGCCTCTCTTGCTAACGGCTCCAAATCACAGATAACTGTCAGTCGGCTCTGGTTGCCCTGGTAACAGCCAGCAATCTCAATCTCGCCAATGTAACTCTTCCCAGAATACCTTGCACCTTCTATTATTAAGTTTTACGAGTTCTTTACATGTTCTAGACACAAGTTCTTTGTCAGATGTGTGAGGGGGTTTTTTAGGTTTTGTCTTTTTCAGATACATGTTTTGTAAATATTTTCCCAGGCTGTGGCTTGCCTTGTCATTTTCGCAACAGTGCCTTTTCAAGAGCAAAAGATTTTTATTTTGCTGCAGTCCAATTTATTCTTTCTTTATTTAATCATACTTCATGCTTTTTTTGTGTGTCACAGTTAAGGTATCCATGTCAAACCCAGGGTCACTGAGTCTGTCTTATGTTTTCTAATAGAAGTTGTTTGAGCGCTTCTTCTAGATCTTATGTATTTCTTTTCCAGATCTAGCTTCCTGTCTTGGCCAATCAATCACTGCCAGGGGGCCTCTTTGAGATAAAGATTGAGGGACGCGGTAGCTCACGCCTATAATCCCGGCACTTTGGGAGGCCAAGGCAGGAGGATCACTCGAGGCGAGGAGTTTGAGACCAGCCTGAGCAACACAGCCAGACCTCGCCTCTACAAAAAATAAAAATAAAAAAAATTAGCCAGGCATGGTGGCGCACACCTGTAGTCTCAGCTAACTGGGAGGCTGAAGCAGGAAGACCTTATGAGCATAGGATTTTGAGGCTGCAGTGAGCTATGATGATGCCACTGCACTCCAGCGTGGGCAAAAGAGGGAGACCCTGTCTCAAAAACAAAGAAAAAAAAAGAAAGAAAGAAATTCAGCCTGCAGGTCGGGACAGGGGAGGTCTGGGATGCAGAAAACAGTGAACGCAGCAGCCTGGAGCTGCTATTCTTAGAAAGTCCTGCTTTGCAAGACTGGCCCCTGCCTGCCAATTTTCACCTGGGAAATCAGCTGGTAAATAGTTCGCTCCTGTGACACAAAACCACCCTAAATGATTAGCTTGGTCTCACATACCTAGACTGTACAAAACAACACGGCTTGTGCTGAACACCGGATTTCCTTCTGGGAGTCTGACGTTTTGCTGCACACTAGACAAAGGGTGCATAGGGACCAGCCCCCAGTAAAAACCCTGGGTGCTGAGTCTCTAATGGGCTTCACTGGGCAGAAACCTGGCACGCAAGGTGCCACATTTTCGTTGCTGGGAAACTGCCCTGCGTCACTCCTCATGGGGTCATTTTTCCATTACCATCTGGTGTGTGTTCTTGCTATGTCACTGTAATAAATCAACCGTATGCTGACTCCCGTGAGTCCTCCTGGCAAATCTCCCAACTTAGGGGGCGGTTTGGGGTCTCTGACACACTGGTCACCCTGGCCAGACCCAGATGGAGAGGGAAGGACAGGGAAGAAAAAAATAATAGTAAACCACAAACCACCCCACACTGTTTCATTGTTTTGGGGGATTGAAGGAGAAATGCTGGCAGGAATCACTTTATGAAATAATTCTACTGTAGGCCGGGCCCGGGCGCGGTGGCTCACGCCTGTAATCCTAGCACTCTGGGAGGCCGAGGCGGGTGGATCGCTCAAAGTCAGGAGTTCGAGACCAGCCTGAGCAAGATCGAGACCCCCGTCTCTACTAAAAATAGAAAGAAATTAGCCAAACAACTAAAAATATATAGAAAAAATTAGCCGGGCCTGGTGGCGCATGCCTGTAGTCCCAGCTACTCGGGAGGCTGAGGCAGGAGGATCGCTTGAGACCAGGAGTTTGAGGTTGCTGTGAGCTAGGCTGACCCCATGGCACTCTAGCCCAGGCAACAGAGTGAGACTCTGTTTCAAAAAATAAATAAATAAATAAATAAAAAATAAATAAATTCTACTGCACTCGGTAAGGAAAGAACGGGCAGTTTTCACAGGCTCAGACTACAAGGCACACTCCCACGTTTTAAAGGTTTTGAATAGAATGCAAATTCCAAATGCATATTTCCATCCCAGAGATTTTCTCATCTCCAAATTTCTACAAACAACTGCCTACTGGACGTCCACACTTGTGCATCTGAAGGGCATTTCAAACCCGAGTTCCTGATTTCTCCCCTCCACCGCCCCCTACCTACCTCGAAGCCCCATCTCAGGAAATGGCAGCTACAGACCAAGTCCAAAAACCCTTCAGTCACCTTTGGTTACTTTTTCCCTCATATGTCAGCCAATTTGGGTGGAGGTACTTAAAATATAGCCCGGATGCACCCGCTCCTCCCCCCTCCTACCTGCTACTATAGGCGGGGGCGCCGTCACCGCCCACCTGGCCTCGCGGGGCTCTCTGCCCTGCCTGTTCCCCAAACGGCCGCCAGAGGGCGCCGCTCCCACCGCGTGGCTCCTGCTCACTCGGACCCGGACCCGAGGCTCTGCGCGCCCTGGGGCCCTGGGCTCTGTGATCTCACCGACTACCCCTCCTCGCGGTGCCCAGCCACACCCGGCTCTTGCCCTTCCGGGAACACAGCAGACATGCTTCCTTGTCCTTTTTTTTTTTTTTCCTTTTTTAAAAATTGAGGTAAAATTTCACATAACATGAAATTAACCATGTTAGTGTGTGAGTCAGTGGCTTTTAGTACATTCACGAAGTTTTTTCCTATTTTTTAAAATGGTCTTAAGTCATCATTTCTTATAGGAAATGATGATGCTAGATGGGACTTGAGTGTATGTTGTTGTTTTTAGAGACGGGGTCTCCTTTGGGCTAGAGTGCAGGGGTGTCATCACAGCTCGCTGCAGCCTCCAACTCCTGGGCTCCAGTGATCCTCCCACCTCAGCCTCCCCAGTAGCTGGGACTACAGTTGTGCACCACCACACAGGCTAAGTTTTTTTGTTGTTGTTGTTTTGTTTTGTTTTCTATTTGTTATAGAAATAGGATCTCGCTCTTGCTCTGCCTGGAATACTTTTCCTTCAGATAATCACAGGGCTCTCTCCTCACTGCCTTCGGATCTTCGCTCAAATGTCACTTCTCAATGTGATCTCCCTGGACACTCTGTTTAAAATTGCAGCCCCTCTCTCAGCACTCCATACCCTCCTCCTCGCGCTACCTGCCACCCTGGGCATTCTCCGTGTCTATCTCAGTATGATTTTTGGATGTTGTTATCCCCCTCTCCCCAGCAGAATGTGCACTCTGAGTTCTTCCTTTTGGTCCTCTTCCCTGGTACGTGCCCAGAATCTAGGTGAGCAGCACACAGTGGCGCTCAGTAAATACTTGTCAGATAAATGCATCTTTGAGAAATTACTTAGTAATCTTACTAAATGTCACTTATATTAATGGACATTAATAGATACAATTGTGAACATTCTTAGTTTTCACAAAAACCATCTACGTTCGCAAACATTTAAAACAATTGAATCACGTAAAAACTTACTGTGAAACAGGAAAGCAAACTCAGTCCTTTGTTAGTACCAAGAGAATTCTTATCTTCCTCTCCCTGCCATAATTCTTATCTCTCTCTGGGCAAGTACCCAGCACTTAGAATTCGGGCACGCTGGGGGCGGGGTGTCCATTCAATTTCCTGCTCAAACAAGCCTGCGGCTGATAAGAAGCTCATTTGCATACTTAAAGGAAAAAGGCATATTTCAGATTTTAAATTTTTTAAAGTAGGACTTAGAGGCTCTTCCTCCACTGGGGGCAGAATTTTCCCGAGACCCCCTGAGTTCCCGTTGGTCAGCCTTCTTCAGTTTGCGGGAGGCATACCGTACCACCAACACAGGGGACAGGAATCTGTTGTGACTTATCCTGGGGAATATGGTACTCAAAGGAGCCATGACGAGCCATTTGATCACCCCAGATCCAGATGTGGTCATTTCCAGGTCCCCAAGTTCTCACAGGCATCTCGCAGCCAATTAATCCCCCACGAGCGTCACCACTAGCCTGACTGACTTATCTCACCATAGATTAGTTTGGCTTGTTCTAGAAGTTCACAGACATGGAATCATATAGTGTGTATTCTTTATATCTGGATTCTTTTTCTGCACTTTATGGTGGATGGATGAGTGGATGAATAGAAGGACAGATGGATGGATGGGTGGGTGGATGGATGGATGGGTGGATCAATAGGTGGATGAGTGGATGGATGAACTGATAGATGGATAGATGGTCCCACTGATGGATAAATGGGTGGATGGATGAACGGATAGATGGGAGGGTGGGTGGATGGATGGATGGGTGGGTGGATGGATGGGTGGGTGGATGGATGGGTGGGTGGGTGGGTGGGTGGATGGATGGATGGGTGGGTGGATGGATGGATGGGTGGATCAATAGGTGGATGAGTGGATGGATGAACTGATAGATGGACAGATGGTCCCACTGATGGATAAATGGGTGGATGGATGAACAGATAGATGGGAGGGTGGGTGGATGGGTGGATCAATAGGTGGATGAGTGGATAGATGAACTGATAGATGGATAGATGGTCCCATTGATGGATAAATGGGTGGATGGATGACTGGATAGAGGGAAGGGTGGATGGATGGGTAGTACAATGGATGGACAATGATCCTTGCCATCTGGTGTTTATACCCTTGTGTCGTCTCCTCGACTAAGTTGGGGCTGGCTGACCCTGTTTTGTCAATTGTACACAGAAGTGTCAGTATGTGACTTCTAAGACTAGATTATAAACAGGAGTGTGGCTTCTGCCTTGCTCTCTGACTTCCTGGAGTAGAGGGCCTTGAGGACAGGGGCAGGAACCCAGTGAGCCAGGGAGAGCGGAACAAGGCTGATGTTCCAGGAGGAGAAAGGGCAGAGTGGCCAGACTTGAAGGCCAGGCCCAAGGTCTGGATGTGGTCCCACCACAGGGGTCAGTCCTGACACCCTTTGCCCACTGAAAAGCAATGAGGGCTTGTACAGACTGTCTCAGCAACTTCTGCCCTCCCCCCCGCTGCCCCCCGTGCTCTACACATGCCTAGCATGGCCAGGGACCCCTGCCCACCTCCAGGTCCACTGCCAGAACCCACGTCCTTCCCTCCCACTGGCCCTTCCCCTGTAGCCCCCCTCCCCCACCTCTCCAGCCCTGGGACCCCTGCTCACCCCGACTCCGCCAGGCCAAGGTCTGGGTCAGGGCCAGATGGAAGGGGTTTGTAGCCAGTGTGGACACAAGGCCACTCAAGCCTCACCAACTGACCCCAAACCACAGCCCCCAGGGCCCCAGACGCCCTCCTGGGCAGGCTAGAGAGGGGTCTCCTGCCCATTCAGAAAGCAGCGCCACCCCGTTGGGTCCAGCTGTCATCCCGCCCGCCGCCGTGTGACCCTTTGAGGGGTCCTGAGTAGGGGTGAGGGGAGAGTTTGGGCCGTGCGGGAACCTCCCCGCTGTCTGCTTCCTGGCGTGGGCTCTCAGCGCCTCCTGGCGGCCACTGTCTCCCGCATCTCCGTTCTCCTTGAACTTGGGAAACCCTGCCTTTGACAGTCCACATGGGACCCGGGCCCCTCAGAGAGTGGGGGACGTTAGTGTTCACGCAGGGGCACTGGCGGTGCCACGAGACTGCTCCCAGCACTGTCGCCAGGGGCGCCCCGGCCCCGGACCCCCTCAGGCAGTTCTGGCCACCCTCCTCCCTCCTGGGGGTACTTCCAGCCTTATGGGGGTCCGGGAGAGGTGCGTCCGAGCCCTGACTCTCCCCCATCCCCGCTGCCCCTGCTCAGAGCCCTGTGCGGGCCCTCATCTTCCTCTCCTCCCCCACCCACTCGTCCCGATTTCACCTCTCCCTTTGGTCCACACTCAATTCCTCCTACCGGGCCCAGCCGCCCACACCACGTGCTGACACTCCTGTCTCCCCCTGGCAGGTCCCCTGAGCTGATTCCTGTGTCCCGTGGCCTCGGGGCCACCATCCTCTGCAAGCTGGACAGGCGGCTCAGGCTTCCTCTGGCCGAAGCTCAACCCGAGTTTCTCTGCCCCAAACCCACTGTCACTTGAGTGATCCTGCCTGGGTTAACCTGCCCCAACTGGTGCCCCTCCCGTCCACCCTCCCACCCGTTCAGCCCTCAGCTTCCTCTCACTCCGGCTCCCTCGGCATCTCTCCACGGGCCAAGAAGGTATTAGAGCTTTAACTTCCCAGAATTTATGTTCCCGAAACCATCCACGCCTCACCTCAGGACATCTCCATCCATCCAGCCAAATGTCCTGCCCCAAATACCCTTGGGGTCACCTTGCTCTCCCCCCGGTGCTTGCAGCCATGTGCAACCCCTTTGCCACTCCCCGTGCATTCCAGAATCAGACGGTTCCTCACCTCCACTGACTGACTCCCTGGTCTAGCCGCCATTGTCTTGTGCCTGGACTGTTGCAGTCGCTCCCTGCTTCTCTTCTTGCCTCCTGCAGTCTGTTCCTCACCTGCAGCAGGAGGGACTCCTGTCGCATGGCCCTGGGTTGCGCCATGGCCCTCACCTCCCACACTCTTGCCTTGGTTCTCGTGGCTGCCAGCTTCCCAGTGTCCTTGCCCTTCTTGAGGTTCCCAACCCCAGGGCCTTTGCACTTGCTATTCTCGCGACTTGGGAAGTTCTTTCCTGTGATAGTCATGTGGCTGCCTCTCATTTTATTCCAGCCTCTGCCCAAATGTCAACTCCTTGGAGAGGATGCAGTATTTTGGCATGGTACCTGGGTGGGTGAGTGGGATGGACACAGATGAAACAGCTATTTCAAAGAGACTGGACATGACGTGGGTTAGAATCTCAAATCTGGGCAAGTCACTTCCCATCTCTGCCCTTAGGTCCCGAAGCTGTAAAATGGAGTCACAATATCTCCTGTAGCACTGGGACCAGGAGGACCTGCCACAGAGACGGTTTTCTACATATGGAACAAGGATTAATTTGTTTAATGACATTATTATCATTCAAGGAAAGGAATCCATGATGTTGCCAGGTTTCCAGCCTGGGGGACTTAACGTGTGTTGTGATAAGCCCTTTGCCGTCTGTGGGCCACCATCATCTTTCGCTAACAAATGAACATATCAAGTGGCAACTTTTCACAGAGGCTTAGTTTTATTTTATGCAGACCTTGGAAAGCTCTTAGAATTTTAAAAAATGATTCTCCTAATTATAAAAATAATGCATGATCATCTCTGGCAGGGATCAGAGCCTAAGTAGAAACCACTCCAGGTGTTTCAAACAGGAAGGGATTGAATACAGGGAATCAGGTGCTTACAAAATCTTGGGAGGCTGGAGGAGCAGCTCTAGGCCAGGCCGTCAGGAATGACACCCAGGACAGCACAGAACCAACCCACCAGGGACGCTGCTGCCTGAGGCGGCTGCTGGAACCACTGGGCTCCAGAACGCCGGGGCTGGCTGTGATTCTGGGGTCACTCCTGCCATCCACACCTCGTAGGAGGGCGTCTCACTGTTGGGACCTAATTCTCCATCCAGAATCCCAGCTGCTGGGGAGTCTGGGAAATACAGCTGTTGCTTCAGCCTGTGCTGCGGGAGGAGGGTGGAAGTCAGCCGAGCCCACCCAGTGTCACCGCAGAGCAATGCAGAGGTGCAGAGAAGCAGATGTGAGGGGGAAAATAAACCTCCCACAATCCGCCATCCGAGGGTAGCCCTGCTATCGCCCTGGTGTGCAGCCTCCCCAAATTATTTTCCATTTATTTATATACATTTTTAAATCAGGCAGAGTCATATGGAGTCCTTTTCCCCATTTAACATTTCTGTGAGATACAAGTATTTCCTCAGATCCTTAAAAATCTTCCCAAAGCTGTTTTTTTTCTTTTTAATGGCAGCGAAATGTCCCATTGGGTACATACCACTGATGAAAACCTGTTCGCTATCATTCTACATGTAAACTGTTCCTGATTTTTCTATTAGCCTTTGTTTTCACTGTTCCAAATAACACAACAGCAGGCATCTTCGCAGACATGCCTTTTTCAGGAAACACAACAGCAAGCATCTTCGCAGATATGCCTTTTTCAGGAAATCCTTGCCGATATTTTCGATTCCTGTATTTTAGATTTTTTTCTTTTTTTAATTTGCTGAGTGATCCACTGCTAAGATGGATTTCTTTTTTTTTTTTAAAAGGCTTGGTCCAGCCGGGCGCGGTGGCTCACACCTGTAATCCTAGCACTCTGGGAGGCTGAAGTGGGTGGATTGTTTGAGCTCAGGAGTTCGAGACCAGCCTGAGCAAGAGCAAAACTCCGTCTCTACTAAAAATAGAAAGAAATTATATGGACAGCTAAAAATATATATATAGAAAAGTTAGCCGGGCATGGTGGCACATGCCTGTAGTCCCAGCTACTCGGGAGGCTGAGGCAGTAGGATCGCTTGAGCCCAGGAGTCTGAGGTTGCTGTGAGCTAGGCTGATGCCACGGCACTCACTCTAGCCTGGGCAACAGAGTGAGACTCTGTCTCAAAAAAAAAAAAAAAAAAAAAAAAAAAATTTGGTCCATTATACAAAATTCGGAAATGCTGGGAAAACTAGTAAGAGAAAGACTCCTCTGAAATCCCCCCACCCAGGAGACTCTTGGCACGGGTTTGTCGCATGAACGCCCCCGTGGGCGGCGGCAGATCCTTCCACAAAGCGCCAGCACGCACACACATCCCGGTCACCGCACATGCTCCCAACCCCTGGGTTAACGGCCGCAGAGGCCTCCCCCGAGGGGACGGAACCTGCCCCATGGTCATTACCACGTTTCCTTCCATTCTACAGAACAGACCTGCCTTTGCCATGACGCTTTTTCCCGAACTTCCGGCCGTTTCTGTAGGGCATGTTCCTGAGAGAGCAATCACTGGGTCAAAAGGTCAGAGCATTTGTGGAGGCTTGGGCACAGGCTGCAAGTTCCCACATCTCTCTCTTTCCCACCAGCGTTGCTGTAATAGCTAAAACTCAGCTAGCACTAACCGTGCGCCAGCCCCCATCCTGAGTGCTTTCATGTGCGAGCTCAGTTCATCCTTCCAATGGCCCACGCCAGACAGGCACTATCATACATACGCCCTTTTTTTTTTTTTTGAGACTCACTCTGTTGCCCAGGCTAGAGTGCCGTGGCGTCAGCCTAGCTCACAGCAACCTCAAACTCCTGGGCTCAAGCGATCCTCCTGCCTCAGCCTCCCGAGTAGCTGGGACTACAGGCATGCGTCACCATGCCCGGCTAATTTTTTCTATATATCTTTTTATCTGTCCAGATAATTTCTATTTTTAGTAGAGACGGGGTCTCGCTCTTGCTCAGGCTGGTCTCGAGCTCCTGACCTCGAGCAATCCTCCCACCTCGGCCTCCCAGAGTGCTAGGATTACAGGCGTGAGCCACCGTGCCCGGCCCATACGCCCATTTTGCAGATGGGGACACTGAGGCAGAGGTTGGGTGACCTGCACAAGGTCACCGAGCCAGCATGTAACAGAGCTGGGACTCGGACTCAGGGCTGTGCTGCTGCCTGCAGACAGTCGTGATCCCTTTCAATAGCCAAGTCTTGCTCACTCGGCAGCACAGAAGTACCTCCCGATCGGCTGACAGTCCTTTTGATTTTTTTCCTCACAATCAGAGGCAGATCCAGGTTTTGTGATGCCTGAATCCTTTACAATTTGGGGGATCCTCTTTCGGAAAAACAACAAAGTTACAGATTCAAGAGCAGGTGCAGGGCCTGGGAAGAGAGCTGTGCAAACACACGGCCCCGAAACCCCGTTCGTTATGCATTAAGCTGCATCAGCATCACAGCAAATCCCAACGTGCCTGCTCCATTAGGAAAATCTTCAAACAACAAAGTTGAGAATTTTCCTGTGAACACTCCTAGCCCCCTCACTTAGACTCTACCCTGAACTTGTTTTATGGGACACTTGTCCACCCCCCATCTGGCCATGAGCCCACCTTATTGTTTTCCACATTGCAAAGGAAGTTGCAGTAATTAGTGCGCTCCAGCTTGCAAATCGTTAACTACAGTTCTGGACTTCTAAGTTCTTCTTTTGATGCAAGATTCAGGTGTGAAATGGAACGCTAAGTGCACCAAGACCCACAGACGTGCCTGTGCTGCCGACTCCGTTTGTGCACACGTGGGAATGGACGCATTTCCCCAGGCACTTAAGTACCAAGAACTTCCCGAGGACGCTGCGAATGTCCAGGCTGCAGAACTTGTCCTTGAGCAGCTGTGACCACCCTCACCCCCACGTATCGGTGTATCTGCAGATGCCATGACAGCCATCTCTGGCCATGAAGTTTCCTCCCGATTTCCAGCAGGTTCCTTCAGGCACATGCGTGGATTCACTGGGTCAGAGGCCGGGGGTAACGCTCCTTGGCACATGGCTTTCACCTCTGCCTGCTGCCTGTCATCCCTGCCCCTCCCCCCACACACATAAAGAGCTGTTTTCTTATCTGTACAATATTTCCTTTATTTTTATTTAAGATGGGAGAGGAGGAAGAGCAAAAATAGCTCCTTTAAAATCACGATGTTCTATGGGATACAGTGGGGGAAGCACTGATGTTGTCTCTCCCTTCACCCATTTCTGTTATAAATTACTCGCTCTATTTTTATAAACATTTTGTCCTAGAGAAACCTTCCCAAAAGCCATAATAAAACATGAAGAAAGATTAACAGAAAACTAAAATCACTAAACCCTTCTGCCTGGCAAAACACACCACCTACAAAGTCAAAAGGCAAAACCACCTGGGAAAAATGGCTTGGACCACGTATGACAGACTTCAGATCCATAATAAATAAAGAGCTACTATAAATAAGCAACAAAAAAACGACAAAGAGCCCAGGAGGAAAATGGTCAAAAGGTTTGAACCAGTGCAGAAGAGGAATATCAATGGCCAGAGATGCTCAACCTCACTGGTAACCAGGCACAATAAAATAAAAATAGTGAGGCTGGGCGAAGTGGCTCACGCCTGTAATCCTAGCACTCTGAGAGGCCGAGGCAGGAGGATCACTAGAGCTCAGGAGTTCAAGACCAGCCTGAGCTAGAGCGAGACCCCATCTCTACTAAAAATAGAAAAATTAGCTGGGTGTAGTGGCGTGCACCTGTAGACCCAACTACTCGGGAGGCTGAGGCAGGAGGATCGCTTGAGCCCAGGAGTTTGAGGTTGCTGTGAGCTAGGCTGACGCCATGGTACTCAAGCCAAGCCAACAGAGTGAGACTCTGTCTCAAAAAAAAAAGAAAAAAAGAGAGAGAGAGATCACACAGTGGCAAATGCGGAATCAGTGAGCTCCTGTGCTACTGGAATAAAAATCAGCACAGCAGCCAGGTACAATGGCTCGTACCTCTAATCCCAGCACTATGGAAGGCTGAGGCAGGAGGATCACTTAAGGCCAAGAGTTTCACACCAGCCTGGGCAAAATATCAAGACCTCGTATCTACAAATTTTTAAAATAGCTGGGTGTGGTGACATGTGCCTGTAGTCCCAGCTGCTCAGGAAGCTGAGGCAGGAGGATCACTTGAGCCCAGGAGTTCAAGGTTACTGTCCATAAGCTATCATCAAGCCACCGCTCTCCAGCCTGGACGTTAAAGTGAGACCCTGTCTCTAAAACAATACAGCCTTTACAGAGAGCAATTTGGTTGAATCCATCAAATGACATGCTACAAATACTCGTGCCTTTGGCCCAGAGATGCACTTCCAGTACTCATCCTGCAGGCACATTTGCAAAGGCATGTGGACAGGGACATCCATTCCAACTCAGGAGGGGCAGCACAGGCCTGGCTGGGCAGCACCCCACACAGATGTGATAGGACCCTACGCAGCAGTGTCCAGACACAATTATCTCCAAGAGGCACTAAAAAGCCAGCTGTAGAACCACGTGTGGTGTGGTCCCAGGAAACAGAAAAATCGAAACTATTCTATTTTCACAAGTACATGGAATTTAGTAGGATTACACATTAAAACATAATCATTCACCCCAAACTGCAGGGACAGATCCCTGCTCAGAGGAGATGGGCGTGGATGCGAACGGAAGGCCAAGGTCAAGGGTGACAGTCATACGTTTGCTTGGCAGTGAATGATTTACAGTGAGAACAGGGTCCTTCGTTTCTTATAAAGGTTAAAAGAAATCTTCTAAAAATAGGTGTGGGAAAAGGGAGGAAAAATAAACCTTATTTTATGTGTTTCCTTACTTTTTTTTTTTTAATCTTTTATGTGTTTTACAGACAGGGTCTGTCGCCCAGACTAGACGCAGTGGTGCAACCACGGCTCACTGCAGCCTCCAACTCCTGGCCTCGAGCGATCCTCCCGCCTCAGCCTCCCCACGTGCTAGAATTACAAGCGCCACCACGCCCAGCCCTTCCTTGGCTTTACAATGGGGACAGTTACAGTCTCCTTAACTGGGTTGTGAGGGTTCAACGAGTTAATGCATCTGCTTAGAAATACAACAGGCGCCTGGCAGACGCCAGCTGCTGCCACCTCTCCCCTCCCCCCGTCAGTGTGACAGGAGCTGCTCTCCGTCACCTGGGGCAGGAGAAAATCCAGGGTGGTCTCAGCTTCGCCTCCCCTCACCTGCAACTTCCGGGCACGCTGCTCGCCCTGTCCGCCCTGCCTACTGTCCTTTTAGGACCCACCCACCCCTGTAATGGCCTCACTGTCAGATGGGCCGTGACTCGGTGGGCTCACAGCCCTTCCACACGCCCTGGGGTCTCACCAGACCCTGGAGGAAAGGAATGTTCTGGCACCTACATCCTTGCACCCCAAGGGGGATGTACAGAGACCTCACCGAGACAGAAGCTGCCTGGGGGAGAGAGACAAGTCACACACGCAGCCCGAGGTGTCGGTCACAAGGTGCTTTATTGAAGGGGGGGCTCCGGCGGCCGCGGCAGCTATAACCTGGGGACGGAAGAGAGGGGCTGAGAGGGGCTGAGGACAGAGAGGGCCCCACGTCCTTGCCCACTTGACAGCTCCCTTCTGCCCTTCAGTTTCCCGTTGGGGACCCTCCCAGCCCCAATCTGGGTTCACGGCCTCCGGGTGGGCTGACCCTCCCCCGGGCCTGGCCAAGAGGGCGCTGTTCAACCGCTGGCCACAGCTGCTGGGGTTGGGAAAGAGGAAAGGCCCAGGGCCCCGGCAGATGCCACACGGAAGGAGAAGGGGTCCTTTCCTTCAGTTTGAGCGGGTCAGAGGCAGACCAGCCTGCCCTGACAGAGAAGGGGCCCCACTCACTGGATCTCCCGGAACGCCCGCTTCTCCACGAGCTTCACTTTGTACTTGCGCTTGAACCTGGAGAAGGGACAAAGGAGCCATTGGTGACCCGGGACCTCGCCAAGCTCAGGGGTGGGTTCCAGATGCCCTCACCCCCACCGCAGCCCCAGGGCCCTCACTTGGCTCTCTCGCGAGGCTCGATCATATTCCTCCTCTGGAAGCTCTTGAACCGGTCTCGGAGGATGTTGCCCTCGGGCTGCGGGACAAAGAGGGAGGGAGGCCTCAGCGGGGCCTGGCAGAAGCCCGAGGGCCTCGGACGCTGGGAGGGGGGGGTCCCAGCGGGGCTCAGGCCCTTCATTCAGTCTCCCCAGCGCTGCCTCCAGAGCAGCGGGCACTCGGCCTGGCCCCGAGCTCACGGTGCTCGGTCCTGGGGGGCAATGGCCACCGACCCACGGCTGCCTCTCAGCTGGGCATGGAGGAACCCACAGGACGGAGGCTGCTGAGGCAGTGGAAGAGGGAAGGCCTGGCAGAGGGACAACAGTGCAAAGGCCAGGTCCCAGGGAGAAGGCGCACGGCCCACGGAGACACAGCTGGCTGGATCCTCAAGGCCAGGCCATGCAAGCTTGTGGCTGTGGGGACGAGCTGGGCTCCCTCTGGGCACTGGGGAGCCACAGCAGGTTCTGAACTGGGGGAGGAACAGAGTCCGTTTTGAGCTTTAGGAAACCCTTTTAGTCCTGAAGAGGGTCGAGACGGGGGCCAGGAGACGGGACTGCAAGAGGGACCCAGCTGGGAGGGCCTATGAGGGCCACAGGCCCAACCACCACCCAGCCCCTCACCCCAGGACCACCACCGCAAGACCCTGTGCCCTCAGCCCCCAGGCACTGGCCCCAACCAGCCTGGCCCAGGGGCAGCCAAGGTGTCGCCCACAGCCCCTGGGGGGCACGGGGAGCAAGGATGGGTGTCATCACTGGGCACAGACCCCCACAGCACCACGCTGCCCCGGCCAAGCAAGTACCTTCAGGGTCCTGAGCGAGTCCGATAGCTCCGAGCTGAGCTGCACATCAATGTCGGGGGCCTGATACCTGGACAGCAGGAGGCAGGTGTTCGGGGGACTCGGTCCCTGGCAGGGCCCAGGGACACCAAGTCCAAAGCCCACTCCCGGGGAAGGGTGGGCCTCTGAGAACACAGGGCTCTGGGGGGGCTCTCAGGAGGGGGCCTCCTTAGCAGAGGCAGGAAGGTGTCAGGACGTGGGGTCTGGACTCCCCCCCACCAGCCTCCCCCGGGGACCCCCAGCCCGGGTCTCACTTGAGCCGCCCCAGCCTGCGGGGCTTGTCGGCCTCGGCCAGCCGCTGTGCCTGCCGCCGCCTCCGCCGCAGCGCCAGCTCCGCCAGCCGCCGGGCCACCTGGGCCTTGATCCCGCGCAGCCTGAACAGCTCCTGGTGCCGGAGCCGGGCAGCCCGCACCGCAGCCTGCTGTGCCCGCTGTGGGGACAGGGTGGGGTTAAGGCCCAGTGGGCACCAGCCAGCCCTGGGGGCCTTCTGGCCTTTCCCGACCCCTGTCCCTGGTCACATCACCAGCTGCTCCAGTGCCGTCAGAACAGCTGTTTTCTGAAACCACCTTGGTCATCCGTTTCCTTCTCTGCGGTCCATGAACCTCCCCACTCCCTGCCTCTCACAGCACACCGGGGACCCCTGCACCCCCAGCCCAGCCTAGGGGCTGCTGGGAAACAGGTCTCAGCGGACAAAGCAGCAGGGAAGATGCCACGCAGCACAAAGTGCAGGCTCGGGGAAGGAGAGCAGGCCGGTGGCAGGACGGGGTTGGGGGGATCAGAGGCCGTGGGCAGCCCGACCCGGTGCTCACCAGCCTGCGGGCCTCCTTCTCCCGCCGCCGCTGCTGCTCCGTCTTCTTCTCAGCGGTGGCCAGGCGGGCGGGCGCGAGGCCGGCCTCAGCTTCTGCGACCTCGGGGCCCTTGCCCTGGCCCGGCTCCCCCTCGCCATCGGACTCCTCCAGCAGCCCCTCGCAGAGCTCCTGGAACGTGGACTCCTGGGGGACAGGGCAGCGGAGTCAGGGGCGGGGAGCGGGAGGGGAGGGGAGGGACACGGGCGCTGGGCAGGCGTGGCTCACCTGGGTGGCGGCCTGCTCCCCGGCGGGCAGGGCCAGCTGGCGCTCCAGCTTCTCCGCCTCCTTCTGCCGCTGCAGCTCCACCTCGTGCGCTGCTGACAGCAGGGTCTGTGAGGACGCAGGGGTGGGGTGAGGACCGCCTGGGACTTCACAGGCCTGACCCTGCTACCCCCAACCTCTCCCCGCCAGCGCCCACAGCCCCTGGCCTGGCCCCTCCTCTTCTCCCACCCTGCTACGGCCACCAGAGGGCGCTTTCGGACCCCCCACCCTTGCAGCCACCCTGCGTATCTGTGAGGAGCCCCTGGTCTCCATGCCTCAGGTTCGCTTACGTGAACTGTCCAGGACAGGCAAGTCCCTAGAGACAGGGTGGTGGCTGCCTAAGACTAAGGGAGACGGAATTGGGGGGCAATGGCTGATGGGCCTGCGGTTTCTTTTGGGGAGATGATGAGAAAGCTCTAAAATTAACTGAGGTGCTGGCTGCACACGGGTCACTAAAACCCACCAGATCACGCGCTATGAGCGGGTGACTGCGCGGTATGTAAACCACAGCTCCGCAAAGCAGCCACGGGGAGGCAGAAACAGGAAAGACCGATCCTGACGCCCGTCCTGTAGGGCCCACCCTCCCCTGTCCAGTCCAAGCTGAACGCACTAGAGTTAGGTGCGTCCTCCGCTCGGGGCCAACCTTGCCCTTGGAACAGCGACCCTGCTGCTGCTGCAGACGCCACTGCCCGCGAGGCCCCCGCCGCCTGCTCCTGGCTGGCCGAGCCCTTTGCACGAACGCTCAACACCGTTCAAATGAGCCTCCTGCCCCTACGACAATCACCTTGACCTCCCTCCAGTAACCTGTCCCTTAGAACGGTGCTCCTCCAGGGCAGGGGTTTTGTCCCTTTGTTGGCAACACCTGTACTCAATGTATGCCTGTTAAACGGGAACAGGTCCGGCCCCACACTGGACAGTGGGCCGGCGCTGCCTTGGTCGCATCTGAGACCCCAGCACCAGCCAGCGCAGGGCCCGCTCCTGGCGAGGGCAGCGCCAACTGGGCGGCGGAGCGCAGGTGAGGACAGGGCTGGGGGCTGCGTACCTGGTGGTCTTCAAAGGACGGGTTGTAGGAGGCTCCGGCAGGCATCACCTCCACGGCGGGAGCCTGGGAGGGCTTGGTGTGGAGACGCGGTGGCCGCTGGGGAAGACATGGCCCAGGCAGGGTAAGACCACGCTACGGTCTGAACCTGCCTCCCCCCCCCAGTCGTATGTCGAAAGTTAACCGCCAACATTAAGAAGCGGGGCGTTTAGGAGGTGATCAAGTCACGAGAGCTACACCCATGAATGGGATTAACACCTTCCAAAGGACCTGCAGGGGACCCGAGTGCGCGCTCCACTTCCAGACTGTCCGCCTTCCCCCCTGCCTGGTCTCCACCCAGCAAAGGCCCCCATGGTCTCCAGCATAAGCCTGGGGTCACCTGGATGCCCCCCAAGCTCCTCCCACACCAACTACCGGTGAGTCCTGGTGCTTCTGCCCTAGGACTCTGTCCCCAGTCACCTGCAGCCCCAGCAGAGCTGTCGCAGGCCCTACCCTCATGCCCTTGGCTCCCAGGGTCTCTAGCCCTGCTTGCCTGCCCGGCCACGGTCCAACCTCCTCGGAGCGGCCACTGGGATCCCACTGCTCTCCCACGCTCTGGTGGCCCCCGCCACCAGGCCTGCACCCCTTCCCTGACCACACTGGCCTCCTGAAGGTTCTGGGAACATTCGGTCCCACTCTGCAGCCTCTGCACTTGCTGTGCCCGACCTGGAGGGTCTCCCCTCCCATCTCGGGCATGACTTGCTCCTTTGCTCCCCCCACCAGGTCTCTAACCCCGCTGGTACTGTATTCTTCCCAGCTGGGGCTTCCCTGGCCACCCTGAAGCACGTCCAGCTGACCTGCCACCACACCCTGACCTCCCCCTATTAAAGAACCAACCGCAACCCAAATTGCTGGCAAGATGAGCCCCCCCCCCACCCCTTTACTCCTTGCTGCACCCCAGTGCCTGACAGGGAGAAGCTGAACCCCAGAAATTCTAAAGCACCTGGGCTCTGACCCTCGGGGTCCAGCAGCTCAAGATGAAGGCGGTTACAAATCAAACACTAAAACAGACGACACTACTGTGTGCCAGGCACTGTTCGCAGCTTTTTCACGCATCGCCCCTTAAAATGTTCCCCACCGTCCCGTGAGCTTAGCACCATTTCAGCCCCCTCTTACCGAAGCCGGACCAGGCCACAGAGAGGTGAGGCCGGCTTTCCACATCAGTCAGCACCGGAGCGGGCACAGGAACCCTGGCCGCCCCACACCAGCACGGGGGTTCTCGGTTCTTGGTCACTGGGACTGACCAGCTCTGAGACCCAGCTCTTCGGCCCCTCCTCGGCGCCCCCCACCCAGGATGCCCTTCCCACAAGTCTCACCTTCACTCCTTTCTTCTTAGTCTGCTCCAAGAAAAACTCGTCCTGGCCAACCAATGGCCTGTCCAGAGGGTCTGTGGAGACAGGCAGGGCAGCTGCCGGGGGCTTTCCTGGTGTGGGAGAGGGCCCTGACCCCCTCCCTCCAGACCCTCCAGATTTCAGAAAGGTGGGACTAAAGCTCAGGAGAGGGAAGGACTGACTCTCAGACCCTGAGGAGCCTTGAACACCAGGCAAAACTGAGTCTGGACAGGGTTCAGCGAGTAGAGGAGCCCCCACGACTCAGGAAAGGAAAGCACAAACGGAAAAGGGCACCCCTTCAAGACATTCGACTCTGCTGGGAGATCGTCAAAGCAATACTCACAGAGGATCCCCTTAGACACTGTGCTCTTGTACGGTGCACAACACACACAACTGCACGTGACAGACCTGTCCCTGGTCACAGATTAACAGCAGGATCACTCACTGTCCAGGGCCCAGAGGTCGTAGAAGGGCCGCTCGACGGTGTCCTGGGGCCCGGGCTTGGTCTTGGCCACAGGAGGGTTGAGAAGCCGGGCCTGGGCCCTGCGCACCTCCCGGGGCAGCTCGCCCTGCTTCGTCAGCTTCTCCCATAGCTGCTCCTTCCGCCGGAGCTTCTTGGCGTTGGGGACCTGGTGAGCGAGGATGCTGGCCGGGGAGAGACGGCACAGTATGGTGGGTGAGGTGACAGCCCGAGAAGCAGCAGAGCCTCCTTCCAGTCAGTCAGGCTACCCCCACCGTTCAGGCAGCTCCTTCCCCAGCACCCCCTCCCCAGAAGGCTGTGCCTAGCCTGCCTTTCAGAGACCCCCTCTCCCCAGGTCCATCCCCAGCGCAGGCCTCTCTCCTGAGCCCCAGACTGACCAAGCAATAGTCTTGTCCTAGGCGTCCCCCAAGCACCTCACATCTACCACGTCAAAACCAACCTCAGCATCACCCCAAAACCCACTCCTCCTTCCCTTTGCCCATCTCAGGGGCAGCCTGGCTGTCTCCCTATCACCGTCCACCCTCTCCCCCATGGCACTGAACCTCTGGGCCCTGCTTGATGTGCCTCCCAAACATGGCTTCCACCCTTCCCTTCCTCTCTGTCCCCAAAGCCCCCAGCCAGGTCCAGACCCATCCTTGCCTGCCTCGGCCCCAGCATCCTGGCACTCCTTCCAATCCCCAAAGCCCAAATCTGACCCCACCCTCCCTTTCAAATCACCCTCATCTATCACCCCCTCCCCCAGAAATCCTTTAGGACCAGGGTCTGGTGTGAAAGAATGGCATGGAGGTATTGGGACACTCACTCTTTGGGGGCAGAGACCTTGGATGTGTTCTCGAGGACGAGGTCGACACGAAGGGGCTTCTTGAGAAGCAGTGACTTTTTCTGGAATTTGGTCTTCTTCTTTTTCAGCTCTGGGAGTGGGAGAAAGGAGGAGTCAAGGCCTGGGGCTTCCTCACTACCAAAGACTGCCCCCGCCCCCGCCCCCCAATTTCAGCTCCATTGGAGCCATGATATTTGTATCTCAAGTCATCCCAGTGCAGACCTGGGAGGTCCCCAGACTGACCGCAGGCTCCCAACGGAAAACAGAGGCCCCCAAGTGTGGGACCCAAGGTGCTCAAGCCCTGACCCTCCACCCCACCCACGTCCTGCGGACACAGAGGGCATCACACGCACCACCCCGCACGTGAGGGGCTCCCAGACACAGCAGGGAAACAGCCACAGAACAGGGAAAAGATCGGGTGGTCAGGTGTCACTGTCGCACAGGATGGCCGATTCTCAGCATCCCTTGAGTGCTTTGCTTTTTACTTCTAAAGGCTAACAGTTAAAAGCAAAAACTCTAGAATAAAACATAGTCAGAACGGAAGCTCTTCTGTGCCTCCAAACTGAGGATGTTAATACCTCCCTCACTGGGCTGTTATGAAAACGTAATTATTTCAGAAGCACAAAGCACAGGGATCACCTGTGAAGGCTCACGATCGCTGTTCTCTTTGCCCCTGCTGCTTACTAAAATCGAACCCATAAACTGCCTCTCCTCTGCTCCCTAAAGAGATCTGCCACTGGCCAAGGCAAGCCTTTAACTATTAATACTTCCTCTCCTGTCCACTGGGGCAGGTCCCTGACTTTTCCTTTCTGTTCCTACATCAGATCTACTCCCTTCTGTGAAAGCTGACCTCTCTCATTTACCTCCTTTTACCTGCTCATTCGAAGTCTCCTATACCTCAAAGCGGGTCCTTTCACCCCAATCACTGAAACAGGTCCTTCCATCTTGACTAAAACAGACCCTGCGACTGACCTCCTACAAGCTCAACAGAAAGACTCTCAGCTTGTTTTCAGTCCCCTCGCTACAGCAGACCATCTATTCTTAGCTTGTTTTTCTATATGTTGATGTCAACCCTATTACTCATCAAAGTAATCCCTAACTCACTCCCCCACTTGTTTCAGCAGGTCCTGACCCTGAATTTCGGCAAATTAAAGCAAGCAGGTTAAGACTAGTTTCTCACCTGCTCATTAAAGCAAGCTCTCTTGTTCTTACTAACTAAAACAGGTCTGATTCCTTCAAGCAAGTCCTCGACTTGCTTTTCTGTATGCTGACAGAAGACCCCCTAACTTATTTCTAACCTACTCATCAAGGCAGATCCCTACCAGGCTTAGAAATCACTGAGATGGCCGGGCGCGGTGGCTCACGCCTGTAATCCTAGCACTCTGGGAGGCCGAGGTGGGAGGATCGTTTGAGCTCAGGAGTTCGAGACCAGCCGGAGCAAGAGCGAGACCCCATCTCTACTAAAAATAGAAACAAATTATATGGACAGCTAAAAATATGTATAGAAAAAATTAGCCGGGCATGGTGGTGCATGCCTGTAGTCCCAGCTACTCGGGTGGCTGAGACAGCAGGATCCCTTGAGCTCAGGAGTTTGAGGTTGCTGTGAGCTAGGCTGACGCCACGGCACTCACTCTAGCCTGGGCAACAAAGCGAGACTCTGTCTCAAAAAAAAAAAAATAAAATAAAATAAAAAAAAAAAAAGAAATCACTGAGATCTTTAAAAAAAAAAAAAAAAACTGACCCTTTTAGCAGGTTATTTGTTTTCCAAGCTATGTCATTAACACAGATCTCAGAGGCTGCAGGCCACAAAAGCCCCTCCTCACCTTTTTCCTTGGAGCCAGTGTCCACGAAGAAGAGTTTTTCATTGGGGGCCTCTGACACCAAGCCTCTGGGAGATGGAAGAGCAGACGTCAGCCAAAGATGTTGGGGAGGGTACAGGTTTAACCTCACGAGGTCCAGCCTTCCTCTTATGCTCACTCGAGCACCCTCTTCCCGCCATGGGACTCTTCTAGGCTAAGTCCTGGTCACTCAGTTTACAAAAATTAACACTTAGAAACACACCAAGCTCTGCTAAATCTAGTAACTCTATCAAGTTCCCCAGCTTCTCACCCTGAGTCCGCAGCCCATCCTGTCGGATCCCATGGTGGTACCTGGGACAGGTGCCTCTCAGCCTCCCGGGAATACCCCCCTAAGCACTCTCTTCCTCGCACCTGGCCGCACAGAACGTGGCCCAGCTCCCGGAAGTCCCGCCCCACGTACCCGCTCGTGCGCTCCTGCAACCGCACGTCCTCCAGGAACTGATCAACCTCCAGCCCCAGTGGCTCCTCAGCGAGCCGCCGCCAGCCCCGCTTCTTATTTCTCGGGCCTCGCCGCCGCCGCCTTAGCGCCGGGTCCACCGAAGTGGGCCGCAGTCCCAGGAAACCAGAATCGGCATTGCTTTTCGAGCGGGGCCTTGGACCACCACCGCCGCTGCTTCCTGCCGCCATCTTGCCAAAGGAAGAATTCGGCTGCCGGTGCCCCACAATCCCCCTTTTGGGCATGCGCGCGCAGACTTCCCACCCCCTCCCGTGACGTACTTCCGGTGGATCCATCTTAGTAGAGTGGCGAAGGGGCGAGGAGGCTGCCATCTTGGTTAAGGAGAACTAGCTCCTCCCTCCTTCGTTCTTTGCTAGGGCATCTGGAGATTCCTAGTGGCGGGGGCGGGGCAGAGGTTCTAGGCTCTCGCCCTCAGCAAAACACTTTTCCCGGCTGCCCGGGGTCTTTGCTCAAGCTGATTATTTTTAAATCTCATTTTTTTTTTTTTTTTTGAGGCGAGCCTTGTTCTGTCGCCGGGGCTAGAGTGCATTGGCGTCCTCACAGCTCACAGCAACCTCAGACTCCTGGGCTCAAGCAATCCTCCTGCCTCAGCCTCCCGAGTAGCAGGGACTACAGGTGCGCGCCACCACACCGGGCTAATTTTTCTATTTTTAGTAGACACGGGGTCTCACTCTTGCTCAGGCTGGTCTCAACTCCTAAGCTCAAACGATCCTCTTGCCTCGGCCTCCCAGAGAGTCTCGTTTTCTTAAAAGAGAAAAAAATCAGAACCGTAAGTGGCAGATTCGGCCCAAGACACGTTCCAATCTCAGAACGTTTGTCCTCTCAATCATCCAATCCTGGAATCTTAGAAATCAAAGAACTTTAGGAATGTCGAAGCTGGAAGCACAGAACGTTATATTTGAGGGATGTTAAAAACATACATTATTAGGACCCTAGAAGCGCAGACTGAGAATTTTTCACGGGCAAGCTGCTGCGCCGTGCTTCAGTTTCCTCATCTGTAAAATAAGGATGATAATGATATATCTGCCTCATAGATTATTCTGAAGATTAAACGAGGTGATAAGATCGTGCCTGACATCTGAACGTTAGCTATTATAAACCGCCTCGCCCCCTGAGACTTCATCTTAGAATCCACTAATCTTTGCTATTTACAAATAAGGAAGGAAACTCAGGGGCCGTTGGGCCCTGGCAACCATCCAGAGAGATCCAGGGCCTCGGAAAGGCCATTCTAGACTCATAAAGGAAAGAGGCACAGAGAGGGAAGGCGCCACACGGTGGCCACACGGTGGAACTCAGCGGGATCCTGGAAGGTGACAAGCCTCAGGGACCTGGGCGCCGACCACCTCGGACCGGAGTTTCGGCGACCCGCCCCCCTGGCGTCTCGGTGTCCGCCAGAGGGCGCCGGGAGCCGCGAAACGGGCGCGCGTGGGCGGGAAGAGTGCGCGGCCAGCGTGGCCCGGGGCGCTGGGGTGTGGCCTTGGGTGTGTGCGCTGGACGGGGTGCAGGGCCGCGCCGCCTGGCTAAGGCCGAGTCCCCAGGGCGTGGGCGCGCGCGCGCGCGCACGGCAGCATCACCGCTTCCCCTGCTAGGAGCCTGTGCGTCCACCGTGTCACGTGTCCCAGGTGTCCCAGTTGTGTACCCAGGTTGTGTGAGTGCACGTTGAGAGGCAGGGCGGACACACACACACACACACACACACACGGGCGCGCGCGCCCCAGGGCTTGGTTCCCAGGCCCCCGCGGTGGGAGGAGGGAGGGAGGGATGTCCCGGAGGGAGGGCCCCAGAGTAACTTTTCTTTGGAAAATATGCCGGTCTGGCCCCCAGCCCAGGCCTGAGTCACCAGGCTCTGCTGCATTGAGTCACGGACTCCACCCCGCCCCTGAAGGCTTGGAGGGGACCTCCCCGCACCCCAAGTCCTGCCCAGGGCTCTCCTTCCCTGGGGGTGGAGGTGGTTGGGGGTGGTTGATCCCTGTCCCAAAACAACCTGACTGCCACACAGAAGAAGCCTTGGCTTTATTCGCTCTGTGGGGACTCTATTCTGTTCACAGGCCCCTCCCAGGCGTGGGGTGGGGGTCGATGGTGGGCGTGGGAATCCCAGCGAGCAACCTGGAGGGGGCATCGCCTCCACCCGCTCCGCTCTTCCCCACCTTTCCCTTGAGGCCGCCTGCCAGGGGTGGTGAAGGCAGGAAAAGGTGAGGAGGTCCCTTTCCGGATGGGGGGAGGGCTGTAGCACCAAGAACCACCCCCCCCCCAACGACATCCCTGGAAAGGGGGCTACAATAAAGGCCTGGAGCCTTTCTACCTGGTAGGACTGTCGGTGGGTGGAGAGGACGGCCAGCTGTGGGGGCCCAGGGCAGGCTGGCACTTCAGTCCAGGCAAGGGGGCAGAGGACAGAAGCAGCAAGGATGGAAGGAGGAAGGGGCTCTTCTGCCTGCTACAGGATCCTTAGCAGGGAAATGGGCGTGGCCAGAAGCAGGGAGCTTTCCCCGCGGTGGGGGCTAAAGAGGGGTCCATCTGCAGAAGTGGGAGGTTGTGTCTCCCCTCCTAGCCCCCAGTGGTCCCAAGACCTGAGGGTGTGATGGAGTGGGCGGGGGGGGGGGGGGGGTCCTTGCCTGGCTGGGCAGGAGAGGTGAGGCAAGGGGTCCTGCCGGGATCAGCGTGTGTTCCTGTGACTGTGTAGGTGCCCTCTCCTGAGAGCGTCAGCTCCATGAGGGCAGATGTGTGTGTCTCCAGTGCCCAGAACAGGGCCGGGCACTTAGTAGCTACTCAATAAATATTTGAATGCACGATGAATGGATGGATGCCTGTGTCGGTGTCGGCGTGATGTGCCTGAGTATATGTGAGGGTGGAGGTGCGAAGCATTGTCCCTCCCATGGTCCCCACTAAACGCTTCAACCGGGTGTCTGGCAGCAGCAGGGAGGGAGACCGCCGGTCCTTACAGCTGGGTGGGGTGGGCAGGCAGGGTGTGCGTGAGCCGGGACAGGGGCATGAGTGCATCCGACTGGAGCTGGGGAGCCACAGCAGGGCAAGTGGGAGGGAAGGCCAGTGGGTGGCAGTTGCCTCACTCAGCGGAGCCCTTGTGGCGCCGCTTGGAGGGTGGCACAAGACGGCGGGGCAAGTTGGTGGGCAGCCCGTGGCCCTCGAGCTTGGCCTCGATGAGGTGGCTGGCCAGGGCGAACTCCTCGTCATCCAGCATGCCGTCACGGTCAACGTCGCTCAGCTTCCAGATGCGCCCCAGCACCGAGTTGGGGAGCTTGGTACCCACCATCCAGGTCTTGGCCTTGGAGCCGCTCAGCTTGCCGTCGGCGGGCGCCAGGTTGTAGAAGATCTCGTCGTATTTGGACTTGTCCTTGGTCACCACCCACTCGGCCTCGTCATCCGAGCCCTCCTCGCCGTCCTCCAGGGCCTCGTCAGGCCCCCGCTCCACGAACGGGCCCATGTGGGTGCCCTCGAAAGCACCCCCCTGCACGCCCGCCTCCGTGCTCTCCAGCTCCTCCTGCCGCAGCAGGGGCATGAGCTTGGCGATGTCGTGCGTCAGCATCTCGTCCAGCGCCTCCAGCAGCTTCGGCTTCAACGAGTGAAACTTGGTGAAGTCGTGCGCCATCAGCATGTCCTGCGGTCAGGGGACACCGGCAAGTCAGGGGCGCCGTCCCTGAGGCCCTGAGGCTGCAGAGGGGCGTTACCCACAGCTGCAGAGGTATTTGAATATCTGAACAACCTATTCCACCCGGGCACCAGCCACTCAGGAGATATGTCGGTCTCGAGGCCCTCCCGTACCCCAGAATTTTGTGGACGGGAGGGAGGTTGGGCCCCTCTGATGGCTCAGAGCAGCAGCGCTTTACCACCCGGTGGAGAAGGATTTCAGTATTTTAGCACCGGGTTCAACTTTCCCAGAGCGCCGGGGCCACCCTTCAGGGTCACCCTCCGCTGCCGCTGTTTCCACCCCACACAGACGGAGTGGCTGCCACACTGGGAGGTTAGGTTTGGGAAGGTCAGATGGTGAGAGGATCCTGGGACCCACCCCCGAGCCAAGAAGTTATCTTGTCCTAGAGCAGCTGTCAGAGCGGGTTGGTGGCCACACTGCTTCTGATATGGACGACTCTTAAGTCCCCTGCACTGGGAGAGTCCCGCAAAGATGGCTTCATTTCACAGTCTCGCATGAATTTCCCTCAAGGAGGCAAGAAGCGTCCCTGACAATCTAAGGGGCAGTGTCCCTGACAGTCTAAGGGGCAGGGCTCCCAGGTTCCACCCCAGCTCTGCCATTTAGGAGCTGTGTGTCCTCCAGCAAGTGACTTCACCTCTCTGGGCCTCAGTTTCCATGTTGGTGAAATAGGAGCGATAACATTAGCACTCCTCTCATTTGGGGAGTAGGGAGGGTCCAATGCGTTCATCTGCATAAAGCGCTCCATAAATGTCAGCAGCTGCCATTTGTATAGACCAGACGTTCTCAGCCAGGGTTGGCACTGTCTAGGGACAGTTTTGATTGTCATGACTTAGGGGGTGCTACTGGCATCTAGTGGGTAGAGGCTGGAGATGCTACTGGACATCCCCCAGCGCACAGGCCAGCGCCCGACAACCAGGAATTTCCAGACCTCAGGTGTCAACAGCGCTGAGGTTCATAAACCTTGTTCTGGCTCAAACTAGGTGCCAGGCACCATGCCAAGGCGGTTGCAAACAGTTGCTGATTCAGCACCCACGACAATCTGTTGATACCGACATAACTAATGCCCATTTTCCAACAGAGACGGAGGCTCGGCAAAGGCATGACTCGTCCAGGCCCACAGAGCTAGTGAGTGGCAGAGGTGAAATTCACTCTACCAAAATCCCTCAGAGTCTGGGCTGGAAATATCTCAGACTCAAAAGTCCACAGGCTTTGGGCTGGGCACACTGGTGCGCACCTGTAGTCCCGGCAACTTGGGAGGCAGAGGCGGGAGGATCACTTGAGGCCAGGAGTTGGAGGCTGCAGTGAGCTGTGGTCGCGCTTGTGAACAGCCACTGCACTCCAGCCTGGGCAACATGGTGAGACCTCGTCTCTGGCCACCTCGAGGAAAGACTACACTTCCCCGTGTGACCGTGTGACTAAGTGCCAGTTAACTGGATGGAAGCACAGGTTACATGTGCAACTTCTAGAATTATCCAGTTCAATATGGTAGCCACTAGCCATGTGTAGTTATTTAAATTTCAATTAGTTAAAATTAAATACAACTTAAAATTCAGTTTTAATGTGGCCTGTGACTACCATATTGGACAGTGCAGCATAGAACATTTCCATCATTGTAGACAGTACTCATGAACAGAAAAAAAAAATGTCCTTCTCTTCCCCTCCCACCTTCTTGCTGGCTGGAATGCAGACCCAATGGCTGGAGTTTCCACAGCCATTTTGTACCATGAGGTTTCTTGGGACTGGAGGCCAGGCATGGAGGAGAAATAGGACAGAAGGGGACTAGGTCTCCAGCTCTATAAAGCACCAAACTAGCGCTGGACCACCTTCTGAGACTTTATGAAGGAGAGAGAGAAACTCCTAAAGGAAGCCACTCTTATTTGCAGTTTTCTCTTCACGCCCTTATCCTGACTCATAAAACCACACTCCTGCAGAACCCTGTGGGGGAGGTGCTTTCCAGAATCTGCCATCCACCCCTCCAGCTTTTGAGGCCCCATCCTGGAGCTCACAGAAGCCCACCTTCCCATCCCCCTCCCACGCCCCCCGGGGCAACCTCCCACCTGCATCTTCTGGCAGTCAGGAAAGTCACCAGGAGATATGTGATGCTCCAGCTGGATCTTAGCAAAGATGACAGGCAGTTTGAGGATCAGCTGCTTCTTCTTGTTCTCCTTCCCAAACACAGAGGGCATCTCCTTCTTCAGGTAGCTGATGATGTACGCATGAACCTGCGGGAGAGGAGTTGTCACCTGAGCCCACATCAGAGTCCCCCAGGGCGGGGCTTGGTAAAACCCGGGTTGCCGAGCACACTCCGGGAGTTTCTGACCCACTCGGTCGGTGGTGGAGCACGAGAGTGTGCATTTCTAGCAGGTTCACGGCAGCTGCTCCTGCTGCTGCAAGAGGCAGGGCCGTGGCCACGCTGTGCGCCCCACCTCTTCCCACGCTGGGGCTCAACCTGGGATCCTCTTCTCTCCTGGGTGATCTCAGCCCCTCCCGGTTTTAAACATCCTTCCAAGCTGCCCACTCCCAAATCTACGCACCAGCCTAAGCCCTGGTCCAGGGAACCACAGGGGTCCTGGGCACCCTTTCAGGGACCCCCCTGGTCAAAACTATTTTCATAACAATAATAAGACTTATTTGCTTTTTTCACTCCCAAGCAGACAGTGGAGTTTTCAAAAGGCTACAAGATCTGTGATATCGAGACAGACAAACAAAGGAACAGATATGAGAATCCTGAAGCCAGACATTGTGGGGGGATGAAAATTGTTCATTTTGATAAAATGTTATTTAGGTTAACAGGTAATAGGTTTATTTTTGTTGTTTTTAAATGATCTTCTACTATTATTAATAGTTGTTAATTATAAATTAACATTGATAATTTGTTTATAACATTTCTCATAAATTACCATATATTAATAATTAAATAACTGTTAGTTGTTGATTAATGTTATGAATTAGAAATAAATATTAAATGTTTTTAAATTTTAATATGGTAAATATGGACAAATTTAATCCATGTACATACAAGCTCTTTAGGGTCCTTGATAATTTTTAAGAGTATAAAGGGAGCAGGGAGCGCCTGTAGTCCCAGCTACTGGGGAGGCCGAGGTGGAAGGATCACCTGAGTCCAGGAGTTTGAGACCAGCCTGGGCAATACAGCAAGACCCTATCTCAAAAAATTTTTAAAAAGGTAGAAAGGGGGTCTTGAGACCAAAAGGTTGGAGCGCTACTGCCCTACACAATCTGGCTCATGCAGAGTCAACTAACATTCTCTCTCCTTACTCTGCCTTCACTCACTGTGGCAGCTTCCTCAGCAAACCAATCTTTTCCCCACCCCAGGGCCTTTGCACATGCCCCTTGCTCTGCCTGGAACTCTACCCCAGTCTCCCCACAGCTGGCTCCCTCGACATCCTTTAGAATGTCACAGAGGCCATCCTATGGGAACCAGATGCCCCAGCCCCCACCGTCTGATTATTTTCTATTGTTTTGTTCACAATTATTCTAACTTACTAGGATTTTTATTTATTGCTAGTTGACTTATTCTGTCTGCTTCCATAAAATTATGAGCCCCACGAAGGCTGGGACCTCGTCTGTCCCCTCTATCGCCAGCACCAGCAAAATGTGCACAGAAAAAGCAGTCAAGAAATATTTGTGGAATAAACCGATGAACTTGGGAACCTCCGAGGCACAATCTTACAAGTTACTGAAAAATAAATCAGGAGGGCAGAATAATGAGTATTGGTGTGTCTGTTTTTTGTAGGAGGCATATGTAATATAATACATGTGATTATATTAAATAGATTAAATACCCAGCACTCTGGGAGGCCAAGGCGGGAGGATCACTTGAGGGCAGGAGTTCAAGACCAGCCTGAGCAAGAGGGAGATCCCGTCTCTACTAAAAAATAGAAAGAAATTAACTGGACAACTAAAAATATATAGAAAAAATTAGCTGGGCATGGTGGCGCATGCCTGTAGTCCCAGCTACTCGGGAGGCTGAGGCAGGAGGATTGCTTGAGCCCAGGAGTTTGAGGTTGCTGTGAGCTAGGCTGACGCCACAGCACTCTAGCCTGGGCAACAGAGCGAGACTCTGTCTCAAAAAAAAGAAAAATACATTAAATAGAATCTATCCAGAAAGAGGCACGAGAAACTACTTATGGGGGTTGCATCTAGGGAAGAGAACCTGAGGGCTGGCGGGGCCAGGGGTGGAATGGGGCACGTCTGACATAGCATGAATGTTTTACCATGAGATGGTCCCAAATGTTCACTAAAAAAGACTTGTTAAAAAAATTATTTTTATGAGTCATAGGTTTAGAATGTTAAGAATGTTGGTGGCCTCTGGCTGGTTCCAAATCCTTATCTCCTCCCACCTGCCACAAGCCAGTCTCCTCCAGCCACTGGGCTCCTTGTACAAGTACATCAAGCATGTTCCTGCCTCAGGACCTTTGCACTTGCTATTCCCTTTGCACAGAACACTCTTCCACCAGATCTCCACTCCGCTCACCCATGACTCTCCTTCAGACCTCTGTAAAATAGTCCCTCACTATTCCTTTCCTTTGCTTCATTTTTCTTCACAATCATTAATTTGTTTAATGTCTGCTTTCCCACTAAAAAGTGATCCTACAAGTAAAGAAGCTTATCTGGTTTGTCCCCTGCTGCCTCCTCGGGGCCTAGAAGTACCAGAGCGTGTTGTATGCGCTCAGTAACTGTCGAATGAATGTCACTGGGCCACCTCAGAGAATTTTGGTCCGAAGGTTCAGGGCATCTTGGCCTCTTTAGAATCGGACCACGGAATCGCCCCTTGTAGCAGCTCTCACTTCAGCCAAAGGGCAGAGCCAGAGGACCCCTCCACCCCCTGCATCGTACAGACGGAGAAACTGAGGACCAGGAGGGTAGCGGTTACTGAGAGTCCAGAAAGGCCTCGTACCGTCGGGGCAGAGCACGAAGGGAGGTAAACAGCGTGGCTGTTGGTGACGGGACCAAGTGTGGCAGAATCATACGTGAGGGGTGGGGGTGGGACACGAGGCAGGGGAGGGACAGTGAGGCTTGCTCACAGCGGACCCTGAATGCCATCCATGCTCCTGTGTCCTCAGCGGCACTGGGGAGCCACGGAAGAATCTGCAGGAAGACAGGAAGGCGTGGCCTAGGGGGCCTGAGGGGCCAATCAGGGAAGGGGTGGGGCAGTCTGGTGGGTGGGGCCTGCAAGAGCGGACCAATGGGGCGAGGGGGCGGGGCCTAAAGGAGGCGCCACAGGGACCCCGAAGAGAGGAGGGAGGCGGGAGGGCGCTGATGGCTTTTCCAGAGAGGAAGCAGGAGAAGGTGCCAGGAAGAGATAAGGTGGGAGGGCGGGGTGGGCTCCGGGACTCCGGGGTTTGTCTGCGTTTCCGGAGCCACCTCCTGCCTGGCGGGGGCACCAGGTGTCCGGCCCGGCCCCTCCCCTTTGTCCCGCACCCCTGGGCTGCAGCTGCCCCCAAAGACCGAGGGATCCACTGTGGGGGGATCTGAGAAAGACCGTGAGGAGGACAGAGAGGGGGAGAGAGAGACGAGGACAGGGAGCTAGAGAAAGAATAAGAGCAAGGGAAGGAAAGAAATTGAGGACAAGAGAGAGAGAGAGAGAGAGAGAGGCGGACACTGAGCCTGCCCGGGCCAAGGAGAGAAAGGTGGATTCCAAAGGTTCCAGGAGCAGCAGCCCCAGTCCTGGCCGGGCAGCTCCCTCCCACGGAGGATTCCTGGGGTGGGGGCGGGGGCTCTGACTCACCCCCTGCTCCTTAAACCAATGCCTCAGGCTCCTCCACCCCCTAGAACCTTCTTGGCTTCCCTGCCTGCCCAGCTTCCTGCCCCACCTCCACCCTGGCAGCCTCCCTGTGAATGTTCCATTCAGCCTCCAAAATCGCTCTTACACCAGTGCTCTTGTTCTCCTCTCCCTTCCCAAGGCCCGTCCTGATCCAGGCCCCTCCTTGCTCCTCCAGCCTCCTCCCTGGTCTCCAGGCACCTGGTCTCCCCCGCCTTGAATCTACCCTCCAGAAGATGGCTTGAGTCTAATCCTGTCCTTCCCCTGCTCTGAACCCTTCCATGGCTCCCCAGTGCCCTCAGGACAAAACACAGGTTCCTCAACACAGCCCACAGCCATGGGAGTCTGACTCCCAGCCTCAAATTGAGTTACTGGCACTGTGTTTATCCTGGGTTCAACGCTGACATTTTTCCTCAGATGCCCTCTCCTCCAATGAGCCCTCCCTGACTCCCCCCGGCTACCTGGCCCCAGCCCTGACCATGCTGGGTCATCATGGTCTGGGGACGGGTCTGTCTCCTCCCCAGGAGCCCCAGCAGGGCAGGGCAGGAAGTGCCTTGGTCATTGCTATGTCCCCAGCATCACCCAACACAGGGCCGGGCACAGAGGAGAGTTTGTTAAATGTGAGTGTTTGTTTAATGTCCTTCATTCAATAAATATTTACTGAGCACTTGATTCTGTTCCAGGCGCTGGGGATACACCAGTGAAAGAATTCAAAGCTCCCTGGTTCTGCAGAACTTACATACAAGTGGAGGAGGCACACATTAAACACAGAAACCCATGAATGGGTCAGGCAGTGATGATGCTACGAAGACAACAGAGCAAGGCATAAAGCAAGACCCACATGGGGGGAGTTACCCTCATACAAAGGAGGGCAGGGACAGCTTTCCTGAGAAGGGGACATTTGAGTAGAGGGTTGAAAGAAGCGGGAGTGAGCCATGTGGATAACCAGCTGGGAGGGGGCCAGGAGGCGGAGGAGGTTCCCAGGAGGAGGGAAGAGCAGGTGCAAAGGCCCTGGGGTAGGACCGAGGTGGTGAGGGTGAAGTGCAATGAATGATGGGAAGGGAAGAGGAGATGAACACAGACAGGGAAAGGAGTGGGGGAAGGGGACAACTTGTGGGCCACCATGAGGGCTTCGCGTTTGTTCAGTGGCCTAGGAGTCTCGGGAGAGGGGGTTGGGAAGCACCCAGGGCTAATACAACCAGAAGGGGTGGGACATGAGTGAAGGAATACCAGGAGGGAGGAGGCAGGGGGACTCGGAGTGAGCAGAGAAGAGCAGCAATCCCTCCGACCCTGAAGGGAACTAACTACCCTGGCGGCAGCACAGTGGGGGGACACCCCGCCCCCCGCGGGGCCCCCAGGACGGCTCACCCGCACCAGCCGCGCCCTCTTCACCAGGTCGTTGAGCTTGCGCAGGGCGGCGTGGCGGGGCAGGCCCTGGATGTCGCGGAAGAGGTCCTGCTCCTCCAGCTCGAAGAGCCGCCTGTTGTCCGGCACCAGGAGGGGCTGGGACCAGAAGGAGCCGATGTAGACGCGCAGGACCTCGGGCGTGCCCACCACCTTGCCCAGCGCCCACATGAGCGCCCCGTAGACGCGCATCAGCTGCTGCGTCTCCACCATGTCGGCCTTGTTGAGCACCACGCGGATCTTGTCCTCGTGGCCCCGCAGGGCGTCGATGGCCTCCGAGAACTCGTCAGAGATCTCCAGCTTGTGCGCGTCGAAGAGGAGGATGATGAGGTCCACGCGCTCGGCGAACCAGCGCAGCACCGCCGGGAAGTCGTAGCCTGGGGGCCCCAGGGGAAGAGGGGAAGAAGGGTAGAAGTCAGACCGCCACCCTCCAGCCATTCCGTCACCTCCATTCCTTTGGACTGATATTGGACTGTACAGATGCTCAGGCTGTTAACTATTCAAATCCTATGTAGGAGAAATAGCCGAGGCCCCAAGTCTCTGACTCCCCAGCCTGCAGAATTACCCCCTCGCTCTGGCTCCAGCCACTCACGCCATCTGGCTACAGGGGACAATCACCCCCTCCACTTTTTCATTCATTCATTAGGCAGATATTAGCGGTGTGCCTTGGTACCCTGAATACTGAAGTGTTTCCTAAGACAGTCCCCTCCCCCAAACCTCCAAGGGCCTCTCCCACCCCAGTTCCTCCCCCGGACCTGTCCCATCTCCCCAAAATCCAGCAACTACAGCGCACACTGGTTGGTTATGTTCTTGCCACTAGCAGATATTAAATATTTTTAATTTATTTAACAATATTTCCCAAGAGTCTTATGTGTGCCACGCCCTGTCCCGGGAACTGGGGATGCCACAGAGAACACACAGACAAGGTCCCTGCCCGTGTGGAGCACCTGTCCCAGCAGCCGGCTCCTGGGGCTCCTTCATTCATCCCTTTCACCATTCATCTCCTCATTCACTCATTCGTCCGCCCATTCCTGCCTTTGCTTGTTCATTCATTCATTCACCGAAGAGGCGTCATTGTGACCTGACTTGGCAGCCAGGAAGACCTGGATTTCAATCCCTCCTCTGCCCTCATCAGCTGTGTGGCCTTAGGCAAGTAGCTCAACCTCTCTGAACTTGTTTCCTCTTCTGTAAAATGGAAATTATAATAGGACCTACCTCATAGGACTGCTGTGAATATTAAAGGAAGATAAGTGAGTGAATATAGTAATATATTAAGAACTTAAAGCAATGTCTGGCGTTGAACTGTACACTTCAAAATGGTTGAGCTTTATGGTATGTAAATTGTACTTCAACAAAACTGGGTTTTTTTGTGTGTGTGTTTTTGTTTTTTAAAAACAGTGCCAGATTCACAGTTAAGTGCTCAATAAGTATTAGTCACGGTTAATGCCAGACACAGGGTGGGGCCGTCATTCAGGACCATGCCTGGCACTGCCTGGCCTGTGCTGGAACCCGAGGCAGCCCCAGTCCTGTCCTTATGGGCTCACAGTCCACTGGGGACACAGACCTGTCCCCAGAGTGGCCAGGCTGGGAAAGGGGAGCCTGGGAGGTGTGGGAGACCTGAGGGGGTGCCTGACCCAGCCTGAGTGGTCAGGGAAGGCTTCCTGGAGGAGGGAACACCGAGTGGGGCCCAGAGGGATGCACAGTTAACTGGCAGAACAGGGGCCATCACTGAGTCACCTGCACCGTCCAGGACAGAACTAACCTTCAAAACCCCAGCAGGCAGGCACTTTTATGACCCCATCTTCCAGATGAGGAAACTGAGGCACAGAGAGGTTAAGGAACTTCCTCAAGACACACAGGTAAGAGGTGCCCCATGGGACTCAATGCTCCGCTGCAGGGCCTAGTGCTCAGACCCACCCTGCCCGGGAGGAGGCAGGCTCCTTGCTGGGGCTGCTGGGGACAGGGTGCGGTGGGGGTGGGGGACATTGTTTGGGGGGAGGAAGGGCCAGGTCACCGGAGGGACAGCAGCTGGAGCGCCCCTCCCTCCCCAATGTCTACATAAACACACACGCTGGCCCGGATTGGGAAAGTGTGTCTCATGGGGCAGGGAGGGAAGGAAGGAGGGAGGTTGAGTCAGCATGGGAATGAGAGACGTGGCAGAGAGGAACCCTGGGTGCACACAAGAAAAATAAGCATCGATAGCACTTATGTAGCACCTACTGTGTGCCACGTTGTTCCAAGTTTTTGCATGTTTTAACTAACTTAACCCTTACAACAACCTAGGCGGCTGATAGTATCATTATTCCCATTTTACAGATGAGAATACTGAGGCAAAGAGTAGTTAAGTGGCTTGCCCAACATCCCATAGTTTCAAAGTAGCAGAGCCCAGATTTGAGGGCTCCACTCTGCTAGTCACACACACGTGTGTTCACAGATCTTACACACAGAGGCAGCCACACCTCCACGCCAATGCACACACAAGAGCACACACGCACACATACACCCACACCTAGTGGCACACATCTGGACACAACCCTGGCCGAGCACTACAAGACGCAGACTCCCAGACACACCCCTGCTCCCAATCTGGGACCTGCACAGATATTCACAGTCACACAATCACAAAGACACAGTGAGAGCCACACGCAATCACAAACACGGACACCAGCACGCACACACACAAAAACACAGAGGCACACTTGCACACCATCCGCACAGACACAACCACACAGACACGGTTACACAAAAGAGACACTCCTACACATAAACACACATCTGTAACCCGAGACACAATCACATGCAGTCACACACGGTCCAGCAACATCCCCTCGGTCCTATACAGTCCTGTGTGGCCACACAAAGTCACACACAGGTAACAACCACACACACAGCCATATGCACTATGCCCGGAGCCTCGCACACACAGGCACACAATGTCAGAATCACAACCACAATTGACACGTCCACCGACACACAGTCACACACAAACATGTGGAACCACCCACACCCAGCCGTACACTCACAGTGACTTTCTCAGGATACACACAGACACACACACACACACACACACACACACACGGATCCACGCCAACAGACAGACAGGCTCTTTCCTTCTCTTCCTCTACCCTCAAGGCCAGGGAAGGAGACCCCATTCCCTACTCCCCAACACCGACAGCCTTTGGACCCCATCTCCTGGCCCCCTGTCCTGGCTTGGGGACTCCGCTCCTTCCCGAGACCCCAGGCCCAGCCCCTGCGGCGGGAGCCCCAGGAACTCCTCCCGCCTTGGGCTGGCAGCCCGGCCTCCCGATGGCTTCTGCAGCTGCCTCCTGCCTTTCTCCCGTGGGGCCGCTGGATGACAGCCAGGGACACGTAACCCTGGGCGCCCCCACCCAGCCCGAGGCCCAGCCTCCCGCCAGTGCCTCCCGGTCCCCTCTGCCCCACACTGCGGCCGCCTTTGCCCCAATTTCTGGTCTCCGAGGCCATAGGGGGTGGGGGACAGAGAGGCTGGGGGTGGGGCCGCAGATGCTGAGCGGGGCTGGGCAGGGGGGGTGGGGGGGGCGTGGAGCCAGCTCACCCCAAGGCCCCTCTGGAATCCACCCCCCCGCCGCTGCCCCTGCACAGCTGTTTATAAATTCCAGGCCGGCCTTGGCCCCTGCCCAGATTCCTCTCCCGGCCCCTTCTCAGCCCCATCTGCGGCCCAGACTCGGAGCCAGGAGCTCACTCCGGCCCAGGGCTTCCCTGCCTGGCTCTGCCTCGTCCCTGAGTCCCGCGTCTCCCTGAATCGCTGCCTCGCCCTCCCAGTCTCCGTCTCTCCTCGTCTCTCCCTTCCCATCCTTCCGACCAGCCCAGACATGCTGCTCCCACGTGCTCCCCTGCGCGCCTCCCCCACCCCCAACCAGCGCAGCAGGGAGCAGTTGCCGCCTTCCACTAGCTCCCGCGGGCCCAACCGGGTCACAGGCCCGAGTCCTAGCCGAGACCTGACCGTCCTCCCCCAGCCCGGGCCTCACTCACCGCGGCTCACCCTCTGTTTGGCCCCCGACAGGATGCCCGGGGTGTCGATGATACTGATGCTCTCCAGGACCTGATTGGGGAGCTGGGCACACATGAACCTGGGGGCAGAGGGAAGGGCAGGGGTCAACGCAGGGAAGGGCAGAAGGACAGGAAACACAAGAAGGGAAATCGGGACTGCACAGGGGAGAACCAGGTACAGAGGAGGGAAGGCTCTGGAAAGAGAAACGGCAGATGAGGACAGAGAATTATATCTATAAAACAATAATAGCTAATGTTCGCTGAGCACCTACTTTGTGTCGGTGCTGTTCTAAGTCCTCACAAACACCCTGTAGAGCGGAGACTATGGTTATCCCCATTTTCCAGATGAGGCTAAGAGAGGCACAGAGAGGTTAAGTCATTTGCCCGAGGCCACCCAGCTAGCCAGTGGCAGGGCCAGGAAGTGAAGCCAGGCAGGCAGCTTCACTAGCTTAACTGCTCCCCTAGACAGGAGAGGGGCGCAGAGGCAGGAACGAGAAGAATCGGGGAGAGAGAAGGAGAGAAACACAGTCAGGGACGGGACAGAGATGGGGCCCTGGGACGGGAAGATGCGCCCCTGGCTCGCGGCTGCCGCACCTGTTGAGGAAGGTGTTCCCAAAGGGGTTGAGCTTGCGGAAGGGCTTGTCCGGGTCAACAACAAGGGCATTGCCAGGCACGGTGCCCTCGGTGTCACCGTGCATGACAGCCACGAAGCAGTCGGTGGTGGGCTCTGGCCCCACGCGGGAGCCGGGCACCTCCTGCTCCAGCAGGTACTGGATGAAGCTGGTCTTGCCCGTGCTGTACTGGCCGGCCACCAGCACCATGGGCTTGCCGTCGAAGTCGGCGTCCTCCAGGGCCGGTGAGTGGAAGGCCCCGAAGCGGTAGTGCTCCTCCAGGGGCAGCAGCTTCGTGCGGTACAGCTCCTTGAGGGCCGAGGTGACCGTGCGGATGGCCTCTGGCTGCTGGCCCCGCGCCCCACCCCGCTTCAGCCAGCTGAACATGGTGGCTGCGCACTGGGGTCGCAGAGGGAGACGTGCGGGTGGAGAGCTGCCTGAGGAAGGAGAGGGCGTTGACGGTGGACTGCCTGGCGGAGGAAGGGGGACCGAAGGTAGAACGTCCAGGTGAAGGAGGAGGTGCAGAGAGCGCCGATGGCCGGTGGCAGGAGGAAGAGGGGGATGGTGGCGAGCCAGCTGCAGGAAGAAAAGATTAATAGTGGTATGGGTGAAGGAGGGGAATTGATTATGGAAGACCAAGAGATGCACAAAGGGAAGGAGGCAGAAGCTGCCTGGAAGAAATGTATTCCTCATCCCTTCATTCTTCTCTTCCTCGCTTCTTGCTGCCATCATTTGACACATTTTCACCGAAATCACTCTCTCCATGCTTCAGGAGCTATGGACCCGGAGAGGAGCTGGAGACTGCCCCCCCCACCCAGATCCCCCAGTGAGGACCCAGGGACCAAGCACTGACCAATGCATGGATGTGGCAGGCATGGGGCGTGGCGGGGGGCATGATCATTTAGTTTTTTAATCTTTTTTTTTTTTAGAGACAGGGTCTCATTCTTGCTCAGGCTGGTCTCGAACCCCTGACTTCGAGCGATCCTCTCGCCTCGGCCTCCCAGAGTGCTAGGGTTACCGGCGTGAGCCACGGCGCCCGGCCAAGGGCATGATAAACTGACTCAAGTCCACAGGGCTCCATGACCGCGCCGTGAAGGGCAGCCCAGACCTGGGGGTTCGGGCAGAGAGGATGGCGCGTCAGAGGCCTGCAGGTGTGAGAGGCCCTGGGTGCTGGGAGCTGCGAAATGTCTGGGTGGGTGGCTGGGCACAGGAGCTCGAGGAGGAGGGATGAGAAATGGGGCCGAGGAGGTTGCCAGGGTGCACCCAGGTCACGAGGGGCCTTAGGCATTAACGAGAATAATTCAACATTTATGATCACTGCATGCCAGACGCTGGTCTAGCTCATTTCATCTCATAACACGGTCGGTCAGGTAGGTCTATTAACAGCCCCGCTTTTCTGGCAAGGAAACGGAGGCTCAGGAAGACAGCAGTGACTTGCCCAAGATCACTGAGCTACAAAATGCTCGAGCTGGGACTTAAATCCAGGCAGGCTGCGCTCAGCGCTTGTGCTCCTGTCCCAGGGATAAGCGACCGGGTTAGGGAGCAAAACGGCAGCCAACCCAGCCGACGAGAGCACGCCCAGCACCCAGACCGCGTCCTCTGCCACCTCTTCCATCCTATTCACTGTAGGATCTGTAGTGATGTCCCCCCTCTGTCATTGCTGCTATAGGGAATATACGTCTTTGCTCTTTTAAAAATAAAAAATCTTGATCAGTCTAAGCGGATGCTTATAAAGAACGGCCTTTCGCTCAGACCAGGGTCTCTGAGCACCGTTCCCCACGAAAAGAACGCAGGACTCTTTGGGGAGATGGCAGAGTCCAGGGCTGGGGCAGGGAAGAGTAAGTGAGCCTGGGTGGGACACTGGGGAAGTGTCCAGAGACCAGTGGGGCATGTCACAGGGTCACAGGACCCCGCTTGAAGGGGCTCCCACTGGTCAAAGATGGGATAATCTGAGCATGAAAATAACTGCAAATCAAATATGTTAATATCCATAAAATCATACAGATACTTTTAAAAAGGCAGGAGAGGTGAGGGAGAGGCAGGGCGGGGACCTGGGACATGGGCAGAGGGCGGGAGCCCTGGGTGGTGTCCCAGGCAAGGAGGGGTCTGGAGGGGGTTGGGGGGCACTGGAGGAGACTGGGGGCAGAGTGGGGGAGGATTGGGGGGCTGGGGGACACTGTCACAGACTGGCAGGGACTGGGGGAACACGGGGTCCGGGGGGGAACCGTTACAGCCCGGGGGCGGGCGAGGACCGGGTTTTCGGGGAGCAGGGAAACATCGGGAGCCCCGGCAAGCTCGTGGGGTCGGGGGTCGGGGGTCCGGGCAAGCCCGGGGGGTGCGGACCGGGGGCCCGGGCGAGCTCGCGGGGGGGGGTCCGGGTCGGGGTCGGGGGCACTCACCGGCCGGGCGCGCTGGGCGGGGGTCCGGCGGGGGTCCCGCGGGGATCCGAGGCGCCCGCGGAGCGGCCTGAGCTCGCGGAGGGTGCGGAGCGGTCTGAGCCGGGTGGGGCCGGGCCGGGAGGCGGGAGGGAGCGGCAGGGGGGCGGGACGAGGCGCCCCCCTCGAACCGCGCGCCCGGCCTCCGGCGCCCCCTGGCGGGGAGCGGGGAGGACGCCTTCGCGAGGGGCGGGAGCGCCGGCTCCCAGGCTGGGATGGGAATTCCGCCTCCAGCTCGGGCACTGGGCCGCTAGGGGGTCTCGGCCTCTCCTCTTACCATGGAAATAACACAATTGCAGCAGCAGCAATAATAATAATTTTAGTTTTAGTTTTAGTTTTTTCACCTCCCCCATAATAATAATTTTAAACGTAAGTGAATTCATGAAACTCCACTGCTCAAGACCCTCCCTGGCTCCCGTCTCTCTCGGAGTAAAAGCCAAAGACCTCACTGTGGCCCACAAGGCCCGGCACGATCTGCTCACATCTCCCCCTCTCTCGCTCTTCCCCTCCGGCGGCAGCCACACTGGCCCCCTCCCTGTTCCTCCAACACACCAGCAACCCTTCAACCTCAGGACCTTTGCACTTGCTGTTCCTTCTGCTCTTCCCCCGGGAACCCACATGCCTCACTCCTTACCTTCCCTCAGGTCTCTGCTCAAATGTCACCTCCTCGAAGAAGCCCTCCCTGATCTCCCTGTCTGATGTAGCACCCACCACCTACCCCTTATCACTGCTCTTTCTCGAAATCGCCACAGTCCTTACAACCATGCCACATATTCTACCTTTCTCTGCTTAAGCAACTGTTTCCCTCATGAGAACCAAGCCCCACGAGGAGCTCGGGCAGGGATTTCTGACTGTGGGTCCCTGTTGTGCCCTCAGCGCCTACTACGATGCCTGACTCACCACAGAGGCTCAGTAAATATTTATTGAACACATCCCTAACGTTGACTGAGCTATTCCTATAAGAGCAGACACCGCTCTAAGCTCCTGACATATTATCTCATCAAATCTTCAAAATTTCCCAGAGAACTAGGTACTGTTAACCTCATTTTACAGATGAGACAACTGAACCCAGAGATATGAATTCAGAAAACCCACAGAGATTGTTCGGGTCTTGGCGGTGCACCTGGCCCACAGTAGGTGCCTAGGAAATCAGCCCTTGGGCCGGGTGCGGTGGCTCACACCTGTAATCCTAACACTCCAGGAGGCAGAGGCGGGAGGATCGTTTGAGCTCAGGAGTTTGAGGCCAGCCTGAGTAAGAGCGAGACCCCAACTCTACTAAAAATAGAAAGAAATTAGCCAAACAACTAAAAATAGAAAAAATTAGCCGGGCATGGTGGCGCATGCCTGTAGTCCCAGCTACTCGGGAGGCTGAGGCAGAAGGATTGCTTGAGCCCAGGAGTTTGAGGTTGCTGTGAGCTAGGCTGACACCACGGCACTTTAGCCCAGGTGACAAAGCAAGTCTGTCTCAGAAAAGAAAGAAAGAGAGAGAGAGAGAGAAGGAGGGAGGGAGGGAAGGAAGGGAGGAAAAAAGAAAGAAAAAATCAGCCCTTGGGTTTTTCCTCCAGGTCCCTGTACCTCTGGGACTCAGAACATACAAAGCCTTGGGCCAAATCCTGGCCCTGCTACTTGCTTGCTACAGAAGCCCAGGGAAGCAACTTTGCCTCTCTGCACCTCAGTTTCCTCATCTACAAAATGGGTCTTTTTCTGTGCCCCACAAGAACACTTCCCTCAGTCTTTGCCTGAACGGCACCTCCTCAGAGAGGCCTACTCTGATGTCCCCACCCAGCCCCGACATTCCTGTCCCCTGTCCCTACTTTATTTTCCTTCTTAGCACTTGTCGCCATCGGCCAGTCTACATAGGTTACTTGCTTTCAATCTCCTGCACTAGAATGTGAGCTTCCCAAGGGCAGGATCCTGTCTGTTTGGTTCACTGTCATTGCCCCCGTGACTGGCACAGTGCCTGGCACAAGGCAAAGAAATATTCTTTTTAAAAAATATTTAAAATTTTAAATAAAATATTTAATATTTAATTTAAACATTTTTTTTAAATTTCTTTTTCTTGTAGGGAAATTATTATTATTCCAACTGGGTGGTACCCCGTTGTGCCCCCAGCACCTGGCAAGATGCCTGACTCACCACAGGGGCTCACTGTATCGCCCAGGCTGGTCTCCAACTCCTGGCCTCAAGCAATCCTCCTGCCTCAACCTGCCAAAGTGCCAAGATCACAGGTGTGAGCCACTGTGCCTGGCTAACTTAATATATTAATAGTAAATATTTAATTGGTTAAATGCAATGATGCATTTCATTGGGATGATGAAATGTTCTAAAAACTGACTGTGGTGACGGTTGCACAGCTCTGCAAACACACTAAAAACCATTGAATTGTATGCTTTAAATGGGTGCATCGTGTGGCTTGTGAAGTATATCTCAACGAAGCTGGTACATACTATGTGTGTATACATAATGTAAAAAGACCTGCAGCTTAGCGAAACTAACGTTAATATTATTACTGCTAGGAGACAGGCTCTGCCCTAAAAGCTTGTCCCAAATCATCTCCCTTCCCCCAGGAGGGGAAGTCCTGTTATTATTATTCCCATTTCTCAGATGGGGAAGTGGAGGTACAGGGAAGTAGAGTCTTGCCCAAGGAGTAGAAGAATGAGCAATTGAGCCCGAGCTACCTGCTTTCACTTCTACCATGAACTTGGACGGGGAAAAAAGTGACTCCTGGAGTTTTCTCTGAAATTCAGGGTTTCTTTCCTTCGACCATGAATGTGAGCAACAAAGCACAGGAGCACCAGCGGGACCTGTGTCACCGTCACCCAGAGGAATCACTGATGTTGTCCTCACACGGCAGTCGTTGCAGCGGTTTCCAGTGGCGGTTGACACCGTCGCGATCAGACCCACAGCCGGCTCTTCCTGAGCAACGCGTTGACACAGCAGCCACCACTACTGGGTCACAAACTTGGTTTAATACACGGATAACCGTGTGCTATACCGTATCTCGGTATAACTGGTTCCCTTTATAATCCTATGAGTTTTATTTTACGCTGCATTTAAAGACATCATTCTACGCAGGGGTGTAGAGAGTGAAAAAGCCACTGTCAACACTACCCTGCGTCATTATGTGCGATTTGAGCCCCAAATAACGGGGGCTGCTGTCTTGTCTCCTGTGTCTCTGCTGTCTGAATCAGGGAGTCCCTAAGATCTGTCCTGGGTTGTCGCCAACGTTCCTGATGCCCTTGCAGCCACTGGGCCCCCTCCCCAAGGTACAGTCTCATTTTTTTTTTTTCTAGCTCCCTCCTTCCTCATCTGCCAGATCTGAATGGAGACATTCTGATCCATGCTACGACACGGGTGGACCTGGAAGACATCACACCAAGTGCAATAGGCCTGTCACAGAAGGACAGACACGGTATGATTCCCTCTCACATGGAGGTCCCCGGAGTGGTCAGATTCACAGAGACAGAGAGTAGCATGGTGGTTGCCAGGGGCTGGCGGAGGAGAGAATGGAGACTTAGTGTTAAATGGGCATAGAATTTCTGTTTGGGATCATGAGAAAGTTCTGGAAATGAATAGTTCTGGAAATGGACACTGGAGTAGGCCTCTCTGAGGAGGTGCCCTTCCAGCAGAGACTGAGGGAAGTGTTCTTGTGGGGCCCAGAGAAAGACCCATTTTGTAGATGGGGAAGCTGAGGTGCAGAGAGGCAAAGTCGCTTCCCTGGGCTTCTGGAGCAAGCAAGTAGCAGGGCAGGATTTGGCCCAAGGCCTTGGACGCTCTGAGTCCCAGAGGTGCAGGGACCTGGAGGAAAAAAAAAAGGATAGTTCTGGAAATGCCCAACAATGAGACTTAATGCCACTGAACTGTACACTCAAAAATGGCTAAAATGGTAAATTCACATTATGCATATTTTACAGCAATTTTTAAAAAATAACTTTTTAAAATTTACTGGCCAAGAGGTAACCATGAGCGGCTCTCTCATTTCCGGATGGCTCAGCTGTGGGCAAGGGGACCCACAGACACCCCCTGCGCTGCTGCTGGGAGCTGGGAGCAGGTCTCTAAGTCGGGCCCTAACTGTAGCAGCTGAGCTCAGTTTTGCCCTCGGCAGGGGACTGGGGTCTCCGGCTGCCCCAAGGTCTGCTTGGAAAGGCCTGGCTCTGGCCTGGCCCCCAGGAAGCAGGGTGCGCACACGTGGAGGACGCCGGCTCGCTCCCAGAGGCTTGCAGCCCTGCCGGCCACTTACTGCATCTTTCGGGCCTCACTTTCCTCATCTGCAAGATGGGGCTATGGGTTCCCACACAGAGCTGGTCAAGGACCCAATAAGTAACCCACGTGGTCACATGTTCAAACACGTTAGTCACCGCCGTTCCTTTGCTCCAGCCGCGTGCAGTCAACCTTCCAGAACTCAGGCCCAGAGCTTGTAGCAAGCATGGGCACACCTTTGTGCTTAGCCACGAGGGGTCTTTCGGGAGAGTGTCAGGAGTTTGTGACCCAAGGATGTTAAGAACTGCCATTTCCCTACAGAGCTTTATTTCACACGCGATGGTCTCGAGCTGGGAAGGGGAATGGCCCATCTGTCTTAGACTCCGTGTATCAGCTTCCCACCCACAAACACGCCCAGGGGCCTGCAGAGGAACCGGGCGCATCACCCAGGTCCAGGCGCCGTCACCACCCACCTGGACTTGGTGCCGTGCTCGGTTTCCGCCCTCGTCCCCTTGTCTGTTCCCTCGCGGCCGCAAGAGGGCGCCGGTGAACCTAAGTCGGCTCACAACCCTCGGCGGCTCCGGCCTCAGTTAAGAGCGAAGTCCCCGCGGAGCACAAGGTCTTCACGAATAGGCTCCCTTTGTTCCCGCTCTGCCCTCACCTCCGGACCCCTCCCCACCTCTCACTGGGCCCACGTTGGCCTTTCGCTGTTCCTCAACACTCCCCGCGGAGCTCCTGCCTCAGGGCCTTTGCACTGGCCGTTCCCTCTTCCTGGGATGCTCTTCCCCCAGAGATCCCCTGTGGCTCCCTCCCTCAGTTCGTGCGTGTCTGTGCTCAAATGTTACCTTCTCAGCGAAGCCTTCCCTTCCCACCTGACCCTGAGGGCCTCAGTGTGCCGCTGGGCAGGTTATTCACCGCACACTAAAACCCAGCTCAGGCTCCGCTTCTCCAAACTCTGGGTCCGGGAGAGAGCGGCGCCATTCCACACTTGGGGACTAGCAGCTGCCTTATCCACGCCCTGACTGTCATGGATTGTGTCCCCCTCAAAAGACACGCTGATGTCCTAACCCCTAGCACCTGTGACTGTGACCTTATTTGGAAACAGGGTCTCTGCGGATGTGACCACGTTAGAGCAAGGTCACACCGGCGTGGAGCGGGCTGTGATCCGATACGGCTGGAGTTCTTACAAGAGACACACAGGCAAAGTGGCCGGGGTGGAGAGAGGCAGCCACAAGCCAAGGTACACTTGGGGCCACCAGAAACTGGGAGAGGCAAGGGAGGACCCTCACCCAGTGTGGCCCCACTGCCACCTTGTTTCCAGACTGCAGGCCTCTGGGACGGGGAGAGAGCAAATGTCTGTTGTTTTGAGCCCCCCCTTACCTTGTCCCAGCAGCCCTAGGAACCTGACGCAGCCCCGGCCCACGGACTGCGACCACCACCCCTACAACACCCAAAAAAGCAATGGTGCCAAGGGGGCAGGAGTACAGTTTTAAAAAAAGGATCGGTTTTTAATTTACAAGAGTTCTAAATGTACAGAATTCTTCTTTAAAAAAACTGTTATACACAATAAATACAGTACAAAAAAATTTATCTTACAGTACTAGTTTTGTCTCCGAGATTTCAAAATGTGGCCGGGCGGCTGGAGGCGGGAGGAACAGGGAAGACTGGCTGGGACGTGGTGGGGAGGAAGGCCCCGGTTTCTTGTTTTGCTCAGATTTCAAAGTCGAGGGGACAGGAGCGTTTGAAATCTCTCTCTCTCACTCACGAGTGCGCACACAGAGACATGGGCCACGCGGCTGGAGGCGCGGGCAAGGACGTGACACAGGTGCCCGGGGGCACAGCTCCGAGAGGCTGGCTCCCCCCGCCCGTCTCTGGTTTGGTTTTATAGCCTGTGGGGCAGTGGGGAGAGGCCGGGCTGTATGGAGGGACCTCCCAGCTCCCAGTGCCCTGCACACACGATCCGTGAAGCCACACAGACAAGACCAGTACCTGGAGCAGTGAGACCAACCAGGTGCCCCCATCCCTGGCAAAGACACGCGTGTCCCCGGGACAGAGGGGCGGAGTGTGCCTGGAAGTGGGAGAAACAGGAACCGACACACCGGATTGCCCCTCGTTTGGCAGGGGGGACGTTTTACATTATAGCCCCCTCCCCTAAATCCAAGCCACCACCCCCACCCAACAACCCAGCTGAAGCAGGAGGCGGGGAAGGAGGCCTTTGTGACTCAAATAACTTAGGCAAGAAAAACTGTCAGGGGATCCCCGGCTCATGTCCCCAGGAGGCTGAGGTCACACGCCCAGCTGCCCCTGGCGTCGGCGCGGAGGCGGAGCGAGGGACAGGGGAGGGAAGACCAGCCGGGTGTTATCTGTTCAACGTCCTGGCGCCGAGGCCACCGTTGTGGCTGGAGGGCGGGTAGGCCTCGGGCCTGTGCAGGGGCGACGGGGAGGCGGGCGTGACGGCCGCCGGGGCACCGTGGGGGTAGGGGGCTGCGGGTGTCCGGCTGGGGGCCTGCTGGAGGTTCAGGATGCTGTCGATGGCGCTCTGGAGGTGTTCCGTGAGCGTGTCGTCCTGGGGGCTGTCGCTGGAGAAGCTGGCCTGGTCCACGTCGGGGGACTCGGACTTGCGCCGCTTGGCCGGGGGCAGCGGGGGCGCCTCCCAGCCGGGGTCCCCGCTGCCCGCGCCCTGCCCGGCGCTGGCCGTGGGCTCCGGCGGGGCGCCCTTCAGCATACGCTGGTACAGCTCGTCCTCCACCGCGGCCAGCTCGCGGATGAGCCCGCTGGTGGCCTCGTCCACTTTGGTGGGCAGCGGCGCCGGGCTGCCACCCCGGGCTCTGCCGCTCCCCGCGCCCTCCGCGGCCCCGGCGCCCAGGGCCTCCACGTTCTCGCGGTACGTCTTGCGCAGGGGCAGGCGGGGACAGTGGGGGGCCGCGGCCAGCGGCTTGCGGTCGGAGGGGACAGGCGGTGGGTGGTCCACGGTGCCATTCATCTGGGCCGCGGGTGGGGGCGGCGGCGGGGGCCGGGGCGGGGGCTCTGCCGCCTTGAGCGCGGCGGGGGGCGGTGGCGGCGGGTGGTGCACAGGGTCCAGGGCCGTGTTGTGCACGACCTTGCTGAGCCCGGCTTCCTGCTTGATCTTGAGCTTGAGGCCAATGCGGCTCCGGGCCTCGTAGGTCTTGATGGGCGGGCGGTTGCGGGAGGGCATGGGCCCGTCCTCGTCGGCGTCCAGGGACGAGGAGGCAGAGGAGGAGGACGAGGACGACAGGGAGGACGACGCCCGGGCCCAGGTGACCGAGGGGGAGCCGCCCGCCCCGCCGTGCCGGATCACGAGCTTGGTGGGCAGGTGCGGCGGGGGCGGGGCAGAGGCCCCGGGCACGGAGGATGGCGGCGGGCCGTGGCCTGGGAGCCGGTGACCCTCGGAAGAGGCGGCCACAGGGAGGCTGAGAGAGCGTGAGGAAGACACGTACTCATCTGCAGAACGGGACACAGAAAACCCAGGGTCAGGAGCGGGATGAGGGTGCCGGGAGCACCTACCGTTGGCCAGGACCCGCGCTGAGCTCTCCACCCCCCAGATCCTCGGGACTCGCCGCCCTTGCCAGCGATCCCCCCATCCTCCCAACTCGAAAACCGTTTGGTCTGACACGGTGGCCACTAGCCACGAGGGGCTCATTTAGGGTTAAACGAATTAAAGAACATAAAACAAAAAGTTCCATTCCTCAGTCATGCCGGCCACATTCTAGATGCTCAGTGGCCACGCTGGCCGCTAGCTCCTGAACTGAGCAGCACAGACAGGGAACATTTCAGCACCTAGAAAGTTCTCTCGGATAGCGTGCTCTCTATATAGTTAAACAAAAAAAAAAAAAAAAAAAAAAATTGGGGGGCGGTATCTCATTTGATCGCAAAACCCGGTGTGAAATGACATGAGGTTATTTATGGTCTTGATTTATCCCAGTTAGTCGGGACACCTGTTCCACTGCAGAAATATTTATAATGTGATCCCAGAGTGCTTCCCACGCCCACCGGGGGTTAATCAGAAGACACTTGTCTAGGCAGCTCATCACCTTTCCAAAAGCAAAAAAAAAAAAAAAAAAAAAAATCCAGAACATACAGGGCCCCAGGGTTTTAGGTAAGGAGGTAAAGGATTATAACCGGTATCACAACCTCCACTTTAAAGATGAGGACACGGAGGCACAGAGAGGTTAAGTAACTTGCCCAAGGCCATACAGCCAGTAAGTGGCAGAGCCAGGATTGGGACCAGAGGGTCAGACTCCAGAGTTGTGCCCCTAACCAGCAAGCTGTCCTGCCTCTCCCACCCTGAGATTTAAGAATCGCCCCCGCCCCCACTTCACCACGCCACCCCTTCGCACCAATTTCTCCTTTAAGCACCAATGACTACGTTAAATAAAAAAATTAAGGTCCGGAGCTCCAGGGGAAACAGAATGAAGGTACAGGTCTGAGGGCGGAGCGCAGGGGCCATTTACTTCTCAAGGGAAGCGCTGGATTGGCTGGATTGGCTGGAATCGAATGCGGGCTAAGGGGTGTTCTGAAGACCAGCAGCTGAGACTGCTCGGGAGCAAAATTTAAGGAAGCGCCCCTCTCCTGTTTTTCTATGCCCCTGGGGGTGGCAGAATGTTCCCCCCCCCAGGATGGAGGGGACGTAAGGGGCGGAGGAAGACGAAAGCACCTCTGTTCTGGGGTGCGAGGTCGGGTGAGATGCGGCACCGCAGGAAGGTGGGGCTCAGGCGCCGCCTGGTGGCGGGGTAAGGTAAGACCGCGCACCCACTCCTGGCCGCAACCGAATTCTGCTGCCGGGTGCGGTGGGGACACCTCTCCCTCCCCTCCCCTCTCACCGGGCTTCTCCTTGGCCAGCTGTTTATCCAAGGCAAGGGTGGTCTTCTCCTCCTGAATGAACATTCGGTCGATCATTACCATCTCCGCTGAGGGGCTCACCCTCTGGGGGGTGCGGGGGAGAAGAGAAATGGGCAAGTGAACAAGGAGCGGGAAGGGGACGCCAGCGACCCGGGCAGGGGGGGATGCGAGCAGCTTTCAAACGGTCCCTGGGATCTGACCGCCTGCCTCCCCTCTCCCAACCACCCTCCTGAGGCTAAGAGGAGCAGGCAGGGGAAAGGGCAGGGTCCCAGCAGGGGAGGAAGGCGACCCTGAGCCTACCCGGGACTCCTCCAGGAGCAAGAGACGGTATTTATTGAGCATGGCCTGGGTGCGTTTCAGCAGCTGCGTGGAGACCGTCTCAAACTCCTCATCCACTGCGAGGAAGAGGAGAGAGAGGGGCGGAGATGCTGGGGTGCTCGCGCACGCATGCGCGCACGCGCCTGTCTCCACCCTTGCAGCGCCCCGCCCCAAACACCTCGGCAGCGTCCTGGGGAGGCCTCACCTTTGTGGTAGTCGTTGGGGGAGGGGAGGGCACCCTGGTAGACGTGGTAGGGCAGGAGGCGATGCAGGGCGTCCTCGAAGGAGGGGAAGGCTGTCTTGTAGTCGGGGTGCAGGACTGAGCCCTGATGTTTGTGCAAATGCTCCAGGAAACTAGGGGTGGGGTGGGGAGAGACCACACACACACAGCCGGGGGTGAGGGCCAGGAAAATCCCAGTGTCCTGGACCCTCAGCCCCAGGCCACAGCTGAATAGGACAGCAGAGGGAAAAGGAATACTTGGGAGGCTCGCATGTGGCTCACTGAATCCCTGGCCACAACCAAAGGAAGCAGATGCTGTCATTACCCCCATTTCACAGAAGAGGAAACTGAGGTCCAGAGAGGTGAAGTGAAGTCACTCGTCCCCAAAGCACAGAAGAGAGGAAGAGATAGAGCTGGGAGCCAGAGGCCAGAGCCTGTGCCATTCCCTGTGCCTGCCCCTGCCTGGCCTGGGAGCAGCTTCCCGGGGAGAGGCTGGTTTGGCTGGTTGGTGAGACCTGTCCTCTCTCTGGCCTGCTTTTGTACCCCATGGCCCTGTCACAGCCCACTGTGTCTCTCTATTGTGTGACTGTCTCTCCCACCAAATAAGCCCGATTCCACCCTCTGCTAAAGACCAGCAGCCCCTACGCGCTGTGGGAAATTCACAGTCATGGTGGAGGGAGGGAGACCGCACAGCTACCCAGGGTTGGAGCTGGGGTCGGCACTCAGACCTGCCAGGCCCGCTTCAGAAGGGTGGTCCCCGCGCCCCCCACAAAGGCGCAGGCTGGGGTGAATGGGGGTGCAGCGACTCACTTGGCTTCCTTGCTGGGCTGGAGCGTGGGGGGTTTCTTCAAGCTGCTCAGCTTGCTGTCATACTGGGGGGAGAGAGGCAGGTGAGCGGCATTGCAACACGGACGCCTTCCCCCGGCGCCCTGACCCTCTCTCTCCCTCCAGCCTGGGACAAAAACGTCTCACCCGGGTGGGGGCCTAGCCCCAGCTGCGGGATCCCATGCCCATGAAACTAAACCTGCAGGGGAGGAGAGGGTGACAGGCAGGCGCAGCCCTGGGCGCCCGCCACCTGGGTCCCCTCCGTTCCCTTGCCAGGGGCTGCTCTCTGTGCGTCTCACGCTCCGTGTCAGGTGGCCTGTCTCTTCCGGCGCCCGCAGCTCTGATCTGCGTGGTTTCTCTCCTCTCCGTGCCCTGGGTTCACCTCATTTTGCCCCAAAGATCTTCACGACTCCCCCTCTTGTCTGTGGTGCCCCCTCTTGGCCTGGGCACAGCTGCTCTCTGAGTCTCTCCCAACTTCTTGGGTCCTGCGCCCTCTGACCTTCTGCCCTTTACTTGTCTTCCCATCCCCCGCGTCCCACAGGCGGCCTCTGCCTCAGTCTCCCTGCTGCTCGCCCTCCATTCTCGGTGTGGCCTCCCTGTCTCTCATCCTACTGTCCCGTCCGGTACCCACCTCTCCTGTCCTGAGCGATCATCTTGTAGCCTCGACCCTGTCCCCTCCTCCTGTCTCGGTGACCAACTCTCACGCTGCCACCCAGCAGTCTGGGTGCCGGTCTGTCCCTGTCCACCATCCCAGTGCCTCTGCCATCTCGATCCACGTCCCTGTCTGACTATTCTGGGGTCTCAGCTGCCTCTGTGTGATGTTTCTATTTCATCTCCTCCCTGTTCTTCTTGGTGTCTCTCTGCCCTGCCGCCCCGGGTCCCCAGTTCCCTGACGATATCCGGGTCCTGCCCTAACCCCTGCTCTGAGGCCTCTTACCTGCAGCCCGGAGGACTTCCCTGGCCCGGACGAAGCGGCCTTGGCCATACTCAGGGTTGGGAGGTTGCTGGCAAAAGCTTTGTTCTCGGCAGGAAGCAGAGGAGGGAGGCCTGGGGGTGTGAGTGCGGGGGTGGGCGGACAGGGCCCAGGGTCACTGGCACGAAGGCCCTTCCTCAAACGTGAGCCCCGATCCTGCGCCCTCCACTCTCCTCCTGCCCTTTGGCCCCCTCAGAGCTGGGGAGGCAGCCCTGCCTTCTGCACCTTCCCTCAGTCCCCTGAGGTCCGGGTGACGCCCCAGCTCGCGTGACCCATAGCTCTGCCCCAGCCCATCCTCCCTGCTACCAGCCCCCGGCCCACCCACCTTTCCCCTACCTGTGGTGGCCATGGGTGCTGGGGCAGGGACATGGCCGGGGGCGGCAGGGGTCCCGGACGGGGCCTGCCCGCTGACCAGCACAGAGGCAGCGGGGCTGGCGAGGGGCCCCAGGCTGGCGGAGGTCTGCGGGGTGGCGGGGGCTCCCCCGGCCTTGTTCTGGAGAATGATTCCGGACGGCACCTGGGGAGGGGACAGGTGGTTGAGGGGTGGGGGGCACAGGCTAGGGGGTGGGGGCGGCCAGGTGTGCCAGGGCTGGGGATGAACAGACAGCCACGAAGCAGGAGGGACTCCGATCTGGCTGAGCGGGCGGAGGGCGGGGGCAGTCGGTGGCTCCTGCCTCCGTTACCTGGTGAAATCTCTCGAGAAGAGCCTTCGGCTGGGGCAGCGCTGGGAAGGGGGTGGTCACCATCTGGAAGGTCCGAGGAGGCGGTGGGGGGGGCGCTGCGGGCTCGGGGACCAGGTGGAGGGTCGGCGGTGGGGTGGGGGACTTGTGGGGCCCTTGGCCGGGTGGGAACTGGAGCTGGAAGTCGGACGGCGTAGGGGCTGGCAACCTGGTGGACGTCTCGGAGGAGGAGGCCACAGCAGAGGCGGTGGAGGCCGGAGGGAGGTGGGAGGCTGGGGGCAGTGGCCCCTCAGGCGGCTGGGATGGGGGGCGCAGGGGGGGCTGGGGCGGGCCTGGCACAGTGGGGGCCGGGGTGCTGGTGGGTGGGGGCCCGCCCAGCTGGTTCTGGATGACAAAGATGCCAGGCAGAGTAGGGGGCGCCTGGGGCGGGGGGCAAGGGTGCAGGGCCGGCTCTGAGGGTGGGCGGGACACGCTCTGGGGCTGGGAGGGCGGGCGAGAGTGGGGCCGGGAGGGGGGGCGGGAAGGGGGCCGGGCGGGGTGTGGGGAGGGCAGGTGGGGGCTGTCTCCCAGAGGGGCCTGGTGAGGTAGTGATGGGGACGAGGGGGGGCCTGGGCCCTTCAGTGGAGCTGCTGCCGGGATCTGGGCAGGGGAGGGAGGCAGAGGGGAGGGGGAGGGGGTCAGAACCAACCTTGGCTCCCACTGCCCCAAGACACTGGGGACCCAGCCACCCCCTCCAGAAACACCCTTCTCAGCCCAGCCCCGTCCTGAGGAAGGACCTCACCACAGCCACCCGCCCCCCACCCGCTGCCACCCCCGTTTCCCCAAGTCCCAACCTAATCCCCACAACCCAGTCCCCACACCCCGTCTCCTCCACACTCCTCTGGCCTCAGATGTCCCCCCACCCCCGCCCAGTTCCCCAGAGAGGGCGAGCCCTGCAGGGTGGGGGTGGAGCAGCAGAGGAAGCAGCAGCAGCGGCAGGGGCACCACGACAGCTGCCAGCATGAAGGCAGGAGGCCGGGGGCAGCGACACAGCAGCAGGGGAGGAGGGGCGGGCGGGCCAGCGTCCCAGCTGCCGGCTCCGCCTGCCCGTCCAGCTAAGTCAAGGCAAAGACACCAGCACAGGTGCCCGCGGCTGTGTGCAGGGGCACAGGGGCTGCCAAGGAGGACAGCGACCGAGGGGGAAGGGCCAGGCCTGGGTTCACAACCACGTGGGGGGCCTCTGGGTGCCGGCACACAAGGCCTGGGCCCCCTTCTAAGTGTCCAGGGTGCCTGCCTCCGTGTGCCTGTGTGGCCGTGGCTGCGGGCCTGGCTGGTACGGCGTGTGTGCGTGCACGCCGGCCACGCTCCGGTGAAGTCCGTCTGCAAGCACACGCGACCCGGGTGCTAGTTCTGTAACACGCACACAGCCACCTCCCTAAAAGGCACTCAGATGGGGCGCCTGGACCCTCTGGACGCTCCTCCCCAAGACTCCTAACCACGGCAGCCACTGTGTAGCCAGTGAGCGCCAGCTGTGTACCCAACACTGGGCTGGCACCTCGACGCTTGCTGCCACAGAATCTGCATCCTAGTCACAGCTCATGCTGATCCGGTGCACACGGCCGGCCACACGCAGCAGCCCACGTGATCTGTCCACAGCCCCAAGAGCAGTGATCACATCGCACCCATTTCACACATGAGAAACTGAGGCCAACGAGCCAAAATGACTCCAGACTCTCCCGACAGGGAGAAGTAGAGCTGGGACTGAAGCCCCAAGTGTGTGCGCATCGCCTTAACACCGCTCAGGTGACTTCTGAGCTGTTTCTCGAAGCTGACAGAGGAGGACCCAGGTGATGTGCACAAGGGCACCCAACACAGCCACACTCCAAAGCTCGGCCTCTTTGCATGATTTCTGAATTATCACTAGCTTTGGCCTCCAAGTCCTGGCACCCTCCCAGCATCCCTTACAAGCTTGGCCCTGAATAACTTCTGGCAATTAAAACAAAACAAAAACAAGAAAAACCCCAATCCATCCATCCATCCACCTATCCTGACATCCCCTAAGGTTTACCACCTCCAAGGAGAAGTCAGAGGGGTGGCCCTTGGCTCTTGTGCACAGCTGGTGGGACTGTCCCCTGGACAACACCTCGGGAAGGCAGCTTGGTCTGGGGACTTTGAAAGGGTTACAACCTTTGACCCAATAATTCCCCCTCCAGGAATGTGTGATAAAGGATATTCAGGTTGGCCCTGTGAGGTGGCTCACGCCGGTAAGCCCAGTGCTTTGGGCGGCCAAGGCGGGAGGATCGCCTGAGGCCAGGCGTTTGAGACCAGCCTGGGCAAAGTAGAGAGACTCTGTCTCCACCAAAAAAAAAAATAATAATAATAAATAAGCCAGGCGTGGTGGCACATGCCTGCACTCCCAGCTACTCAGGAGGCTGAGGCAGGAGGATCGCTTGAGCCCAGGAGTTCAAGGTTCCACTAAGCTATGACCTGGCCACTGTACTCCAGCTTGGGCAATGGAGTGAGACTCTGTCTCTAAGAAAAAAAAAAAAAAAAGATAATGTCTTTGTTCTCAAGGGCTGAAATATTATACCAAAACATTAAGGGGTAAAAAGACATAATGTCTGCAACTTACTCTCAAATGATTGAGAAAAAAACACGTGCATATTGAGAGAGCTGAGGATAAAGCTAATGTGTAGCAAAAGGTTTACAGTGGGTAAACTGGGCGTGAGGCCAGCCTCACACACCCCGAGATGGCCCCCAGCAATGCCACCTCTTCGTATTCAGTCCTGTCCCCTCCCACATCATTCCAGGGCTGTTCTCTGTGGCCAACAGAATTCAGCAGAAATGATCACTTCCAATATTAGGTTATTGAGTCTGCGGCTCCCGTCCTGAGCACCCTCAGTCTCTTTCCCTGGGTCATTCGCTTTGCGGTGTGCTATGGGCCGCCCTTTGGAGAGGCCGCGGAGGGAGGAACTAAGGCCTCCTGCCACAAGCCACGGAAGTGTGCGTGGGAGCAGGTCCTCCAGCCTCATCGAGCCTTCAGATGGCTGCAGCCCTGGCTGACATCCTGACTGTAACGGCGTGGGAGACCCTGAGCCGCCCAGCTAAGCCGCGGCCAGAGTCCTGACCCTTGGAAACCGTGAGATACACTAATGCTTGTCGTTTTAAGCTGCTAAGTTTTGGGGGTAATTTATTACCTACCAACAGAAAACTAACACATCTGGTTAAAGAGTAAAGCGCTCCCATGAGTTCTTTTTTTTTTTTTTTTTTTTTTTGAGACAGAGTCTCACTCTGTTGCCCAGGCTAGAGTGAGTGCCGTGGCGTTAGCCTAGCTCACAGCAACCTCAAACTCCTGAGCTCAAGCGATCCTCCTGTCTCAGCCTCCCGAGTAGCTGGGACTACAGGCATGCACCACCATGCCCGGCTAATTTTTTCTATATATATTTTTAGCTGTCCATATAATTTCTTTCTATTTTTTTAGTAGAGATGGGGTCTCGCTCTTGCTCAGGCTGGTCTCGAACTCCTGAGCTCAAACGATCCGCCCACCTCGGCCTCCCAGAGTGCTGGGATTACAGGCGTGAGCCACCGCGCCCGGCCCCCATGAGTTCTTTGTACTGGTCTTGAAACTTTTTTATATGTTTGAAATCATTTAAAAATAAAAAGTTTAAAAATATCAAAAAATAAAAATATAATTTTTTTTATCTCATTCTCATTAAAAATGCAGACACATACACACATTCCATAAACTAAGTCACAAGCCAAGTGACACGCAGAGAGATATATCTGCAACTCAGCACAGACAAAGCTCATCTCTCTCATATGTAAAGAACCCTTAGAAATTACTAAGAATTACAACTGGTGAGAAAAGGAGGGCGAAGGATCGGACAGTGCACAGAAAAGGAACCACCAAAGGCTTACGTATTTCAAGAGATGTTCGACCTCACTTGTAATAAGAGAAATGCACATTAAAAGCACCCTAGGGTACCAATTTCCTCCCATAACATGAGGAATAAGCCATATCCAGTAAAGACACTCACATACATTCCCTTAAGGGTCTACACTGGTATAATTTGCTGCAACTCCAGAGAAATGCGATTTAGCCATAGCTATCCAAATTACAAACGCACCCTTGCTTTGATCCAACAAACAGGCTTTCTGAGAAGAGACCAAATACACCTGCACGTGTGAGAAACGGCAGGTGAATGAGTTGCTTCCCGCAGCTGTGTGTGGAAAGCCAAAGCCTGGACATGGAGGACGCTGGTCCTTTTAGACGGGAGTCTGCCCGCCTCCTTGTTTGCTGGCAAATTAATAAACTTCTCTTTCCTTGTCCTCAAAACAAACAAAAAGCCATGGACACGGCTTGATGTGCATCAATACGGCATTAAAGGCATCACGGTCCCTCTGCACAGAGGAACACTTCGAGACTGTTACAGAGACACAGGGAAGGTTCCTCTCAATTGCTGCCAAAGCCAGTGTACGACGTCCTATCGTCCGGGCATGTGCCGATGAGCACAGGCTGTACATGCACACAGAACCGGAAGTGTGTACACAGTAAGTTCCTGTCGCTACCGGAAAGGAGATGCAGCAACGAGGTGGCAGGGGGCCAGGATGTAGGATGGGGTGGGACACCGTCCGCTATACTTTGAAAAATACTTTTTGATGATTGAACCATGTGAATAAAATCCCTAATTTAAAACATTTTAAATGGATGGAGGGAAAAAGGCTAAAAGAAAACACCATACCAAGATATTGCTAATTGCTTTCCACACAGTGCTATTACAGGGGATTAATTTTTCTTGTTTGTTCTTTTCTATATTTTCCAAATTCTCTAAATGAGCATGAAATTATTTTTATAATCTTTTTTTTTAAAAAAAAAACTACCACATGAGTGAATGGATTGTTTACCAAGAGATTTTTTTTTTAAGAGATAGGATCTCACTATGTTGTCCAGCCTGGTCTCAAACTCCTGGGTCCAAGTAATCTTCCTGCCTCAGCCTCCCAAACAGCCACAGCACCCAGCTACCAGGACATTTCAATTGCCCTATGTGCAGACGGCAAGCTGCCCAACTTCATGCACAATTAGAGAAAAGCACAGGGGGTGTGTCACTTTCCAGCCTGGGAAAGAGCAAGCTGGTGTCGGTGAAGACACGGGAAGAAGCCCTTCATTGGCACAAATTTTGAGGAGCCACTGGTTAGTGTTTTGCATAAAATGTTTGGAAAGTGCTTACCCTCTAGATGTTAACCCTCTGGATCCGGCAATTCTATTTCTAGAAAGCTACCCTACAAAAACTTTGACGTGTGTGCAAAGCTTGGTGCGAGAATATTTGTATGGGTGTTGTTTGTTAACAGTGACAAAGAAGCCACTTTAAGTATTCATGAAATGGGGACTGAATAAATACATCATGGTGTGTCCATGTTATGAAACACAATAAATACATCAAAAGAAAGAGGCAAACCTACAGCCCACAAGCTAAGAATAGTTTGTACATCTTTAAATGGTTCAAGAAAAAAACTGCAAGGAGAATAACATTTTGTGGCTCACGAAAATTATATGAAATCCAAATTTCAATGTCCATAAATAAAGTTTTATTGGAACATTCCCATGCTCATTCATTTACCTATGGTCTATAGCTGCTTTTGTGCTATGATGACAGAGCCCGTATGGCCAGCAAAGCCTAAAGTGTTTACTATTGGCTCTTTATAGAAAGTTGGCCTGTTTGAGACCAGCCAGAGCAAGAGAGAGACCCTGTCTCTACAAAAAATAGAAAAATTAGCCAGGTGTTGTGGCTGGCACCTGTAGTCCCAGCTACTCGGGAGGCTGAGGCAAGAGTTTCAGATTGCAGTAAGCTATGATGACACCACTGTACTCTAGCCAAGGTGACAGAGTGAGACGTCTCAAAAAAAAAAAAAACAAAAAACTTTGGAAAAATTAATAAATAAAATTTCAATAAAAAATACATAAAAAGAAAGTCTGCCTGGCTTCTTTCCCTCTGTAGCTCTTTCAACACGCCCAACCGTGTTCTAACCTATTTTAATATCAATATACATATATTAATTGACTTAACCCTTCCCACTCTATAAAGTAGCTGCTGTTACTATCACAGGTAAGGAAACTGAGGCACAGAAGGGTAAGCAACTCGCCTAAGGTCCCAGAGCCTGTATGTGGCAGAGCCGAGATTCCAGTGTCCCCGTCTCTAACTCCCACACAACGATCCTCCCAGACGGTGGTTTGCAAACTGCACACCGTGCCCGTTAGCTCAAGTCCTTTCATGGGGCTGTGACCAGCATTTCAAGAGAATGGAGGAAACAGAATAGAAAATGCCAGCGTGCATCACACATAGGAATGATAGGTATTACTTCAAGAAACACAGAGGCTATCAAATCTACTGCACCCAGATTTCAGAGTTCAGAGTGCACAGTTCATGGCCGGGCGCGGTGGTTCACGCCTGTAATCCTAGCACTCTGGGAGGCCGAGGCAGGAGGATCGCTCGAGGTCAGGAATTCAGACCAGCCTGAGCAAGAGTAAGACCCCGTGTCTACTAAAAATAGAAAGAGGCCGGGCGCGGTGGCTCACGCCTGTAATCCCAGCACTCTGGGAGGCCGAGGTGGGCGGATCGTTTTGAGCTCAGGAGTTCGAGACCAGCCTGAGCAAGAGCGAGACCCCATCTCTACTAAAAATAGAAAGAAATTATATGGACAGCTAAAAATATATATAGAAAAAAAAAAATTAGCCGGGCATGGTGGTGCATGCCTGTAGTCCCAGCTACTCGGGAGGCTGAGGCAGTAGGATCGCTTAAGCCCAGGAGTTTGAGGTTGCTGTGAGCTAGGCTGACGCCAAGGCACTCATTCTAGCCCGGGCAACAAAGCAAGACTCGGTCTCAAAAAAAAAAAAAAAAAAAAAAAATAGAAAGAAATTAGCTGGACAACTAAAAATATATAGAAAAAATTAGCCGGGCATGGTGGCGCATGCCTGTAGTCCCAGCTACTCGGGAGGCTGAGGCAGGAGGATCGCTTGAGCCCAGGAGTTTGAGGTTGCTGTGAGCTAGGCTGACGCCACGGCACTCACTCTAGCCCAAGCAACAGAGCGAGACTCTGTCTCAAAAAAAAAAAAAAAAAAGCGTCCACAAGTTCAGACAATAAGGGATTGCTACCTATGGGCAGAATAGTGGTTCTCAACCTGGGTGATTCTGTGCCCACAGGGGACACACGGCTGACCACCCAGCCACATATCCACCCATCCAGCCACTTGCTCAGCCCACAGACGTGCACGCCTTCGGTCACGCCAGGCACTGCTGGGGGTACAGCCGCTGCAGAGGGAAGGCCCGCCCTGAGCCTCGCCTGCGCTGGCCCGCGTGTGACTACGAATCGCGTGCACACCTGCCCGGCACAGTGACCTTCCTTCTTGAAGGTCACCCGTTCCTGTCACTGCCGATGGTAAGTGTCTGCTCACTGGGCAATGGCTCTGTGCAGGGCCACCGAGTGAGGTCAGTGGCCTTACTCTCATTTTACAGGTAAGGAAACCACGCCTCGGAGAGCTGGAGTACGCAGGGCTGGCGTTCTCAAGACCTCGGCTATCTCCAGCAGCAAACTCCCAGGGTTTGAATCCAGGCCCTACCGCTCGGCAGCTGGGGGGCCCTGGGCAAGCTGATCAGACAAGCATTCTCTGAGCCCGTGTCCTCAGCTGCAGAGTGAGGCTGACACTACTGCGTCCCTGATGGAGGCGCTTGGAGGTTTAAATGAGAGAAGGCTTGTTAAGTGCTTAGAATAGCACTTAGAAATAACAGAAACGTCACCATTCATCAGGTTATTACCATAACCCCCTCTCTCATGCCTCCGGTCCGTAAGCAAGTGCCAAACTGTCCCCTGCAGCCTTTGACTTCTGTCGTCACTGCTACCACCCTGGTCTTTGAGCCACTCCTTATCTTGTCCCTAGAGGTCTACAGCAGCCACCTCACAGACTTCTACTCTTGCCCCCCCACCAAACCATTTTCCAATGACAACCAGAGGGAGCACTGAAAATCATGTCATCAGACCATGCCACGTTCTGGCTGGAAACTGTCTGCTGGTTTCCAGGTGTGAACTCCTCACAGGGCCCCCAGGGTACTGCTGATGTCTCCAGCCCTGTCTCTTTCCTCTCCTCTCCAGCCTCCTTTCCGTCCTTGAACATCCCAAGCTCATCCCTTCCTCAGGGCCTTTGCACATGCTGTGTGTGCCCTCAGCCTGCCCTCGGAAGGTTCCTGCCCTGCCCTGCTTTCTCCAAGGCTGTTCTCTCCTCTCCTTCAGGCCTCAGCTTAAATGCTCCCACCTCACGGAGGCCTTTCTGCCCACACCCCCTCAAAGTCGGCACCCTCTGCTGTACTTCCTGCCACGGTCAATGCTTCCATCTGTCGCACTGTTGGCCTGCAGGTGAATCATGTCTCCTCCCCGTGACTTCACTGCCGTGTACTCAACACAGAGCCAGCACACGGTGGGCGCCTGTGTGATGGCTGAGTTCACTCCTCGATTCATTTATTCAATAAATGTCCACTGGGTGCCCACCAGGTGCTGGGCACTCTCTGGCCACTGGGGATACAGCAGGGACAGAACAGACGACTCCCTGTCCCCATGGAGCTCACACTATAGTGGGGAGAGCAAGACCTGGCACATAGTAGGTGCTCAGCCATATCTATTCAATGTACAACATCGAAATGGCAGGAACACAAATGTACTTGCGCCCAGCTCTAATCACAGCACTTGGGGGAGAGGCTGGAACCATCCCCGCATGACAGCTGAGGACAGGAGGCTCGGAGAGAGGAAGTCACTGGCTGGGGGCACCCAGGCCTGAGTCTGGCTCATCCCAGAAACAGTCTCTCAGAGGCCGGGGGAGGGGGGGGCGGGTTCCTGTCCCTCAAGTCCCCTTATTCCTGCCTGTCTTTCCCCCCCCATGTCCCTCTGGATGACAATTCTGGACTGGCCCCATACTTTACCCCATAACAACAATAGCTAAAAATAGTAATAATAGCAAACATTTCTCCAGTGCTTACTTCGTGGCTAAGCATATATTCACTCGTTCCTCCACCTAAGCCGTACCCCACACCCGCAGAACATCTGTTTGTTGATGGAATGAAGAAACTGGTTGCTCAAGGTTATGTGGTAAGTGGCAGAGCCTGAAAGTGAAATCACGGCTGTTCAAGGCCAAAGCCCATCCTGGCCCTTGTGGATGTTACTCTCTCTCCTCTTTCGACCTATCCATGGGTCCTTTTTGAACAGTACTGCACAACATCCACTGCTCCAGAGTAAAAGGGTAGCCCTCCCTAACTTCCCATGTGCTTATGATTTATATGAGACAAAAGGCTGGTTCTCCTAATATGCAAAGAGTTTCTACAAATCAACAAGAAAATGACCAGGAACCCAAATTTTAAAATGACAAAAGGTATGAACAGACAATCTAACAGAAAAGAAAGTACAAATGGCTCTTAGTCTATAAAAACCTGTCCAACCTCATTCACAATAAAAAAAAATGCAAATTAAAACAAAACAAGACACTATTTTTCACCTATCCAGATTGGCCAAGTTCAAACACTAGCAAGGGTATGGAAAAACAGGCACAAATCATATATTGCTAATAAAGGTTCATACTCCACAGAGAGCAATTTGGAAATACCTGTCAAAAATACAAATGCACATGCCTGGCTGGGCATGGTGGCTCATGCCTGTAATCCTAGTACACTGGGAGGCTGAGGCAGGAGGATCACTTGAGCTCAGGAGTTCGAGACCAGCCTCAGCAAGAGCAAGACCCCATCTCTACTAAAAAATAGAAAAACAAAAAATTAGCCGGGCATGCTGGCACTCGCCCAGCCACTGGGGAGGCTGAGGCAGGAGGATTGCTTGAGCCCAGGAGTTGAGGTTGCTGTGAGCTAGGCTGATGCCACGGCACTCTATTCAGGGCAACATGTAAGACTCTGTCTCAGAAAAAAAAAAAAAAAAGAACTTATCCTAAAAAATGCCATACGTAAAAAGTCATTCCTTGCAGCTTTGTTTACAATAGCTAAAGACTGGAAGTGCCCTAAAAGCCCAGCGACAGGGACCGGCCAAATAACAGTACACCCGTCAGCAGAATAACATGCAGTCGTGGAAAAGAATGAAGAACGGTCGCCAAGATCAATTTTTTGACAAAAGCAGGATGCAAAACTGCAGGCAGAGAATGCTACCATTTTTGTAGAAATGGAAGGAAAATAGCCCGTATGTGATTTTGTTTGCCTGCACACAGAAAGGGAATGGCAGAAACCACTCTGGGGGTCTCGGGAGGCCAAGGTTCAGGAGAAGTGGGCTTTTCACTACATACTTTTTTGTATCTTTTGAAATGTGAACCATCTGAATGTATTACTTACTCAGATGTGAAAATTATAATTTTAGGAAACAATCAATTTCCTGCTGTGTCCTGTATCCCTGCCTAGAGTGTGGGCTCCCCCAGGGCTGGCCCTGGTCTCAAGTGACACTCAGGGAACATCTAGGGGGGGCCAAGGGAGAACGCCATGTTCCAAGTCAGCAAGACACGGGTGCAGGCAGGGCAGAGAGCGAGGAGGAGGAGGAGAGCGGGCGGGAGGGCGCGGCTGGGTCTGAGCTGAGGACAGCGGCTGAGCTGAGGACAGGTTCATCTACCTGGGGGGCTGGAGCCGGGGAAGCCTGGCTGTCGGGGGCCTGAGGGCCCGGGCCAGCTCCTTTGGCGACGGGGGTGGCCGGGGCTGGGTCTTGGGCGGGAGGCGGGGCGCTGACTATGACCGAGGCGGGCACGGAGAGGTGGGGGCCCTCTGCAGAGAGGGGCTGCTGGCTCCTCTCCTGCAACAGGCAGCCCGCACACGGTCAGAAGGCCACCCCACAGGCCCTCAGCCTCCCCACCCGAGACCCCCTCCCCCACTGTCGCCAGTGGAAGGTGCGCCGGGGGCTGGGCGCAACCTGGCAGCGCATCACACCCTGAGCTGCATCACACCCTGAGCTCCGTGGCCCTCTGCCAGCTCCCTCGCTTTCCCTCTCTTGCCCCACCCTCCTGTCCCTCTCTAAGATCCCTCCCCTTGCCTGTCAGCTGGTCCCTTCTCCTTGCTGTCAGTCACCCTGCCAATCTGTCCCCCTGCTGGCTTTGCCGGGCCCTTCAGCCCCTGGGCCACCTGTGCCATCACTTAGATGCTCTCCCCAACCCACAGGACCCTGCCCACTGCTGCCTCAGCAGCACCTGATGTCAGCTCCCGGCCCCCCTCCCAACCTCCTCTCCTCGGCACCTGCTTCCCTGGCGGCCGGCCCTGGTTACCTGGGGCAGGAACATCTGCAGGGAGTCCTGAGTGAGGATGGCGGTGGCTGCGGCAGAGGGCGGCTGCCCCAGGACGATCTTCTCCGGGCTGGATGCCAGGCCCGGGCTGGGCTGGGGGGTGGTGGCCTGGGGTGTGGCGGCGGCCTGTGGGGTGGGGGCCTGTGTGGGCTGCTGCGCCTGTGGCTGCTGGAGGCCCAGGGGCAGTGGCGTGCTGACCGCTGGGGGCGCCTGCGGGGAGGGCTGCACCGTGAGGACGGGCGTGGCCTCCCCAGCAGTGGCGGTGGCAGGGGTGGCCGACTGCACCAGCCCATCCGGGGTGTTGAGCATGGCCACGGCGCTGGGGGGCAGAGTGACCCCTTGGAGGACGGTAGTGGCAGTGGGGCCGGCGGGGGCTGGCTGGCTCTGTGTGGGCAGACTGCCTGCGGCCAGCGACACGGGCATCTGGAAGAGCGCCGACTGGCCCACCTGGATGGGGGCGGCCGAGAGGATGTGGGCCGCGCTGTGGGCCCCGGAGTGGGGGGCCAGCACAGGGCCCAGGCTCAGCGGGCCCGCCAGGTTCTGGTTGGTGAGGATGGGGTTCGCGATGAGCTGTCCACCAGCGTGGGGGGCTGCAGCCGCCAGGATCTGCCCGCCCACGTTGGCCGGCAGGGCCGAGAGCGGCTGCGGGAGCTGGACCGCGGGCGTGCCGGGCAGCAGGAACTGGTTCTGGCCCGGCAGCATGTGCTGGGCGGGGATGACGATGCTGCTGCCTTGGTTCAGAAGATGCACACTCATGGGCTTGCTCAGGGCCCCGGGGGGCTGAGGCGGAGCCGCCCCCGTCGTGGTGGCCGGCGGCTGCTTGAAGACGTTCGCCTGCAGAGTGGGTGCAGGGAAGCCCGACAGCACCACGTTCTGGCCCGCCTTGCCCGCCATGAAAGTCAGGTTCTGGGGGGCCTTGGGCTGCTGCGGGAGGCCCGCTGGCTCGCCCTGGATGGTGAGCGTGGCGCCCGTGGGCGCGAATGGCTTGGGTGTCAGCTGGTAGAGCTTGGGGGGCAACACCCCGGTGGGCTTGGGCTGGATGGGCGTGGGGGTGCGATGCAGGATCACGTTGGGCGCCGGGACCAGCGGCGATGTGCCGAGGCCTGGGGCCACCGCCAGTGGCTGTCCTGAGGGCGCTCCACTGGCCGCTGCCGTGGCAGCCCCCGCCCCTCCGAACACAGAGTTCCCGTTGAGCGTGGTGGCCACGGCAGCCGAGAGGTTCTTCTGGATGACCAGGCCAGCCCCCTGCGGGGAGACACCGGCCGATGCCAGGGTCACCGGCTCCGAGGGGCCGGCTGCCGAGGCTAAGTAGCCGCTGACAGGCACCTGCTTGGCCAGGAGCTGGGAGGTGGGCGTGTTGAGTGCCATGACAGGTTGGCCCACCACCTGGATTGGGGCCAGGCCAAGTGTGGCCGCAGTGGCGCCCCCCGGGCTGCCATTGGGCAGGCCTTGGAGGCCCGGGATGGGCTGCAGGGTCACGTTGCCCAGGCCCACGGGCTGCAAGAAGGGCTGGACGCTCAGGGCCTTGTTGACCACATCCTGGGGCGGCACCAGGGCCTGGTGGGTCAGCACAGTGGGTGGGGCCTGCAGCCCCAGCAGGTCGGTACTGCCGGGGAAGAGAGCCTGGGGCCCCGCGGCCACGGCGGCCGCCCCTCCAGCGGCCGTTGGGCCTGCTCCGCCATCTGCGGGCTGCAGCGTGGGCAGCTGGAAGGGGCCCAGGTCCAGCTCCGCCTCAGCCTCGAGCGTCTGCTCGGTGATGTTGGCCTCTTGGAGGCTCTGCTGGAGGATGTCACAGGGCTGGTCGGCGCCCCCGCTGCCCCCGCCACCGCCCCCTGTTGCAGGAGAGCCCAGGATGTCATCTTCCAGAAAGTCTAGGTCCACACTGGGGGCCGGCTGGCTGGGCTCCGGGTTCAGGTGGTTGCCAGAAGCTTCTTGCACATGGAGCTGGAGGCCAGGTAAGGTGGGAAGGAAAGAGCTAACGTTAGCAAGGCGCTGGGCTGTGGCCACAGCTGGAGCAAAGAACACTCGGGGGTCAGGGCAGCCACGTTCAAGAAAGAACATTCCACTTGCAAGTGGCTGGACCCACGATCAAATCTCAGCTCTGCCAGGGCTTGGCTGTGCCAACCTGGGGCTTGCTTAATCTGACCTCAGTTTCCCCATTGGTACTTATCAGCAGAATGTAATAAAAACAATTTTTTTAAATAGTCTTCCAGGCCCACAACACTTATCTGTAATTCCAAAACCCAAAAAGCTCCAAAAAACCAAGAATGTTTTCCTAATTCTTTTGGCAGTAAAACCTAACCAGAACTGATGTGGCACTTTCAGTGGAACACATTTATTCATGTAACGCGACTCTTTATAAATTTGGCCACAGAAAGGTGAGCGTGTGATGTTACATGGGGCACGAATACCAGATCATCTTTCCAGGATCTGAAAAATTCTGAAGTCTGAAACCCACAGGTTTCCGACAAAGAATCTCAGTACTGTCAGGCTAAAGATCCTGCTGGCGGCGGCAGCTACCACTTGTGGGTTCATGTGCTGCAAGTTCTCTGCTTTTTAGGCGCTTTGCATGCTGCCGTGGACCGGGACACAGGTGGACAAATAGTAACACACACATGCGCAGAACACGCCACAAGCAATACTTGAGCTTATGGCACAGAATCTCCACGGATATCTGACCAGGTAACACACAGAAACCTGTAGTTTGAAAGAGTCTGACTTAATCCGCGTGGAGGGCGCACGGCGGGACCTGGCAGCCGCGTGGGAACATCATCTACCATCATTATTGTGCACGTCGTTGTTAACAGCAGCCCAGCCAGGCGGGCGCTGCCCGGGGCACCCGGCTGGTGAGCGGAGGAGGGTGGCTGGCGGGACGGGGCTCCGGCTCAGCCTCCAACAGACTGAGGCCCAGGTCACCGTGCCCCTCTGATTTCTTAACAACTAAGTGGCCGTAACCAACCTGCCCCCCAGGACGGCTGGGAAATTCCCTGACCTCACGCACGGGGAGGGCTTAGAGCCCAACCAGGGACCTTACGGGCATGAAAAAATGATGGTAATGATGAGAATAAGGATCACAAAATCGCAACGACATAGGATTGTTATTGCTATTGGGTCTATAAATGTAAGAACATTAACGTGACATATAATTGTGTTTCTGGATTTAATCATTTATGTTATGAAAGATAAACTGTTTGGAATATAATATTATGGTGTTGTGAGAACTAAATGAAAATTACCATAAAGGGCCTGGCATATGACGATCAATCATTATGATGAAGAGGGAAGGGCGGGGAAGAGGAGGGGGAGAGGAAAGGAGGAAGGGGGAGCCGCGTGCCTGCATTTAGTTGGGGGGCCCAGCACAGCCAGGAATACAGTAGGCACCTAATAAATGCCCTCTGCCTCCCCGACTCTGGGCTTTGCTTCACTGTCCAGGTGGCAACGGTGGTCTGTGGGTGAGGAGGCCCCTCTCCTGGGCTCACATATCCCCGGGGCTGAGTCTGGGCAGGACCCCAGGCCTCCCCCAAGCCCTCAGGGGAGTGTCCCCCAGAGGACCCCACACCCGGCATCTGCCTCAGCTCCCCAGAACTCCTCTGTACCAGCTGGCCTTCAAGGCCCCAAGGCCTTGGGGACCCTCGCCTCCTTCTCCAAGGGGCCTGCAGGGCTTGGTCACCCATGTCAGCCTCTCCCTCCCACCCAGGGTCTCCCACCTCTGCTCCCTTCTGCGCAGCCAGGGTTCTGGCAGCCACGGTCCCACCTCCAACCCATGAGCTCCCAGCGACTGTCCCCAGTCCTCCTCCCACCAAAGCCCCTCAGGAGGATGAGCCCAAGCCTCCCCTCTGGCCTCCAGGGCCCCCTCCCACTGGCTGCCTGGCGACGACCGGGAGCCGCGACCACTTACCCCAGGACCTTCATAGAAGGCACTTTGGGCCTCCCCGGGATTATCCAGGAGGTCGTCACTGTCGAGCTGCAACAAGACCCACCCACACCCAAGGTCAAAGTCAGCAGGGCAGGCCTGTGCTCTGGAGCAGAAACCAGTTGAGGGTTACTCAGGACAAGGGGTAGGACGGAGGGGGCTGGGGGTTTGGCAAACCCTGCCCCCAGAAAAGAGGCCCCAAACAAGTGGGTTTGCATGCTCAAAACCCAAGGTGTCCCCAGCGCCATGTCCCCTAGCCTGGTCTCTGAAGCTCTTCTGCCATGCCTGCCTTGAACTCGAGATTCCTGCCTCTGTGCCCTTGCCTAGGCTTTGTCCCCTGCCTTGGCCCCTCAGTCCCTTTGCATCACATCCTTCAGCAGCTGCCGCACGTGCCACCTCCTTCCAGTGACTGCCCGCCCCTTACTGAGCGCTCCTCTCTACGCAGCCCAGTGCTTGGCACGCCTCACATCCGGGCATCTGACGTGCCGCACTGTGCCCATCTCTGGGAGGGCAGGGACCTGCTCTGACTCCCAGGGGCATCTTTAGTGCCCAGAACAGGCCCTGGCAGCCACGTCAGCACCAGTGAACGTCTGTCCATGGCTGAGGCCTCCCTAACTTCCTCTCCGGCTGGACATCTCTCCAGAACCCCAACTTGTATCGCCAATATTATTGCCCACTCGCTGGACTTCTGGAATCTGCCCCCAAATCCCAGCCTCAGAAAATGGCACCGCAATCCACACAGTTGCTCAAGTCAAAATTCAGGAGTCATTCTGCAAACTCTCTCTCCCTCAACATCTAATCCACCAGCAGGTCTAGTTGATTCTACCTCCCAAATAGATCCCAAACCCAGCCTCGCCCATCACCCACCGCCTGCACGGTGGCGGCCCAGGCCACCGTCATCCTACTGCACCCACCCACCTCTGCTCTACAAATTATGATACTTCTCCTAGTGGGGTTCAATCCCCTCCCTCTGAGCGTGGCCAGACTTAGTGGCTCCCTCTAGTAACAGTGTAACAGAAGTAAGGGTGTGTGACCTCAGGGAGTAGGTCATTAAAGACACTGTGGCTTCCTCCTTGCTCTCTTAGATCACCCGCTCTGGGGAAGAACAGCTGCCGTGTCATGAAGGCACTCGAGCAGCACTAAGGAGAGGCCACATGGCGAGGGACTGAGCCTTCCTGCCAACAGCCACGGGAACGAGTCACCGTGAAAGCACATCTGTCAGCTCCAGGCAAAGCCTGCAGATGACCACAGCCCCAGTCCACACCTTCACTGCAACCTCAGAGTCCCCGAGCCAGAACCACCCGGCCAAGCTGCTCCCAGATTCCTGACCTTCAGACACTGCAAGAGCTCTGACAAATGTACAAGTCGCTACATGTTGGGATAATCTGTTGCACAGCCACAGATAGCTAATATGTTAGGTTATTAAGTATGAAATGTCCCATTGCCTTAAGCACTAAGTTTGACAGTTGATATCTCTGAAATTTCACTTTGACTCTTGGGTTGTTTTTTTTTTTTTTTTTTTATGATTAGTCAGGGTACATCCTCATTCTTTCAAATGCACGTTTTGGCTTGTGATTATCTTTCAAATTTTTTTTTAGAGCAATTTTTGTGTAACCATGGATAAATCAAAATTCTGTGTTATTTTCGAATATGAGTTCTATCCTGGAACCAGTGGTCACAGACAGTTTGAAATATCAATAAAGTGTTTGGGAAGGATGTGGCTAATGAACGCACAGTACGTCGATGGTTGGCGAAGTTCCCTTCTGGTGATTTCTATCTTGAAAAGAAGCCATGTGGGTGGAAAATGATGAGCTGAAAGCTGTAGTGGAAGTGAATCCATCTCAACCTACACGTGAATTAGCAGCAAGGTCTGACGTGACTATTCCAACAATATTGGACCATTTGAAACAAATGGGCAAGGAAAAGAAGGTAGATGGATGGGTACCCACAGGAATTAAATGAGCATCAGAAGAGAAGTCTTCTCGAAGCTGGCCTTTCTTTGCTGCCAGGACATAAAGGTGAACCATTTCAATGCTGTATTGTCACATGTGATGAAAAATGGATTCTTTTTGACAATTGCAAGTGTTCAGCACAATGGCTGAATAAAGATGAAGTGCCGAAACACAGCCCAAAACCAAATATTCATCAAAAAAAGCTAATGGTGTCTGGTGGTCCAGCGCTGGTATTATCCACTACAGCTTCATGACACCTGGTCAACTGATTACAGCGGCTGTCTACTGCAACCAATTGGACAAAATGATGAGGATGCTTGCAATTAAGCAGCTGAGACTGGTCGATAGAGACAGGCCAATCCTCTTGCAAGACCACATGTTGCACAAACAATGCTACTTAAACTACAAAGGTTGAACTTGGAAACTCTTTGTCATCCACCATATTCACCAGACCTTGCACCAGCTGACTACCACTTCTTCCAGGCTTTGGACCACTTCTTGCAAGAAAAGAATTCAATTCTCAACAAGCTGTGGAATGCGCCTTTTGCGATTCCATCATCACTCACTCTCCAGGCTTCTTCGCTGCTGGCATAAACAAGCTACCCTTAAGATGGCAAAACTGGGTTGATAGCTTAGGTGCATACTTTGATTAACTCTACTGCTTCTTGTTTGAGATATAATAAACTGAACTTTGGATTCTAAATTGGACATTTCATATTTAATGACCTAAAAGCTCCTCAAAGTCCAACAGACTTCTACTCTTCCCGGCCTCGTTCCATTCTCCAGGGAGCAAGTCAAATGTGGCATTCTCCTGCTTAAGAACCCATCAGAACTGTCTGTCACATTCAGAATGAAAATCAACACTCCTCTGTCAGGGCCTTCTGGACCTGCGTAACCTGGTAACTTTTGTCTACTACCATCTCAGCCTCCTACTAGTTTCCCCTTCAGTGTGGCCCCACCAGCTTTCTTTCTGTTCCTTGCAAGCGCTCTTCCATCTTTGTATTTGCTCTTTCCCTCTTTGTGTTTGCTCTTCCTCCTGCCAGGAACACTGTGGCCACCTCCCTTTGGTTCTGCAGGTCTCACCTTCAGTGTTACCTCCTTAGGGCGACCCTCTCTGACCACACTGCACCCATTCATTTTCTTTTAAACCTTTTTTCTCGTGCAAGTAACATTATTATTTTTTATCATACTCTGCATGGTGCTTTTCACCATCACTGTTACTAGTTACTAGTTTCTTTTTTTTTTTGAGACAGAATCTCACTCTGTAGCCCAGGCTAGAGTGCCGAGGCGTCAGCCCAGCTCACAGCAACCTCAAACTCCTAGGCTCCAGTAATCCTCCTGCCTCAGCCTCCCGAGTAGCTGGACTACAGGCATGTGCCCTACCACGCCCAGCTAATTTTTTCTATTTTAGTAGAGATGGGGTCTCGCTCTTGCTCAGGCTGGTCTTGAACTCCTGAGCTCAAAGGATCCTCCTGCCTCAGCCTCCCAGAGTGCTAGGATTACAGGCGTGAGCCACCTTGCCCGGCCCCAGTTACTAGTTTCCTTGTTTACCAAGGAGATATACACGGCACGAGGGCAGGATTTACCATCGGTTTTGCTCACTGCCATAACTCCAGTGTCTGGCTCACAGAAGACACAGGGCAGATGTCCACTGAATTAAGGGGATACGTCTCTCACTGTTTCCTACCCCCAATCATGCAGCCCCCCAAGTGGGGAATGCTGTTCCCCGCCCCAGGACTTACCTTCTCGGATCCATGCAAGAAGTCATTGAGGGCCTGCGGGTCACTGGAAGAGAGAGAGGAAGAGACACTGAGGAGGTGAGGAGCTGGGGAGGGGCGGGCAGGGGCGGGTGGGGGTGGGGAGCCCATTACTCACCAAATCACGTCTAGTAAGCATCTCCCATCCTCATCATCCATCGCCACTGGATGGGTGGGGTCAGGAAGAGGGTGAGGGAGACAAGGTTAGATTCTGCAGCTTGCCCAGCCCCCTCCCTTCAGGGGAGCCCCTCGGAGGGGTCAGCGTTTCTGCTCCCTGAGTCCACGGGGGTGGGTAGGGGTGAGGAGCACCTCCCAGGTGCCCTCCCAGCCGGAAACTCCTGACGGGGGACAGCTTCCTTCCCCTGCCCTCCCCCACCCGAACTCCCCCAGCACCTGATGATGATGATGACGACAATGGCATCAACCAGGACTAAGGGAGCCCTGGCCGTGTGCTTCATACACATTTAACTAAATGGGCCCTCACAGTATCCTGCCACCCCTGCTTTGCAGATGAGCAACTGGAGGCACCAAGACGGTCACTCTCCATCTCCAGGAAGCAGGTGGCAGAGCCCGGCGTGAGCCCAGGGCGCGGCTCCCGACCTGCGCTCTTCACCCCCAGCTGTCCTGCCTCCCTGAACACAGGGCCCTGCCCGGGGCGGGGGTGGCGGGGGGTTGGCCTGTATGTGAGGGGTGAAGGAGGGGGGGAGGGAACGAGAAGGGACCTGGGGCTCAAGGCTCTGGGCCCCCCTGTGCAGTGTGGCTCCTGAGGAAGGAAAGGGAGGGAAGGGTGACGGGGAGCCAAGGCAGAAGCAAGGGAGAAACGCCGCAGGGACGGGTGCTTTGAACCAAGAGGCCACCGGTGTGAGGCTGGGCCTCACTGTCAGAATGATGAGGATGAGGACGGCTAACGTTTGCTGAGTGCTTGCCACGCGCCAGGCGCTGTCTGAGCACTTCACCAACGTTAGCTTGTTCAACCCCCACGGGAAGGGATAGTCAGTCCCATTCGACACCCAAGGAAACTGATGTTCTCTATATTTGCCCATCCACCCTTCCCTCCTTCCCAACTTCCTTCCTTCCTTCTCTACCTCCATTCATCCATCTCTCCATCCTTCCAAATGTCCCTCCATCCATCCACCCACCCACCCATCCCTCCATTCCTCCATCCTGCCAAGCTCGCGTCCCCCCATCTTTCCAAACTTCCGTCTAACCACCCAAGTTTCTCTTCTGCCAAACACCCAAACCAACCCATCCTTCCACCCCCCCCCCCCCCCATTGCTTCCTGCACCCTCTTCTGGCCTCTTAGTGACAGCACACAGGACGAGATGAGAAAGAAGACAACGTCCCTGAACGTGCAGATCTACAGCTCAGGGTTCCTACTCTCTTTTGCCCTGGGGTGGGGGGTCCTGAACCTCACTGGGGATGTGGTGACTGTCGTGGATCACCAGCCCCTGCCCTAAAAAGCCCACATACAAAATCCTACCTGTCCCCCCAGCTGGGTCACAGCCCTCACCCCCGACAGCCTTCCCCGAACTCCCCTAACAGGAGCTCCTCATTGCCACCCCCAACACCTGCATCCTCAAGCGCTCTGCGACATACTGAAGGGTCTCGGACAAGGACCGGTGCTGTGGGGAGTCTGATGAAAGGCCCTCTTGCCAGAAACATGCACGGGGGTGAAAATGCTACACGCTTCCCCGGGGGCCATGGATCCCCCTCCCCATAGCACAAACACATGCACCCCAGAGCCCCACACACCATGGGGACTGTCCCCAGAGAGGCCCCCCGGGCTTCCGCTGCATCAGAGGTGGTGAGCACAGGCTCTCACCTGCCCCGTACCCCTGCCTCGCCACGCTCCCTCCTCCCTGTGCCCCGGGTCTGAGGCCTACAAGCCCCTGCCCTCCCCAACCAGCCCACGGGGGGGGGGGGGGGGGGGGGGGGCGGAGCACAAAAAGGCAAGATCTGCAAAGAATCCTGAAGAAGGGGGACAGGGGTGGGAAGACCCTGCAGGTGGGGTGTGACCCAGGCAGGAGAGGGAAGAGCTGAGGGATGTCGCTACGCCAGGCTCTGCTCAGAAGGAATGTTCCTTCCTCATCCAGGGGCCACAGGGGAACCGGGGAAGGCGGGATGAGGACAACTGCCCCTCCAGGAATGAACTGGGGTGCTTCCCTGGTTACCTGCGCTACAAACGAATCATGAAGGGAAGGAGGGGGTGTCCGCTCCAGGTCTACGCGGGGCCCCCAGCTGGGGACTTGGAGAGGGTCCTTGAGGGGGCCAGCTGTGGAGACAGAATGAGAGAGGCTGTGAGCGAGAGTCAGTGAAAAGGCAAAAGACATCAGGACGGACACACAGGTATGGGGGGCGTGGTTGTGAGAGAGTCGCCATGGACTGGGGGGAAGACAGAGGGAGGGTTGAAAAGATAATGTTAAAGGGGAAGTAAGACAGGAAAGGACACATACAGGTTCAAAATCACACAGAGCAACACCGAACATTACCGTGCATACCGTGTATATATACCACACTGGAAAATATAACATTACACTGTACCATTTACTGGCACTTCAGTGTAATAAAATATCCGTGCTGTCTGCAGCAGTAGTTGGGTTCTAGAAAGCCACCGTGCACACTGAATCGGCCAATCCTGAGCCGCTGCTCCTGGGGAAAACGCAGGACTAGGTTCCTGCCAGCCTCCGGCCACAACACTGTCATCAACCAATCAACGCATCACCTTGCTTTGTGTGTGTTTCTGTTTAAAGACACCTTATTTCATGCATAACGTTGATTCATTCACACTGAGCCCGCAGCCAAGGGGACTGTAACTCGCACCTAAATGACGCTTCTCTAAGGCACATATACTCTCCGAAAGGCACGCAACAGCCTTCCTGCACGTCGGCACCAGGCTTGCAGCCGTTCTGTGCGAAGTCACCAATGAAAGATGCAAAGATGTGGCACTAAAAAGATTGTGAAAAGGACACTAGTTTGCAACATGACGGAAATGAGAAGGCAGAGCGTCGCCTTGTTTGACCTTGGCCGAGAACGTGCACGTCGGGCGGCTCAAACGTGTTTCGCTGCTCTACACGCTTCTGACCAGGAAGGCACCATTTTGGGGTGACAAGTGTTAGCAACAGGCGCATTCGCAAATCTGGAACCTGTGAAGCACGAGGACCAAGTATCACAGTCATGAGGATAAATCACGTTGGTCACAGGCCCCCTGTGTGCTGGGCACTGGCTTAAGCATTCTAAGTGCATTAATTCATTTCACCTCCGCTAAATCTCTGCGACCCAGGTGCTCCTGTCATCCCTATTCGGTAGGTGAGGAGACAGGCTCAGAGGTTAGTAACACGTCCAAGATCCCACGACGAGTAAGGGGCCAGGCTGGGATTCGAGCCTTGGCAGACTCACTCCAGAGGCCCCGCTTTTGACCACCCACCACCCACATACAACCCTCTCGTCATTATGAATATTTCTTTTCCTTTTCTTTTCTTTTTTTTTTTTTTGAGGTGAGGTCTCGAAGTCCTGGCCTCAAGTGATCCTCCCGCCTTGGCCTCCCCAAGTGCTGGGATTACACAGGCCTGAGAGCCACTGCACCCGTCCTCGTCATGATATTTCTCTTTTAATATCCGAAGCAAATATGGGAAAAATGTTAAGATAATATCATGATGCCAGGTGGCAGGGGTGTGCGTGTCATTGTTATCATTTTATGAATGATTGGGATGCTTCAGATTTGAAAAAGCAATAAAGAGATGGGCATGGAAGAGAGAGGAAGGAATGGTGGCTGATAATGAAGAGCTAAGAAAAAAGGAAATTCAAAAAAAGGTGGGGCACAATGGCTCATGCCTGTAATCCTAGCACTTTGGGAAGCCGAGGTGGGAGGATCGCTTGAGGTCAGGAGTTCGTGAGACTAGCCTGGCCAACATAGCGAGATCCCATCTCTACAAAAAAAAGAAAAATTAGCCAGGCCTGGTGGTGCACACCTGTAGTCCTAGCTACTCAGGAGGCTGAGGTAGGGGGATCCCTTGAGCCCAGGAGTTTCAGGCTGCAGTGAGCTATGATGACAACACTGTACTCATGCCCGGGGAACAGAGTGAGACTCTGTCTCTAAAACAAACAAACAAACAAAGAGAAAGGAACAGGAGTGGAGAGCAGCTTCTCCTCAGGTCCCAGACCCCAGAATGATCAAGGAAGACCCTGGCACATGGGATCCTTTCCATCTGGAGTCCAGCTGCACTGCTCCTGGCCTGGAAGTGTTCAAAAGTTCCCCAGGTGGCTCCAGATTCGTTCTTTCCTCCTCCCTGGCTCTAGTTTTGGGTGTGGCCCAACCTCTGTGAACTTTAGACCAGCAGAATTAGAGACAGGAGAGGGTGCTGAATGAGGTGAATTTCCAGGGAGGCCCCGGAGTTCCCTGAGAGAATTTTTTGTGTTTCCATTCCAATGGCAACAAAAGGGGAACTTCCTGGGAAGGGGAAGCGTTCTGCATTGTGATCCAGGTGCGGGTTCCTTGAGGGTTCACAATTTAACCGCTCAGATTTGCATTTCAATGCATATACATTTTACTTTAAAAAACTGTAAAAAAAAGACAGTAATCATGGAGTGGTAGTGAGTGGAAGAAACAAGAACAGCAGATGGGTACCTGGGGGCTTTGTTATACTGTTCTATCTACTTGATATATTTTGGAAAGTTTCCATAACAAAAAGTAAAATACATGCCAATGACAGGCAGGTCTGGGGACCTCTGAGAGGGCCCCTGCCATTTCGGAGCCTGGGCTGGCAGCCACTGCCCAGCATGGTGTGCCTGTGATGTGCACAGGTTCTGGGCCTCAAATCCCCACCCCCCATGAACTAGCTGGGTGACCTTGGGCAAATGACTTCGCCTCTCCAGGCCCTGGTGTCCTCGTCTGCAAAATGGGCACAATCACAGTCCCCCCGGCCCCCATGGTTTGCACACAGCAGATGCAGGCATCGAGCTTACTGGTATTGATGTTATTTTGTGAGTATTATGAAACATGGCTGGCTAATGAGAAAAGGTCAGAAGCGCAGAGACCCCTCTCCCTCCCGCAGCCCCTCCTCATCTCCACAGTCTCAGGACCTGTCCTGGATCTAGAAGGTCAGAGATCAGGAGAGGGACTGGGGTTGCTGCTTTTTTAACAAACCCCCCAGATTTCCAAAGCGCCCACTGCCTGCGCGTGCTTACAGCAGGCATCAAGCCCACCGGGACCAGTTCTGCAGCCAGGTGTCCTGGGTTCCCATCCTGGGACTGCCACTTCCCAGCTGTGTACCCTACAAGTTACTTATCCCCTCTGTGCCTCAGTTTTCCCATCTGGAAAATGGGCATGTTAACAGTATGTCCTTCACTAACACTGTTACACAGTAACACCTTTAATCCTTGGCGTCCTAAAGCACTCTGTAAGTGACAGATACACCAGTTGTAATCATCTTCACCGTCATCGCTGATGTCATCTCATGTGGCGACTCCCAGAGTTTTCTGGCCACAGCCCAGTGAGGCTGCACAGAAGTCCCCAGGCCCCGGCTTTTCCACCTGATGCTGTTTGCCACGTGTCGCCCTCCTGTGGGTTTGGAAGGGTTAATGGATCATCTGCTTCAGCCAAGGGTTAGGGACACGGTCCTGCTGAGACTGAGCCTCCCTGAATCCTTCCACCTACCCTGGCATTACTCCCATTTTCCCGATGAGATAATTGAGGCTGAAAAGAGTGGGGCCACTACAGAGAGAACACTGTGTGACGCTTGCACCGGGCTGACCACGTGTCCTGCAGCTTTCAACCAGGAGGCAGAGGGAGGTTTGTTTTGTTTTGTTTTGTTTTTTTGAGACAGAGTCTCACTCTGTTGCCCGGGCTAGAGTGCCATGGCATCAGCCTCGCTCACAGCAACCTCAGACTCCTGGGCTCAAGCGATCCTCCTGCCTCAGCCTCCCGAGTAGCTGGGACTACAGGCATGTGCCACCATGCCCGGCTAAACTTTTCTATATGTATTTTTAGCTGTCCATATAATTTCTTTCTATTTTTAGTAGAGAAGGGGTCTCGCTCTTGCTCAGGCTGGTCTCGCACTCCTGAGCTCAAACAATCCGCCTGGTTCGGCCTCCCAGAGTGCTAGGATTACAGGCGGGAGCCACTGCGCCTGGCCAGAGGGAGCTTTAAAGACACAAATGAACCCACCAACTGTTGAAAGAGAATTAGAACGCTGCCCGGATATCTAGTGATACTAAGAAATCACGATTAAGGCTGTAGGTGTAACAACGGCAACATTTTTTTTTTTTTCTTTAAAGAGTTCTTGCCTTTTAGACATACAGCCTGAAATACTTAGGGGTGAAATTATAGACTGCCTGAAATTTACTGCGAAACCAGCCAGTTGTGTGTGTTCAAGGGGCATAAAGACCTGAGCTGTCCAATAGAGCTGCCATTAGTCACGTGTGGCTATGTACATTTAGTTAAAATTTTAGTTAAAATTAAATGACATTAGGACAAAAGACTTGAACAGACATTTCTCTAAAGAAGACATACAAAGGCCAATAAGCACATAGAAAGATGCTTAATATCACTAATCATTAGGAAAATGCAATCAAAACCGTGATGAGATATTACTTCAAATTCATCAGAAAGACTATTATCAAAAAACCAGGAAATGACAAGTACTGGCAAGGATGTGGAGAAACTGGAACCCTCGTGCACCGTCGGTGGGAATATAAAATGGTGCAGCCACTGTGGAAAATGGTGAGGCAGAGCCTCAGAACATTAGCAGGCCAATTACTACACGATCCGGCGAATTTCACTTCTGGATAGATCCAAAGAATTGAAAGCAGAGTCCAAAAGAGATATTCACAGCAGCATTCGTTATTCACAATAGCTGAAAGGTAGAAGCAACCCAAGTGCCCACTGACATACGGATGGACAGATGTGACGTGCACACACAGTGGAGCATTAAGGAGGGAAGTTTTGGCCCATATGACAACACGGATGAACTCTGAGGACGTTATGCTAAGTGAAATAAGCCAGTCACAAAAAGACAACTATCATACGATCCCACTTATATAATAAGGTACCCGGGGTTGTCAAATTCACAGCAACAGAAAGCAGAACGGGGGTTGCCAGGGGCTGGGGGGAGGGGGTGGGGAGTTAGTATTTAATGGGTACAGAGTTTGAGTTTAGAAAGATGAAAAGATTTCTGCAGATGGATGACGGTGATGGTTGCCCAACGATACGGATGTACTTAATACCACTGAGCTGTACACTTCAAAATGGTTAAGCTGCCAATTTTTATGTTCTGTGTATTTTACCAAGATAAAAAAAAAAGGAGGGGGGAAAGGCAATTATTATAGAAACATCAAAGTTTTAAAAAATTTTAAATTTAAGAAATTAAATGAGGCCGGGTGCGGTGGCTCACGCCTGTAATCCTAGCACTCTGGGAGGCCGAGGCAGGAGGATCGTTTGAGCTCGGCAGTTCGAGACCAGCTTGAGCAAGAGCGAGACCCATCTCTACTAAAACTAGAAAGAAATTAGCCAAACAACTAAAAATAGAAAAAATTAGCCGGGCATGGTGGCGCATGCCTGTAGTCCCAGCTACTCGGGAGGCTGAGGCAGGAGGATTGCTTGAGCCCAGGAGTTTGAGGTTGCTGTGAGCTAGGCTGACGCCACGGCACTCTGGCCCAGGCAAGAGAGTGAGACTCTGTCTCAAAAAAAAAAGAAAAAGAAAAAGAAATTAAATGAAATCAAACCTTTAGTTCTCAGTCACGCCAGCCACATTCCAAGTGTTCCACAGCCACGCGGGGCCGGTGGCTATCACAGGGGCCAGGGCAGATCTGGGACATTTCCACCAGGACAGGAAGTTCCGCTGCACAGCGGGGGTCTGCGCGATGGTGGAGAAGGGAACACTGGTGGAGCGGGTTCGTGGCGGGGGATGAGGGGCTGCGTGTTTTGTTATTCTATGTTGTGTACACTTGAAATGTTCTACAATGAAAGAATTTTAATTAACAAATACTTTACTATCAAATATCATTCACCTGTCTGATGGTTTAGTTGCGCTGTCTGTCTGTCTCCCCTACCAGAATGTCAGCCCCACCAGGGCAGGGACTCTTGCCTGTTTTGTGTCCCGCCAGATCGCCAGAGCCTGCACAGTGCGTGGCACACAGTAGGCGCTCACTATTTGTGACATGAATGAACGAATTTAAAGAAGTTAAACAGATCCATTCATTCGTTCAAGGGGCAGCCTGGTGAAATGGGCATTTATTAAGCACTTACTGTGTGTATGGGGGTGGGGGGGGTGGAGAGGACACCCAAAGAGCAAAAGCAGACCCAGTCCTTGGCCTTGGAGAACATGACCCTGGTTCTCAGCCAGGGACGGCACTGGGGACCCCTCCCCTCTCCCCACGCATATGCAAAAGCTTTTGAAAAAGTGACTGGGGTAGGGGAGGGGACTCTGCAATTACTGTGCAGAGCTGTCAGCCCAATATTGTCATCAGCACCCTGCCAGCAAGCCTTGGTGTGGACAACTGGCTCCTTGGCCAACCTGCTCGTAGCTCCTCCCCTTGCTGTGAAAGAGTCTACTTCCTGCAGGCACGGCCACGTGACATGAATGAAATGGGAGTGGACACACTGTGTCCCTTCAGACTAGAAGCTTTAAGAGGCATCGCACAGTCCACCTGAGCCCCAGAACAGGACAGACACACAGACAGAGCCACAGGCAATCCACGATGGGCGTGTGCACAAACAAGAAACGAGCCTTTGTGAGCCACTGTGACCCAGGCTTACTTGTTACTGTGGCACCAGGCAGCCGGCGCTGACTGGCGCACCCCGAAGCGCCCGTGCAGCCTGAACGCTTCCTGGGTATCAGGCCCTCTGCTAACTCCACACCCGCTGATCCCGCTGGATGCCCAGGGAAGCGGGAACGGTGCCAATGCACACTGGACAGGGCACAGAGACTCGGGGGACCAGGACACTTGCCCCAAACTACACTGTGGGGCCAGAATTCGAACTCAGACCTCGTGATCGTGCAGACCGCATTCTTCACCACCACGCTATAAAAAGCAGGAAAGGCTGGGCCTGAAAACCACAACCAGCTCGAGAGAACAGCGATGACGCAACAATGACACAGTGTCCTTCCAGAAAGTCGTGTGAATTCTTCCTCCGCTTGTAATGCAATCGGAGTTTTGCGCTGTCATCAGGAGCTGTGTGGAAGCCAGACTGCCTAGCAGGATACAGAATTAAAAGTGCCCGCTAAGCTCCAGAAACAGGCTGATTTTAATTCCCCAGGACGAATCGGAGTAACCCCTCAGGTTACTTGCACGTTAATAAAAATGAAAGTCTGCAGAACCGTGCCATGTGCTGACAGGAAGTGAAGGTGATGTGGCAAACTCTATTTGTCGCTTTCCAGAAGCATTTCCCCACTTCTCCTCCTTCCTTGCTCGCAGAAGCCTAATGCCGTGCAGGGTGACGCTTGCCAAGTCTAAGATGTAAACAAAGACTGTTCCGAGCCAGTCTTTTTCAAACTATGGGTTACGCCTTTGAAGGTTGTGAAATCAAATTAGCAGGTTGTGACCGGGGATTTCTTTAAAAAGTTAACTAGTATGGAGTAAAACGGAATGGAATAGAATAGAAAATATTAAAGTGTATCACATATGGTAAGGGTAAAGATTAGCTGGTGAAATGAGTTTCAATTACGTGTGCCTGTATGTGTGTATACATATAAACATATTTTGTACTGTGAGCTGTGGTCAAGATAGCCTTGAAACAACTGCACCAAGCAAGATGCACTCCTATCCCCTTTATCAGAAGCTCACTTTCCCAGCTTTCTTTGTAGCTAAAGTAGTCACAGTTCTGCAAATAGTAAAAACCAAAGTATATAGACTTGAGGTCTGCTCAATGAGTCTTTCAAGAAGGACTCTGGGAGACTTTTCCAGAAAACAAAAACAGAGCGGCTCTAGAAAGAAAGTCTTTTTCTTCCTGCTTCCAACTTTGAATATAGTTGAGATGACTGGAGCTGTGGCAGCCATTTTGCAACCACGAGGCAGCAAACCTGAGGCTGATAAGCCCACCTGCAGAGGATGGCTTTTGGGAGGAGAGAAAAAGACTGGCTTCTTAATAACGCCTCATGGTCTGCCTGCCTCCAGACTTCTTAATCCTTACTGCTTAATCCGCTATTTGTCTTCCCAGTATCTGCAGCCAAACACAACCTGACACAGAAGAGCTTGCATTTCTAGGTATCTTTGCAACCCATCACAAGGACTCTCACAGCCTTCCATGGGGTCAAGGACTGTCCCTTGTGAAACACTGATTGGGAAGAGAGGCCCAGCAAAAAGGGAGAGGGCAGGTGGAAAGAGGATCTGAAACAAAGACCACTGTAGCTGATTGCAAAAGTGACCAGCAATTCTTCTTCTTCCTGCTCCCATACTCTTTGTAGCTCCTCCTATCAAGGGATGGGGTCTGCTGTTCTACCCGGACCCTGGGCTGGCTTCTTGACTTGCTTTGGCCGACAGAATGTGGTGAAGCGCCGGTGTCTGTTTCTGAGGCCGGCACACTTCCACTCTTTGCCCAGCTGCCACATGAAGCAGCCCAGGTGAGCCTGCTGGAGGATGAGACACATGCCCGTCGTCCCCATCATTCCAGCTAACAGCCAGCCAAGCCCTAGAAGCAGAGCCACCTAGCTGACAAACGGCTGACCACAGATTCCCCAGCCAAGACCAGAAAAGCACCTGACTATGCCCGGTCCGAATTCTAACCATTAGGATCTCGGTTTTGCGTTCAGCTGCTGTGGCAGACTCTATTTTCCAAAGATGGCTGCAATAATATCTCCAATCCCATGTGACCTTCTACGATGCGATCTTGCTATATAATACTTCCCTTGAATTGAGGAGAGATGTGACTACTTCAATCAGTACAGTGCAACTATGTGACTTCTGAGCTAGCTCATTAAAGGAGATTCAAAATCAGCTTCTGCCTTGCCCACCAAGACCCTTACCCTGGAAGGCCGGAGCTGCCATCCTAGAAGTCTCACGACTCTGAGGCTGCCCTGCTGTAGGAAGCCGAAGCTAGCCATGTGGGGCGCCACAAGTAGGTGCTCTGTTGACAGTCCTGTCTTCAGGTCGTCCCAGCTCCAGGGCCAAACATGTGTGTCAATGAGCCTTTAGCCCCCAGCTGGAGTAACCCCCAGCCTTCTACTCATCCCAGCCAAGACCCTGGACATTGTGGAGCAGAGACCCACTGTGCCATGGCAAATCCCTGACTCACAAAATCCATGAGCGAAACACAACAGTTCCTTTAAGCTGCTATGACAATTTGTTAAACAGTAATAGTAACCAGAACAGCTGCTAAGAGTAAGGGCTATTTGTTATGTAGCAAGAGCTAATGGATATAGCTCTGTTTGGTGACTAGGGACCAGTCTTGAGCCCACACCTGACTCATCCAAGTCTTATCCAGCCCCCTCCCAAATCTCTGCAGTCTGTCCCCTCCTCTCCATGACCACTATTCTGGCCCAAATCTAGGCCTCACCATGTCTCTTTTCACCTCTCCACCCACCCAGCCCGTGCTAACATTCAGCTTGTTTGTAAATGGCAGCATGCATTGTTAAAATACTCAAAAACAGCTGGGCGCAGTGGCCCATGCCTGTAATCCTAGCACTCTGGGAGGGCAAGGCGGAGGATCGCTTGAGCCCGGGAGTTTGAGGTTGCTGTGAACTAGGCTGATGTCAGGGCACTTTAGCCTGGGCAACAGAATGAGACTCTGTATCAAAAACAAAACAAAACAAAACAAAAAAACTCAAAAACAGCTGGGTGTGGTGGCTAACACCTATAATCCCAGCACTTTAGAAGACAAAGGTGGGAGGATCGCTTGAGGCCATAGCAAGACCCTCTCCCTACAAAAAAATTTTAAAATTAGCTGGACATGGTGGCATGCACCTGTAGTCCGAGCTACTTGGGAGGCTGAGGCAGGAGGATTGCTTGAGGCCAGGAGTTCAAGACCAGCCTGGACAACATAACAAGACCCCCCCCACACCTAAATAAAAAAAAAAAAATTAAATGAAATACTCAAAAACTTCTTTGTCAACTGGTAAAGAAATGGGGCCCAAGCAGGCTTGGAACCACCTATATTCCTGCACGGTGCTGGGCACTAAGATCCAGCCGTGGGCAAAAGCGGACAGCTACCTTCAGCCGAAACACCGTCAAGCCGCACACGGAGCCTGCCTGCCCTGGCCTGGCTCCCTCCAGCCTCTGCTCCTCCAGGCCGACCACCTTCCTCACTGGCCCCCAGACTAACCTGTCCAAACCCCAGTCCAACCCCTGCCTGGGAACCTTCCAAAGACCTCCCTGGCGTTTGATGTGGTCCAGGCTCTGTCCCATGTGCCCCTGGCTGCCGCCACCTCCCACTTCATCAGCACTGTTACCGTCACAGCCAAGGTCGCTGAGCACTTACTAAGTGCCGGGTGCTGTTCTAAGTGCTTCATCTTACTTCACTTCATTCTCGCAGCAGCCCTGTGAGGCGAACGCCATTACCCTCATGGCCATTTCACAGATGAGGAAACTGAGACAGAAAAGGGTTTGGGCAACTTGCCCAAGGCCACCCAGTTAGCAGAATGGCCGAGCCAGGATTTGAACCCAGGCTGGGATGCCCAGGCCCGTGGGAACTACACAATGGTGTCAGCCGGGCCACCGCCCTGCCAACCCACCCCAACAGGGGTGTGCTTCCCGCAGTGCCCTCACAGGTCCCCACCTCCCCGGCCAGGCCCTCCTCCCCTTACACTGTCCCGAAACGCGCTAGAGGAGGACACTTTGTCTCTGCCTTGGTCAGACAGGCAGATCGGGCGATGCGCCCGCACCTCATGGTACATGGACGCGACATCCCATCATGCCCAAGAAGTTAAGCTCTGCGATGCAGGTCCAAGGTTATCCGTGGTGCATTGAATGGTGGCCCCCAAAACGTATGTCCACATTCCAGATGTGTGGATGTGGCTGTCTCAATTTGGAAAAAAGGGTCTTTGGAGAGAAAATTAAGTTAATAATCTCCAGATGAGATTGTCCTGGATTATCTGGGTAGGCCCTAAATCCAATGACAAGTGTCCTTTTAGCTGAAAAGGAGACTATGTGAAGATGGTGGCAGAGATTAGCATTAGACACCGACAAGTCAAGGAACACCTGAGGCACAGCAGCTGGACGAGGCAAAGGGCTCTTCTCTAGAGCCTTTGGAGGGGCACAGCTCAGATGACCCTGCTGGCCCTGTTGACACCTTGATTTTGGACTTTTCGAACTATAAGAGAACAACTCCCTGTTTTAAGACATCACTTTTATAGTATTTGCTATAGCAGCAACAGGAATTAATATAGCATGTAAGTTTATAAGATAGAAGCACATAATATGTACTGGGTATAAAACATATGTGTATGTATGTGTATGTGCTACCATGTACAGTTGCACAGGATGTTCACTACACAAAGAAAACCAGACAAAGGGGCAAGCGGAGCCTCAAATCCAGTCCAGGTTCTGCTCACACCTGTGAGAAGGGTGGCATCTGCCTGGAGGAAAGAGTCCCCTTTCCCAATTCATATAAGGAGACTCCACAGTTACACCATGTCGCAATTCCGTGCAAAGGCTGAGTAAGAGCTAGCTGGGCCCTGGATCTGTAGCCACTGGCATGATGTGTCTATTTCAAAGCCAGAAAAGGAAAACAGGGAAAGAAATGTTGATTCTTCACCCACCCCCTCCCCTTTTGGGGAAGACAGAGAAAGAGCAATTTGAAGAGCAATTAAAATCTACAGCATCTTTGTTTTAGTGACCTTTAGAGTTCTAAAATCATTGAATTAGTTTAGCCACATAAAAGCGTGCCCCATAAAGCTTGGATTGCTCATAAAGTGACTGAGGTTTAGCTCCTGAAAGCCTCGTTTATACAGGTCGTTACACACTCGAAATGTGTCGTGCAAACTCTGTTCCCTTTTTACCATTCGACGCCGTTCTAAATACAGCTATAAAGCTGCAGGCTTGCCAGGAAAACCAGGTATCTCAAAAGGTTTTCGATTTTTCTTAACACTCTTTATGAGAAATGGAAAAAGCCTGAGAAATGGTGAAGCGCAGGCAATCAGGGTGGGCGAAAGGAATATAAAAGCAATGATTATGTTCACGGACACGGGGCCCCGTGTCATCAGGCAACAGAGAAAGCTTCGAGTTCAGGGGAAAAAACGAGCAAGAGAAGCAAAGGGAAACACAAGTCCCAAGGATATCCCATAGGTTTGTGGACCACTGGTTCCTAAACCCCAGTCTGCACCAGAATCACGTGGGAGCCTTTAAAATATAGGTTGGATTCTGGAATCAGCAGGTCCGAGAGGGGCCTGAGACTGCATTTCTAGCAAGCTCCCAGGTGGTGCTGATATAGCTGGCACACAGACCACACTCAGGGAACCGCTGCTCTAGAAGCATCTGTCTCTATAGTTCTTTCCTTCTGGGGCTCTTGTTCTCACATCAAACACAAGCCACCAGTTCCTGGACAATGTCCAGGCCCCTGACAAAGAGGCCTCACGGAGTCTTCTCTGAGGCTCAGGAGGGCTAAAGAAGTTGCCCAGGGTCCAACCACCACTCCCAAGCCTGACATCCGGGTAAACAGAACTGGGAGTTGGTTTCATTCAGTAAGGTGCCCCCCAAGAGGGTGAATCACAATGAGTGTAGGTCCCTGTCCCTTTGCCAGAAACTTCCTTTCTCAGACTGCTTTGCAGCTAAGTGTGCACGTAAGAAAAATTTTCCCATTTGGATAAAAAGGCAAGGCTTGGGAAAACCATTTGCCCCTGCTTCTTCCTTCTGCTTGAAAGACTGTCGCCAGCAGGATGACAATGACAGTGCCACAGCAGCCATTATGCACTCCCAAGAGGAAGGCCAAGAGAATCAGGGACACGGATCCAGGGGCCTGGCCACCTTCAGCCGCCAAACATCCCTGGAATGGCCTTTTACCAGACATCTTGCTCAACAAGAGAATTAAAAGCCCGGATGACCAAAGTTAAACATACACTAACTCTATGATCCAACAATCCCACTCCAACGTATTGACTCAAGAGAAATGACAAGTATGCCCACAAAAAACCACTTGCACAAAAATTTTCATGGCAGCCTTATTCACAAAAGCCCCAAACTAGAAACGGCTCACAGAGCCGTCAACTTGTAAACAGATGGACAAACCGTGTTAGATCCACACGATGGAATATTTTCTCAGCACTAAAAGGGAATGAACTACTGCTACACGGAACCACGTGGGTCTCAAAGGGGCAGGGTGAGAAAGGAAGACAGATACAGGAGACCACACACCGTGTGAGTCCATGTATGTCGAGCTCTAAAACACGAGGAACTAATTTATAGCAGGGACAAAACCCAGAGGTGGTGTCGTCCTTAGGGAGAGGATGGGTGCACTGAGTGGGAAGGGCCATCAGGGAACCTTCTGGGATGGTGGAGATGTTCTGTGTCTAGATCTGGCAGTATCTGTCCAAATTCATCAAGCTGCACACTTAAGATTTGTGCCTTTTATTACATATAAATTATATCCCAGTAGAGCATGCTGGCATGTAAAAAAAGAAATCTGTGCGATCGATTTCCTTTAGTCAAGGTAGCTGTGTTCTATAAAGTCATCGCAAACACTGAATTAGCTAATACCGAACCATCGCTCCTGGGGGAAACACAGGATTAGGCGCCTGCGAGCCTCTCTCTGGTCAACATGTTCATCAACCGATCGACACATCACCTTGTTTTATGTATATTTCTGTTTAAGGACACCTTATTTAAAACACATTGATGATTCATTTACATTGCCGACCTCATGGCCAACAGCACGATAACTCGTGCCCGAATGACGCTTCTCTGACACACGTTGTTTTCTCCATAAGGCACATCACAGCCTTCTTGCGCTTACGAACACCAGACAGCACTTTAGCACTAAGCTGGGGACATCTTAAACAGTGAAATCGTAAAGCACAAAAATGTGAAAAAAAAAATGTGGCACTAAACAGACCTTGGAAAGGACACTGTTTGCAGTATGAGATGTAAGGAAGCAGACCTCAGCTGGGAATGTGTACACCATCGGGCGACTCAAACTTTTTGCTGCTCCGTGCATGTGTGCAAGTGGCCGGGAAAGCGCGGTAAGTACTGGGTTTGGGATCACAAATACATTTTAGTGAGTACATGGATTTATAAGCGCGGCATCCTCGAATAATGGGGGTCCACGGCCCACGGCAGTATCTACCAGGACTATAAATGCATTTTCCCTTTACCCAGCTACTTCGCCTATGGGAATATATCCAACAGGGACAATCAGCGTGTCCAAAATTATGCATTTAGGAGATTTTACCACCATATTTCTAATAGCAAACTACTGGAAACAATCCACTGGCCATCAGTAGTGAACAAAATAAATAAACGATGGTCCATCTCAACAGGGGAATACTACGCAGCTGTAAGAAAGAGAAAAAGGTACAGCAAAGCACAGGAAAAGATACACAACGTCATTAGCCACCAGAGAAACCAAATCAAAACCACAAGATACCCCCATGAGGATGGCTAGAATCAAAAAGACAGAAAATAACACGTGTCCGTGAGGACGTGGAGAAATCAGAACACTCATACGCTGTCGGTGAGAACGTAAAATGGCGCAGCTGCTGTGGAAACCCACCTGGCAGGTCCTGAAAACCTTAAACACAGGGTTACCAAATGACCCAGCAATTCCACTCCGACATACAGACCCAAGAGAAAGGAAAACATACGTCCACATACAAACTGGTGCACGAGTGCCCAGAGCAGCACTGTTCGTAAGAGCTGAAAGGTGGAAATAACCCAAATGCCCATCGACGGGCGAAAGGACAAACAATATGCATTAACAGGACACCCACAGAAGGGGACATCGCCCGGCCATAAGGAGGGACGAAGCCCTGCTATAAGCTGCGACACAGAAGACCCTTGAAAACACGCTAAGTGAAAGACGCCAGACGCCAAAGGCCACACATTCTACGATTCCATTTATACGAAATGTCCAGAATAGACAAATCCATAGAGACAGAAAGCAGATTAGCGGTTGCCAAGGGCTGCGGGGAGGGAGGAATTTGAAGCGGCTGTTCACGGCTACAGAGTTTCTTTTGGGGATGATGAAAATGTTCTAAAATTGATTGTGGCGACGCTTGCAAAACTCTGTAAATACACTAAAAACCATTGAATGGTACACTTTGGATGGGTGAACTTTATGGTATATGAATTACTTGTCAATAAAGATGTCATAAAAAAATATATAAAAGAACGATGATGTTCTCTGTATCCTGGTAGGGAAAGATCTCCCAGGAAAAGTAAAATGCAGAACAGAGTGTATAAAACGTTACCATCTGCTTAAGAAGAGGGTGAAGGAGAAAGAACACATATTCTGAATGCTTTTACACGTCTAAAGAACTTCAGGAGGGGTCAGCACGACACTAAACACACTGATCAGCTACGAGGGGACCTGGCAGATGGAAACGAACATGGCAGGGAGATGTCTATAAAAACAGACGCTCCGTCTATTTTTCAAAATAATGTTTGCTTTTTCAGCCATGCCAATGTATTCGCCATTCCAAAAAGTAAATTAAAAAAACATTCATTGAAAATAATAAGAGATTATTTAAGCCAACAGTATTGACATCAACTGTGACATGCAGTCGAATGCATACAAGCTAAAAAGCCACAGTGGCAAGAGGTGGCACAGGGATTAGATCCCAGGTTCTGAGGACACCAAAGCCGTCACTGCTTTGCAAGACACCCCACTGCCTCGTTTCTGATGTCTGCAAAAACTCTGGACTTTTCCTTCCCTCCACCCTCCTGTGGCAGAAACGGTTTTCTTCCTGGGTTTGGCATGAGCCTTCCTAACTACTGTTCAATTTCTCTCACACGCTACACAAGGCAGAAAAACCTGAGAGTCCGGAGAAGTGACAGCAAGCCGACGTCCGCCCCAGGAGCTGGCAGGGAGCCGGGCTGGCAGAGCCCCAGGCCTCAGTCCCAGAGCAAACACCTGAAGACGTGGAACTGGTGCAGCTCCCACATTCCAGTCCAAGAAAAGGTCCCGAGCGAGCCATGGGCTTGCAGTTGCAACAGAGCCAGGAGCGGGGCCGTCTGCGGGCATTGGCCAACTCTGGCTGGCTCCAAGATGCCACTGTTCCTCCTGTTTCTTAACTCTGCCCCACCCTTCTCTGGGTCCTGGAACCAGCGCGGGCTGCCCAACCCTCTCGTGCTCGCTGCCCGGAGGGCTGCAGGGACTCCTAACAAGCCTCTGCTTCCCCCTGGTCCCTCCTCAGTTCCCCACTTGGCAGTTCAGTGATCTACTTTATTCAAGGTCCTGTTGTTCCCCTTCCCGGGACTCTTTACTCTCCCTACTGCCCCACTAATGAAAGCCAAGCGCTTTCCAGGCGGTGCTGGGGCGACATCTCTGCCCTCCTGCAGCTCACACTCTGTGGCAGAGTCAGCCACAAACGGACAGGCCCCGTCCTGAAGAGCAGGCGACAACAGCTAAGCAGCAAAGAGGACAAGGAGCGAGAAGCAGGTGGGGAGGCTGGGGGTGCACTGTGAGCTGAAGTGATCAGGAGGGGGCAGTGGCTCGCGGCTGTGATCCCAGCACTCTTCCCAAGACAGGAAGACTGCTTGAGCCCCAGAGTTTAAGACCAGCCTGGATAACACAGCGAGATCCCGTCTCTACAAAAAAAACAGGAACAATGAGCCAGGCATGGTGGTGCAAGCCTGTAGTCCCAGCTACTCGGGAAACTGAGGCAGGAGGATCGCTTGAGCCCAGGGGTTTGAGCTTGCAGGGAGCTATGACAATACCATTGCAGTTTGCTCTGGGTGACAGAGCAAGACCCTGTCTCTAACAAAACAAAACAAAAGTGGTCAGGATAGCCTCAAGGAGAGGGTGAGTTTGAGCAGAGATGTGCAGGAAGTAAATGGAGGAGTAATGTGGACACCGAGAAATGGCACACGCAAAGGTCCTGAGGCACAACCAGGATCAGGACCTCCACAATGGAGGATATGGGGGGGGGGCAGCAAGCAGGCGAGGAGGGGTGGAGGAGGCAAACGGGGAGGGGAGGTCAGATAGACAGCAAGGACCCGGGTGGGCCACGGCAGGACTTCAGCTTTTATTCTGAGTGAGGCTGGAGCCTCCACAGGGGGCTCTGAGCAGAGCAGGGACGTGATCTGACTAGGGAGCTCACGGGATTCTTCTGGGTGCCGAGTGGAGCATGGACTGCAGGAGGCGAGGACGAAAGCAGACACCACAGGGAGGATGGTGACATGACGGTCCAGGCGGGAGACACACGGCAGGGGACGGCTGAGGGTGGATTCTGGATATAATGGCAGAGCGACAGAGTTTGCAGACGGATTGGCCAAGGGCTGCAAGGAAAGAGCAAGGCTGAGACTGCTCCAGTATTGGGGGGGCGGGGGCCGAGCGGCTGATGTCAGGACCGAGGTGGACATCACCCTCCTACCAGCTCTCTCCTCCAATCCGCCACCCTCTTCAGTTAAGGCCATTGCCCTCTAATGTATTCTGATGGCCCCAACACTACTGGTTACCTTATTTAGAGAGGGGTCAACGGCCCTGCCCCGATTCCCACCCCAGTGCAAAGCAGGGAGGGCTGCTCAGAGCATCAGAGAAAGAGAAACACCTGAAGTGGCAGCAATGGGCAGGACCCCTAAGCCTTCCTCTCAGAGCAATGCTTTTTGTATCTTGTTTCAGACTCTGTCCCTTCCCCAAAGTCTAAACAGAGCTCCCAGGTTTATGTTGATTTTGAATCCTCAAATGATCTTAGGGTTGACATTGGCATATGGTGTGAGGTAGGGATCTGATTTCATCTCCTTGCACTTGGGTGACCTCTTTGCTTTTTGTCCCCATCTTCATTTATTATGACTTTCATTTCCCCAAGAATCTGACCAGTGGCCACTTCGGACTCATACCAGATGTCTGTATGTGCCTTCCTCTCATCCTGGCCTTTCTGTTCTATGCCACTGGGAGAATGTCGATTTCTATTTATTCCCTAACCTCAGATAAAACAAATTCAGCCAGACACATAATCGATACATGGATTGACACTGGGCAGACGGTGACGTGCAAACACGGAAGTGAGGTTGTCTCCAGGAAGGCCACAAGGTCCTCAAGGCAGAGATAGTGATGTTCCTTTGCTTGATGGTACATTGCTGTTTGAGTGTCTCATTAAGTTGACTTATATGTTATACTATCAACGTTTAACTAAATTAACCCTCACAAAAGAGACAGAGAGCACATTAACAGTGCTCACAAAGAAACCAAAAGATTAAAGAAATATTAATAATATATAGACACAACAGGTCAGATATTGTATGACTCCATTTATGTGAAATGTCCAGAAAAAGTAAATCCGTAGAGACAGAAAGCGGATTTACGGTTGCCAGGGGCTGGGGGAGGAGAAATGGGGAGTGACTGCTTAATGGCTACTGGGTTTTCTTTTGGGTGATGCAAATGTTCTAGAAAGAAAGATAGAGACGGTTGCAGAACACTGTCAATGTACTAAATGCCACTAAGTTGTACACTTTAAAATGGTTCATTTCATGTTCTGTGAATTTTACTTCTGAAAAGAAAAAAATAATATAAACAAAATAAAGCTGATGGTTCTATTTCTACAGTTTTTTGTAAATCCCATTACAAAGTCAAAACAGTTACGTTTTTAACAGAATGGGCCAAAACTTTTTCATGAGCAAGGACATTATTCAAAATATAGATTTTAGCTTTTATCCCTAGCAGTGATCACTGACAAATAGAATGCTATTTAAAACGTTTGATTCTTCTTCATTGGTTTTACATTTACATTTGTATAATTGTTTTATAATATATGTAAGCGTAGTCATGTATATACATAGTTTATAATAGCCAGGTGACGGTGAAGAGCTCAAACTTTGGAGCCAGATTCCTGAGATCAAATCCCACCTCTCCCACTTGTTTGCTGTGTGACCTTGGGCAAGTCACTTCACCCCCCTGTGTCTTAGTTTCCTTCTCTATGAAATGGGATTAAAAGTAGCGACCGCTTTATGGGGTTGTGAGGATGGAAATGAGTTGATGCATGTAAATATACACGCGTTAAGGTGCACACTTATCACTTTCGCTGCCAAATCAACATTGCTGTCTCCTCAGCCAAGCGATCAAGGTCAACATCGACAGTAGTCAGCCGTGCTGAGAGTAACGCACCTCTGACACGGTATGATGAGACTTTATCGTCATGGTTTTTCTCCCAAAGACCTTATATGACCCCGGTCTAATCATAAGAAAAACATTAGACAAATCCCAACTGAGGCACGTTCTGCAAAATACTGACTCCTCAAAACCATCAAGGTCATGAAAAATAAGGAAAGTCGGAGACACTGTCACAGCCAAGAGGGGCCTCGGGAGACACAACTGAAATAAGGTGGGATCCTAGGGGATCCTGGAACAATAAAAAAAAAGGACATTAGGGGGAAACTCAGGAAATACGAATAAACTCTGGAGTGTGGCGGATAATAGCACGCGTGTTAGTTTCCTAGTTGTGACAAAGGCTCCATGGCAACGTAGTAGAGTGCTAACAGTGGGGAAAACTGGGTGGGGGATATAGGAGAACTCTGTACTATCTTTGCAACTTTTCTGTAAACCTAAAATTATTCCAAAACAAAAAGTTTTAATTAAAAATAAAAACTAAAACTCAACAGTCGTGAATAAACCTAAAGAAAAAAAAAGTGTTCGAGACAGGGCTCTGACTTGCTGCTTCCTGAGAGGCGTTGAGCTGGCCCTCTGAGGGTCTGCCTGGTGAGCTGACACAGCTCAGGGGTCTGCCTGCCCCACGCAGCTCCAAAGCAAGGCCATGTGGCCCGTGGCTTCCCGGGGGCCCTGCCAGGTTCTGCCCCCGCTCTCCCTGATTCTGCCCTTGTTCTGCAATCTCATCCCCACACAGCGGCCAAAGACATCCTATTAAAACCCAAGTCAGCTCAGGTCCCTCCTCTGCTCAGAGCTCGCCCATGGCTCCCATCTACTGAGAATCAAAGCCCAAGTCCTCGCCACAGGCACAGGCCCTGTGTGATCTGCCCCCGTCCTCATCTCCTGCCCTCTCCCCTTCATTCACCCACCTCCAATCATAGTGGCCTCCTTGCTATTCCTCCCATGTACTGGGCACACACCTGCCTCAGGACCTTTGCACATGCTGCTCCCGCTCCATGTTTGCTTTTGCCTTTCCTTCCTTCTCTCAGCTGTCACCAGGTCTCACCAGCTGAGCACCAGCATGCTCAACCTGACTCCATCCACAATTACAATCCTACCCCTCCCCCAGGACTTCCATTCCTCTCTCCCACTTTGCTCTCCTTGGAAGCACTGATTACCATCCGACAGGCCATAATGTGACTGATCTGAGCTCCTGTCTCCCCAGGAGCAAGTGAGCTCCAGGTTTGTCTGTTTTGTTCACTTTATGTAAATATTGACTCACTGGCCACACGTGATGTGAACAGAGCAGGCGCCTGCCCCGAGGCTGACTGGGGCTGGGGAGGGACATCCACATGCTGACCAGAGACCGGAGGCTGAGCTCAGAATGCCCTCTGACACTCCAAGGGACCCAGAGGGGACTTAGCTGGCAGAGGGAGACGAGGTGAAAGGTCTTGGTGGGGGGGTCACAGCCCAGGTGGCCACTGTGGGGCTCAGAGAAGCCCAGTTCACGGGAGAGGGCCGTGAAACGGGCATCAGCACAGCAGGTAGGTCAGAAGAGAAAGCAGAGCTGAGGGAAGGACAGTTCAGAGAGACAGGACAAGCAGGAGCTCCGCAAGGACTCACACGCCCCCCACCACCCTGCACACCAACGCAGGAGCAAATTAACTCGGTCAGTCTACACCAGCAGTTCCTGCCCAGGAAGTACCAGGAGCCCCCCACCAATAACTCAAATGCCAGGGCAAATATGCAACCCCCCCGCCGAGACAACACCCCCTCACCCCATGAACCATGGTCTCCATGTCTAGACACTCAAGCCCAACAGGACACCCCCCCCGGCGGACAGGAACCCCACGTGCTGTGGACAAGGACATGGACATCTCGTCTGCAGGCACCGTGGAAGAGCACGTTTCTCAAGACCACAGGGCAAGCGTTAAAGCGCTAAAACCAGCAGCAGGGATGCAAAAGTGGCTCCCAATCCTCATCCGAGAAGGACAATTCTAAAAGAACATGAAATATGGCCCACACACGCCCAGAAGGGAGGGCAGCCTACGGATAATTTTTACCTATCACCTAGTTTTGTCCAGAGCCTGGGGCTACTCTCTGTGTAATTCTAACTTTATGAATAATGGAGTGGAGGTAGACCACAAAACATGTTCTAGAATGTTCTTGGCACCCCAAAACTGGAAACCAGCTAGATGCCTATCAACAGGAGAATGCAAGAGTCATCTAAAAGACAGAGAAATTAGAGCCCTCGTGCATTGCTGGTGGGAATGCAAACTGGTGCAGCCGCTGTGGAAAAGAGTCTGGCAGATCCTCAATAAGTTGACACGCTCCCCCTACGACCCAGCAATTCCACCACAGGCAGATACCCAGGAGAATGAAACAAACACACGTCCACACAAAAACCTGGACATGGACATTCAGAGCTGCGTTATTCATCACAGCCAAAACTGGAAACAACCTAAATGTCCGTCAACTGATGCATGGATAAACAAAACGTGGTCTAACCAGGCAATGGAATATTATTGGGCCACAAAAAGGGACGAAGCACCGATATGTGTCATAGCTTATGTTGTCATGCTGCGCGAACGAAGCCAGACACAAAGGCCACGCACTGTACGAGTCTGTTTGTACGAAATGTCTGAAGTAGGCAAATCTACAGAGACAGAAAGCAGCTTCGTGGGTGCCAGGGGTGGGATGGAGGGGAGGACTGGCTGGTGACAGCTCAGGGATGAAAACATTCTCAAGTTGATCGTGGCGATGGTTACAACTCTACACACACGCCATAAACCACGGAATTGCACACTCTGCATGGGTGAGTTGTACGGTATGTGAATTGTATCTCAATAAAGCTCTTATAAAAAGAGCAACTGTGTATGAAAGCATTACTTTATAATTGCTAGACGGCGCATACGTATTTTACAGTTTTCCCTATGAAACCTCAAGTTACTTCACCTCGATGCACCTCGGTTTCCACTTCTGACAGTAACCACTTCATCTTCCCGGGACTGTCGGGAGGATTAAATGAATGAACACAAGTGGCGTGCGTGACCCAGGGCTCCTGGGATGTGCTAGAGAAGCGCACGCGGCCATCAGGAGTGGCTGTGACGCTCAAACCCCCAGCCTCAGGCTCCAAAAAATAAACACAGGGGGAAAAATGTCCTAAAGCGTGACACGTCTCCGCCATGTGCCCACATGCCTGTGCGTACGCATGTGTTTGCACCTGTTTGTAGCTGGGCTGAGCTGACACCCCTTGGACTTGATTGAGAGCCTCCATGCCGAGCTCACCAGGATCCGGTGATTTCTGGAGACTTTTGCAGGCGCTCTAGAGATCTAGGGATGTTTCCAGCAGGGACCCAGCCCTGCTCCCCTGAGGACCCTGGTGTCCCACACGTGGGACAGAAATCCCAGCTCCAGGGGCAGAAACCCTCAGTGGGCAGAGCATTCCCCACCCTTGCTGCACCTGCCCGGCCAGTTCCAAACGCCCCAGCTGGGCTCTGCCTCCCGAGCTCCCACCTCAACTTCAGCTCCTCAAACTATGTCTCTCTTGTCGCCTGGGCAAGAACGAATGCCTGAGGGCGAGGGGAAGAGCAAATCTATCCGGAGGAAGCCAGGGGTGATAGGATTACAGGTCGCCTTTCTGTTCTCCGCATTTTCAGAACTTCGTATATTCCAGTTTCTTTCTCGTCCCCTCCCCTTTCCTCTTTTATTCCTTCTAATGATGATCTGTGACTTTTTTTTAAATTTTATGTTAAAAGACTGCGTTTTTCTTTAACCTTTCCTTGAAATTACATCCCGTCGCAATGCACATCAGTCCGACGGACTGTCAAAGAGAACACATCGGCCACCAGAACAAGACGACGACGACGACCGGCCTGCCAGAATGTTCCTTTTAGAGGAAGAACCTCGGGGTGGTTAAGAATTCAGGCTCAGGACATTCCAGCCGGGACACATAGCCTGAATCTCATTGTGCGGAAACCCAAATTGAGGGATGTTCTACAAAATAACTGGCCTGGACCCTTCTAAAATGTCAATGCCACGAAATACACAGAGAGGCTGAGAAAACACTCCGGAATGAAGGGAATGACAGAGACGAGACAACTAAAGGCCACTTGTGTGATCGCGAGCTGGGTCCTATACTGGGGCAAGGGGGAGGACATAGCGCTAAGGACAGTATTAGAGTATGTGTAGAGTTCAGGGAACTGGCCCATTTTCCATTCGAACAAGCACACAGAAAACCTTCGCACCACTGTCTGCAGAAAGAGAAAGAGATGGAACGAAAAAAGGAAATGTGGCAAACCGCTGAAAGTTGGTGAATGTCAATAAAGGTTCCTCTGTACCATGCCCTGTGCCTCCTGGCTGTGCAACCTGATTGAGTTACTTTCCCTCTCTGTGCCTCAGTTTCCAGGTCTGTAAAACGCAGATCGGAATAAAACTTCACCCCCTCCCAGGCCAGTGGTGTTCTGGCTGCACACACGTGGGGGTGTTTCACAGCCGACCCGCGTTCTGCCAGGGCTCTGAGCGCTTAAATATCCTCAACATCGCCCCTGCTTACGGGGCTGTTTCAGGATTTAATGAGTCCGCGAGCCTGACGTGGGAAACACTCAATCGATGTTAACTGTTATTACCACCGCAAAGAGACCAAAACCATGAAAACTTATGCCTCGTTTTCTCAGCTAATGCACAGGCTGCTCAAAGCCAGAGAATGTGGCTTCTCCTGAACTTGTCTGGCCACGGCCACCCAGTGGGAGGCCGGTTTCCCCAGCCCCTCACCACAGCCCATGTGACGCCAGGGACCTCAGCGACAGCACTGTGAGCGGCCCCGGCACAAGGAGGGATGGATGGGTTATAGCTGGACGCCAGGACACTGCGGTGGGGCCAGATGTCCCAGGTGACGGATGCCCCTCCAGGGCCTGGGCTGAGCAGCTAGGATGCAGAAGAGCCACATTCAAATCCATCACTTTGCCAGTGAGAGGCAGCCAACCAGCGGCCCCAAACCAGAGGCCCCAGACGTATTAGGGTTTGCACAGAGTTACTTCCGTGGGCCAGTGTTTAGCAATAGGGAAAAATGTTTTTTAAAAAGAATCCAGGTTTCTGGCTTTTCTTGGAAAACTAGAATATCTGATCTACCTAGAACTGAGCAGCAACTGATCCCTTTTGACAGGGAGGGGGCTCTTCAGCTGCCCTCAGCGCCCCTCACTCTCGGAGCCTAAGCGTTACCACTATGCCGGGCCTGGTCCATTCGTGTCTGGGCCCCTGGGGGCATCTGGGTCAGTGGCCCCGGCTTTCTGCTCAGCTGCGGAATCTTGAGCCAGTGGTTTTCAGTCTGAGAGCCTCAGTTTTCTCACCTGGAAAATGGGCCAGTTGCACCTGAACCCTTGTGTGGGTGGGTGTTAACGTGAGGATAAAACCAGACCATCCAACGGGAAGCAGTTGGTGCAGAGGTGGCCCCTGTCAACCCTAATCCCCACCCCATTGTGTATGGAGTCAAGCATTATTTCTAGAAAAAGGAAAGGGGCCAAGGTTCTTATATCACTTTATAAGAACAGAGCCCAGGAACATGGGAGTGACCAGATGCCCACCAATGGATGAATGGATAAACAATACTCCAAACAATGGAGTATTATCTGGCCATAGAAAGGAATGAAGTACTGACACATGCTGCAACATCGATGACCCCTGGAAACAGGATGCTCAATGAAGGAAGCCAGTCACCAAGGACCACATATTTTGGATGCCATTTCTATGTCCCACTGGAGGAAACCAGCAGGATCTCCAAAAAGGTCCCAGCATGTGTCTTTCCAACTTTATAGAGCATGCGTACTGGAAAGAATGAGAATTGACTACTAATTGGCAAACCACAGATTGGAAGAAAATGTTTGCAACATGTATATCAGACAAAAGATACATCCAGAATATGTAAAGATATCCTACAACTCAATAAAACAACAACAAAACAACAAATGAGCAAAAGAAGATATGCAAATGGCCCATAAGCCAATGAGATGCTTGACATCTTTAGTCATCAGGGAAATCAAAATTAGACCATAATGAGATATTACTGCATACCCATTAGAATGTCTGAAATTCAAAAGACTGACAACAGCAAGTGGCGGGGAGGATGTGGAGCAGCTGGAATAATCATATATTGCTGGAGGGAACGCAAGATGTTACGTCCACTTTGGAAACCAGTGTGCCAGTTCCTAAAAGTTAAACACACCCTTCACACCCAACCCTGTCTACACCTAGGTATCGACCCAGGAGAAACGACAGCACATGTCTGCACAAAGAGGTGGACAATATTCAACCAGTGCCATTTGTAGCAGCCAAACCCTGGAAATAACCTAAAAACCCATCAGCAGGTAAACAGATAAACAAGTTGTGACACGTCTGCACGATGGAATATTGCTCAGCAATAAGAAGGATCGAATCACTAGTACACGCGACAAGAATGAATCTTAAAATGATTATGCCGAGTGACAGAAGCTAGACACAAAAGAGTACACACTGTGTCATTACAATAAACTCTAGAAAAGACAAATCAAAATTCAGTAAAGTTGCAGGATACAAAATTAATATACAAAAAAGTACATAGAATTTATAGAAAATGAACTCTTATAACAATCAACTACACAAAAAAGAAATTAAGAAACAATTCCAGCTGGGTGTGGTGGCTCACGCCTGTCATGCGAGCACTTCGGGAGTCCAAGGCGAGAGGATCATCGGAGGCCAAGACCTGTCTGAGCATGAGCAAAACCTCATCTCTACAAAAAATAAAAAAAAATTTAGCCAGGCATGATGACACACCCATGACACACTCAGCTACTCCAGAGGCTGAGGCAGGAGGATCACTTGAGCCCAGGAGTTGGAGGTTGCAGTGAGCTATGATGACACCACTGCACTCTAGCCTAGGTAACAAAGTAAGACCTTGTATCCAAAAAAAAAAAAAAAAAAAAAAAAAATCCCATTTATAACAGCATCAAAAAGAAAGAAAGAAATTTAACCAAGGAGGTGAAAGATCTGTACGATAAAAGCTATAACATAACACACTGATGAAAGAAATTGTAAAAGACACAAATAAATGGAAAGATATCCCATCTTCACAGATTGAAATACTTAATACTGTCAGAATGTACATGTCGCCCAAAGTAATCCCCAGATTCAATGTAATCCCTATCAAAATTCCAATGGTATTTTTCACAGAAATAAGGGGGGAAAAAGCCTAATATTCGTACGGAACCACAGAAGACCATGTATAGCTGAAGTAATTTTGAGAAAAAAGAACAAAACTGTAGGTATCACACTCACTGAGTTTACTAGAAAAGACAAGTTAAATCTACAGTTATAGAAAGCAGATTTTATTGCCTGAGCCAGGGGGTAGGCCAGGTTGATTGCAAAAGGATATTAGGGATCTTTTTGGGGTGATGGAAATTTCTGTATCTTGACTGTGGTGATGGTTACACAATGGCACACATCTATCAAATTGCATCCAACGAGACTTTTTAAATGGATGCATCACACTCTATGTAAATTATACCTAAGTAAAGTTCACCACTTAAAAAAAAAATATGACTCCTGGCCGGGCGCGGTGGCTCACGCCTGTAATCCTAGTACTCTGGGAGGCCAAGGCGGGTGGATCGCTCGAGGTCAGGAGTTCGAGACCAGCCTGAGCAAGATCGAGACCCCGTCTCTACTAAAAAAATAGAAAGAAATTATCTGGCTAACTAAAAAATATATAGAAAAAATTAGCCGGGCATGGTGGCGCATGCCTGTCATCCCAGCTACTCGGGAGGTTGAGGCAGTAGGATCGCTTAAGCCCAGGAGTTTGAGGTTGCTGTGAGCTAGGCTGACGCCACGGCACTCACTCTAGCCTGGGCAACAAAGTGAGACTCTGTCTCAAAAAAAAAAAAAAAAAAGACTCCAGACTGCCCAGTTCAAATCCTGGCTCCATGGCTTACTGGCTGTGTTGTTGAGCAAGTAACTTCACTGCACTGCCTCAGGGCCTTTGCACTTGCTGTCCTTTCTGCTAGAAACACTCTTCCTGTTGATACTGACAGGGCTAGCTGTTTTAGGTCTTTGTTGAAATGTCACCTTTTTAGCAAGGGCTGGTTAAAATGACCACTCGCACCGCCAGCTCTCTCCACCCTCTTCCTCCTCTTCCTCCACAGCACTCAGCAATCTGATGAACACTATCTTGATCCCCTCATGTGCTTCCCCCGCCAGCAGGTCAGCTCCCTGAAGGCAGGGATCTTTGCCCTATTCGTGACATATCCCCACTCCTAGAACAGGCCTGACACACAACAGGAACTCAGTAAATAACTGTTGAGTAAGTTGACAAAAGGATATATGTTACTCTCATTTTTGGATGTGAAATGCAGAAATGCTCAATAATGCATCCTTGTTTATAATAGATTGGAGCTAACCTAAGTGTCCAGCAAAGGGGGATTGGTTGCATAGGTTAGGGCTTTCCAATGGAATACTATGCAGCTGTGATAGAGACCAAGCTTGATCAATTAGAACCTTCTAGACTCAATTATCAAACGGAAAAGGCAAAGGAAAGAACAGTGTTAGAGTATCCTTCAGTCAGTGCCTTAAGAAGAGAGAGTGTGAGAGTGAGTGTGTCTGTGTGTGTGGGGGGGGGGGGGCTTCTACACACACAAAACATCTCCTTGGAAGGCGGCCCAAAAATTCTAACCATGTTGCCTCTGGGAGGGAGGAGACTTGTCACTAGAAATCTTTGGTACCATCTGAGTTTTGTACTTGGGCACGTGTTCCCCATTCCCCAAAAATAAAATAGATGCATAAAACTGTAAAAGCCCCAAGAAAAGCTGTTTCCTAAGCATGGCCCTATTCCCACACCTCCCCTGAGGCTGGATTAGAAGGTCAGGTTGTCCCTTCTGTCCCTCCCTTGGGCGGGGGAGGGGAGGGCAGGGCAGGCTGAGGCCTCCCTGTAGAGCGGGGCAGAGGAATCCCAAGGGCCTGCACAGGGCTCCCTGGAAACTTCCAGATTCACACTCCCTGGGCTGGCTGAGGCTCAAGGAGGGGGAGATACACAAAGAAAGAGCAGGAGGAGGAAGAAGGGAGGAAGGGGAAGGGGGAGGCCTGGTGTGTCTGCAGGAACACAATGGAAGAACAGCTCTGGGCAGGCAGAGGCCGGAAATGCCATCTTCCATCTTGGCTGAAGAAATGGCCACCAAGCAGCTGTGTTCATAATGGCCAAGGGAAAACAACTCAGATGTCCATGGACCGATGAATGGATAAACACAATCTGGTCCATCCGTCTAGTGGAATGTTATTCAGCCATAAAAAGGAATGAAGCCCTGACACAGGCTACACAGCATGGACAGACCTGGAAATACGACGCAGCGTCAAAGACGCCAGACACAAAAAGTGTCACATACTGTGCGATCGTGTTTGTGGGAAACATCCAGAAAGGGCACATCCACAGAGAGCAGATGAATGGTTGCCAGGGCTGGAGGGGTGGAAAGAAGGGGGAGCGACTGCTTAGTAGGTACAGGTTTCCTTTTAGGGTGATGAAATGTTCTAGAACTGGACAGAGGTGATGGTTGCACAACTCTGTGGATAGTCTAAAAACCACTGAATTGCACACTCTCTAGATGGGTGGATTTTATGGTATGCGAATTATGTCTCAATAAAGCTGTTTAAAAAATTTAAGCAAGTGGGGGCGGGGGGGGGGAGAAACGTGTCACATGGCCCTCTCCACCAGCTCTCCCCCAACTCTCAGTTCCAACCCGCACTGCCCAGGCTGCGAGTTCACTCAGAGCATCTCCCCTGGGCACGGCCCCCCACCCCCAACACACAGAGGCCTGATCACCAGGCAGAACCAGGGCCCCAGCCCCCAATCCTGGCTGTACCTTCTGGGTGTCCCCTAATGATTTGGGGGGGTCCCCCAGTTCATCCTGGGTTGCCTCCCTTCCACTCGCACCACTGGCTGAGAACAACGCGAGGGTAGCAAGCTTCTGCCTCACGCTCCATCCCCCCGACCCCAAGCAAAAAATGGGCCCAAGAAGATGATGTAGAAAACACAACGTGCTGGGTCTGCAGAATTTCCTAAGTCGGTAAAGTGCTGACTTGAGAAGCACAGGTATCTATATTTCAAAAAAACCCAGAAATCTTTACACATTAATAAAAAGTAAACACACACACAGAGAAACCCAGGCTCAGCCTTGAGGGACTGAAAGAAAGGATGGGAGGGGACCCCACCCTGTGCTTTGTGGTCCCTCGGGAGGTTATGTGGATCATGAGGTGAGATTTAGGGCTGGTATTAAGCAGAGAGGAGAGAAAAACCTATGTTGTTCCTAAGCAATTCTTTTATGCAATAATTATCTACAGACATATGTTCTCACTTTCAAGCAACCAACTTATTGAGTCCATAGGATTCCTGGGAAGGGCTTTTCCGGCTCCAGTTTCTCCCCCCCACCCCACCTGCCCCTCCAACACAACGCCTCGTGTACAATTCACCTTCCCCAGATGCTGACTGGTGGAAACTGCTTTCCAGGTGAGGGGGGCGCGGGGGGGGGGGGGAGGGGACAAAAAAACCTTGATTCGTTTACTCAACAAATATTTAGTGGGCACCTACTAGGATGCAGGCCCTTAGGAGAGATCCCTCATGGAACTAAATTCTCCTGAAAGGAGCAAACCGTACATTAGGAAACAAATTACTCTCGACTAATACTGGCTAGTGGTATGTGGCTAGCAGAACATGACTAAGATAAGGGAATGACAGGCAAGGGGAGGTTTCAATTTTAAATGCACATTATTTAAAATGTATGTATTATCAGGGACTACAAGTCAAAAAGTCAGGAAAACGGCTGATCCAGATGTCCCTACCTCGAACTGAGTCCTTTAAATAGGGTGGTCAGGGAAGGTGACACTGACACAGAGACCAGAAGAAAGTGAGGAAGTGAGGGAGACTCATGTAAATATGTGGGAGAAAGAATCTCAGGCTGAGGGAACAGCCTGTGCAAAGGCCCTGAGGCAGGAATGTACCTGATGGCTCTAAGAGCAACCGGAAGATCACTGCAAGGTGGGTAGAGAGTGTTGGAAGTGACATCACAAAGGCTGTGCTGGGGCAGGGTGGGGGACACATCTGGGCAGAGACCACTGAGTGGATTTTGTTTCTTGTTCTATAACCTTCCGTATTTTTTATTTTATTTTATTTTTGAGACAGAGCCTCACTCTGTTGCCCGGGCTAGAGTGCCGTGTCGTCGGCCTAGCTCACAGCAACCTCAAACTCCTGGGCTCAAGCAATCCTCCTGCCTCAGTCTCCTGAGTAGCTGGGACTACATACCATGCCCAGCTAATTTTTTGTATTTTTAGTTGCCCAGCTAATTTTTTTTTTCTATTTTTCAGTAGAGACAGAGTCTTGCTCTTGCTGAGGCTGGTCTCAAACTCCTGACCTCAAGCGATTCTCCTGCCTTGGCCTTCCAGAGTGCTAGGATTACAGACGTGAGCCACCCTGCGTGGCTGAACCTTCCGTATTGTCTCAATAACCCCAATGTGCTTCTCAAACTGGGGCTGGGACCCTTGGAGAATTAAGGTCATACTCTCAGGAGCCCAGAAGTTGCTTACACGGTTCAAACTTTCTCATATTTCCACTTCCATTCCCAGTGTTTTTCAAACTGCAAACTGCGGGTCGCAACCTTTGAGGAATAGCGAAATCATCGCAGTGGGTTTCAGCTATCATTTGAGCAAACAAAGGAAAAAGAATAGAATAAAATTTGAAAAGTGTATTGCTGAATGAGTCAAAGGCAATCAGGCTAAGCGTCCCACAAAACTTTTGTTTCAGGTGTGTGTGTCCATCCAGCCTGGGTCATGGCGTAAAATGTACGTATTATTGGGGATTCAATTTTAAATGCACGTTATTTAAAATGTATGTATTATCAGGGACTGCAAGTCAAAAAGTCAGGAAAACGGCTGATCCGGATCTCCCCTCCCAGAACTGAGTCCTTCCCACCCACCCCACTGGCCATGTCAGCATTTACTAATGTGTGCCCCACTGTGGCGAACTGCTGTGTGTTCCCCCAAGACCATGTTCTTGTCATCCTAGGCACACAGCCGGACTACAATTCCCAGCATCCCTTGCAATGAGGGGTGGTAACGTGACTGCTCTGGCCAAAGGAATGCAGGTGGAAGTGCCTTCCGCCCCTCCTTCCTCCCTGCTCTTTTCTCATCTACAGGGGACTCCACAGACTTAGGGGACGGCAGAGCCACTAAAAGGAAGACATCTGCTTCCCTCAACGAGCTCCCATGAAGCCACCCAAACAGAAGCCCCCGCACTGATCAATGACATGTGCAAGAAAAAACTTTCATCGTGCTAAGCCACCGAGGACAAAGGACATTTTCGTCACAGCAGCTAGCAAGACCTGTGCTCACAGGAGTCCCCACGTGAAGGCTGGACGACTCAGCAGCTGGCTGTACTGAGAACTTTTTACAGAAGTTTCGGGAAGAGAGAGGAAACAGTTGCCGCATGCCTCGAGGTACAAGTACAACAGGATGCCAAACTCAGAGGAACCTGTGGTGAAACATCAGGGCCACATCCAAGGCCAGAGGCTTAGTGTCCACAAAATGTCCTAGGCCACATCAAATGCGTATTTTGAAAAGACATGTAAGTGCCATAACCAAGGCCTCACCCGTGTCTCCAGCCCAATTCCGCACCAACAATAACAGCCTCCATTTATGAACCACCATTACCACAAACAAGGAACTGGGGCCCGGCACTTCAATAATCTTTTCAGGGCAACCCTACTTTTATTCCCATCTTACAGATGAGGACAACTGAGGCCTATAGCAGCTGCCTTGAAAAAGAGAATTGCAGTTCACCAGAGGCCCACCATGCTTTTTTTTTTTTTTTTTTTTTTTTTTTGAGACAGAGTCTCACTCTGTTGCCCAGGCTAGAGTGAGTGCCGTGGCGTCAGCCTAGCTCACAGCAACCTCAAACTCCTGAGCTCAAGCGATCCTCCTGTCTCAGCCTCCCGAGTAGCTGGGACTACAGGCATGCACCACCATGCCCGGCTAATTTTTTCTATATATATATTTTTAGCTGTCCATATAATATCTTTCTATTTTTAGTAGAGATGGGGTCTCGCTCTTGCTCAGGCTGGTCTTGAACTCGTGAGCTCAAACGATCCGCCCACCTCGGCCTCCCAGAGTGCTAGGATTACAGGCGTGAGCCACCACGCCCGGCCTCACCATGCTTTTAAGTGCTGAATTCACTTCAGCCCCAGGACGTGGGAGCCTAGACTAGAAGCTCAATGAGGGCAGGAACGATGCCCACCGCATCTGCATATGGTAGGTATGCAATAAATATTTGTCAAATAAACGAACAAACGGCCACTTTTTTTCCTTTTTAAAGATGAGGCAATGAGGGTCAGAGAGGGTAAGTCACTGACCCAAGGTCACCCAGGAAATGAGTGAGGGAACTGGGTTTTAGTCGAGATCTGACCCCCAAGCACTCACCCTGCCTACTCCACCGGCCCTGCCTGTAGCCTGTAGCGCCTCACACCCACCCAAAGCCGGCAGACTAGCCCCAGCTCTTAAGCCTCTGGGCCTGTTTTCTGATGCCCCAATACCCCTCCACACCCAACATACTTCCTTCAGCTCACTCAAATCTTCCCAAGTTCGTCATTGAATAAATATTCATACATTCAGTAATTAAGGACCGAGGCCCTGCTATGTGCCAGACTTTGCTCTCAAAGCTGGGGGGACAGCTGTGAACAAAACGAAGATCCCCGTTCTCTCTGAGCTTCCGTTTTCGAGGAGGGTAAGGACGGAGACAGAAAAGAACAATAATAATACAAAGTATTTACAAATATTTAATTTACATGCATTTGATTTATATCTATTGAATAAAAATGTTACATGATTTATATTTATAAATATGAAAATACACATATGCTATATTAAATTATTTTATGAATATTTAAAAATATGGTTATATGTAAAATCGATATAAATGTGGAATAGATGGCATGTCAGAAATTATTAAGTGCTAGGAAGGATAAGCAGTGAGAGAGGAGGCCAGGGGACCTGCAGTTTTAAACAGCGTGAGAAGGGCAGGCTTGGCTGAGGAAGGGAGGGAGGGAGCGTGGAAGAGGGAAACAGCAAGTGCAAAGGCCCTGGGGTCGGACCTGGGTCTGGCTTGAGGAAGGTCAGTGTGGCTGAAGCAGATGAGGAAGGGAAGAAGAATCAGAGGGAGGTCAGGTTAGAGGGAAAGTCAGAAGCCAGATTGTACATTAAAAATAATAATACAGGTTGAATATCCCTTATCCAAAATGCTTGGGACCAGAGGTATTTCGGATTTCAGATTTTGAAATATTTGCATACATAATGAGATATCTTGGGGATGGGGCCCAAGTCTAAACATGAAATTCATTTATGTTTCAGACACACCTTATACACCTAGCCTGAAAGTAATTTTAGACAATATTTTTACTAATTTTGTGCCTGAAACAAAGTTTCTATACACTGAACTATCAGAAGGAAAAGGTGTCACGTCAGCGCTCAAAATGATTCAGATTTTGGAGTTCTTTGGGTTTCGGATTTTCAGATTAGGGATGTTCAACCTGTAGCCAAAAGGTGGAAACAGGGCCAGGTATGGTGGCTCACACCCGTGAACAAGGTGAAAGGATTGCTTGAAGCCAGGAGTTTGAGACCAGCCTGGGCAACATAGCAAGACCCTGTCTCTACAAAAATAAAAAGTAAAAAGGTGGAAATAATCCAGATGCCCATCAGCAGAAAAATGGATACACAAACCGTGGTATATCCATAGAGTGGAGTATCATTCAACTTTAGAAAGGAAGGAATTCCGATGCATGCTACAACATGGATACGCCTTGAAAACATTATGTATGCTAAGCAAAATAAACCAGACACTAAAGGACAAACAGCATGTTTCCACTTATATGAGGTGCCTAGAGTAGGGAAATTCATAGAGAAATAGAGTAGAACACAGGGGCTGGGGACAGGGGAGAACGGGGAGTCATTGTTTAATGAGTATAGAGTTTCTGTTTGAAAACATTCTGGAAATGGACAGAGGTGATGGTTGCCCAGCATTATGACCATACCTAGGGCCACTGACTTGTACATTTAAAAATGATTAAATTTTAGATTATACACATTAATAACAGCTAACATTTCTGCTTGATGCATCAGGCATTGTTCTAAAAGCTTTGCAAATGTTAACACATTTGCTTCTCCAACAACCCTACGAGGAAGTATCTTCCAGACCCTCAATGCCGGACAGGAATACAGTAGTCCCAGCCTGTCCTCGGCGGGTACCTTCCAAGACTCCCAGTAGATGCCTGAAACCGCAGATAGTACCGAATCCTATAAACACTATGTTTTTTCCATGTGACACTCAGACGGCTACTAAGTGACTAACGGGGCAGGCAGCATGCACAGCTGGGTACGAGGGACAAAGGGATGATTCACACCTTGGGCAGGACGGCACGAGATTTCATCATGCAACTCAGAACGGCATGCAATTTAAAATTTATGAACTGCTTATTTCTGGAATTTTTCCTGTAATATTTTAGGACCGTGGTTGACCTTGGGTAAATGAAACCACAGAAAGTGAAACCATGGCTAAGGCGGGGGCTGCTATGGGATGTAAGCCACATGTTATTTGAATTTTTTTGGTGAAAAGAAACAGGGGAGATTAAATCTTCATAATATGTTTGATGTAACCTGATGGATACAAAACATCATTTCAATGTGTAATTAACATAAAAATATTATTAATGAGATAATGTGCTTTTTTTTCCAGTCTCTGCCTTCGAAACACTCAGAGCGCATCTCAATTCAGACTCACCACGTTCCAGGGCTCAAGGGCCACCTGTGGCCAGTGGCTACCCCATCGGACAGCAAAGGTCTGGCCACCATCAGGACTGTCTGTGGCTTTGACGCTGAATGACAGGAGCCACCGGAGGCCTCTGAGCAGAGGGATGTGAGCTGACATCAGGGCGAGCAGGGTCCCTCCAGCTGCACGAGGGGAAGACTATGGGGGCAAAGGGTCAGGGAACCCGTGAGGACACTGCGTTGGTCCAGGCGGGAGGTGACGGTGACCAGACCAGGGCAGGGGTGTAGAGGTGGGAAGACGAGAGATTCCGGAAATATCCCGAAGGCAGAGCGGACAGGATATACCGCCAGACTGGTTGGCTGTACTAGTTAAGGGAAAAAGAGGCCTTTGATGCAACGATATAAACATACTTTACACTACGCAATTGTACATTCCAATATAGCTACAATGGTACATTTTAAGTGTTTTTTTTTTTTTACCACAATAAAAAAAATAAAAAGTTTAAATTCAAAAAGAACAAGAGATAGGCCGGGTGGTGGCTCCCATCTGTAATCCTAGCACTCTGGGAGGCCAAGGCAGGAGGATCACTTGAGGCCAGGAGTTCGAGATCAGCATGAGCACAGGTAAGATCCTGTCTCTACTGAAAATACAAAACTAGCTGGGTGGGGGGGGGCTGGAGGCTGAGGCACGAGGATCGCTTGAGCCCAGGAGATAGAGGTTACAGCCACAATGACACCACTACATTCTAGCCAGGGTGACAAAGCAGAGACTCTGTCTCAAAAGAAAAAAAAGAACGGGAGAGACAGGTGGAGTCAAGGATGGTGCCAAAGAATCTGGCCAGGCAGCTAGGATGGACACGAGCTGGAACAGACAGGCTCTGTTTTTTGTGGGGGTTTTTTGTTTGTGTTTTGGTTTTTAGTTTTTTTGGTGAGGGGGCGCAGATCAGGAGCTCAGGGTTGAACGTGTTAAGTTCGAGGAGTTTGTCAAAGAGGTAGGCCCTGGAGACAACGTGCGAGTGACCCAGGGAACCTGATAAAATCCCTCTGGCTCGCTTTTCCTGAATGCCCCCACTGGGCCACGGACAAGGCCTGGCCTTCCTCCTGGTTCCCACCAATCTGTGTCTGGCCAGCGGGGCTTCCTCCTGGGCCCACAGGAGCACCCCATGTCCGGGGCAGACCCTGTCTGGCCCACGATCACGTTCCTCCCCACCCCCCACCATTACCAGCCAGGGCCTGGCTCAGACTCCGGGCTCTGAGCCTTCAGAGAATGGGTTTCCAGAAGCCACGCTGCCCCCTCCTACCACCCAGCCCGCAGAGCCGACCGAGGCCTGGTGCCACTGCTCATTCTGAATCGTCTGGCAGGGGCAGAAGAGCTGAATAGTAAACACAAATAAAACACAGGCCTGGGAGATGCCAAAGGGTGTGTGCACTATGCAACCTGGGGTGTACAAAGAGGGGAAAACAGGGAATTCATATTGCGATCTTTTATTCAAAACCCTTAAAGTGAGATGTGCTCTGAGATGCAGCTTTGCAAACTTTGCAAGGTGACAAGGTGTGCTCATGTCTATTACAAAACACCCCCAGCAGGCTCTGAGGTGGCACCCGGCGATCAAACGTTAATATTTCTGCAGCCAAACATATGAATATTCACGTGGTGCTGGCTAAAGACAGACCATAAATAGCCTGGCGTCAGGTCAGGTCTTGTTACCCGATGAGTCACTGCGGGTGAGCCGCCGTTATCATTATTGATGCCGCTGCTGGTGTTTTGATGCCGTGTCTTGTCCCCGGCCGTCTTTGTTCACTAAACTGGATACTCTCCAAAGACCCGGGATGGGGAAGCCCATGAGCTCCGGGTCAGGCCAAGCTGGCTTCAAATCGCTACTCTGCTATTTCCCGACCCAGGACAACGGCCCTGACCTCTCGAGCAAAGTCCTGGGGGATGAGGAAGAACCCAGCTATTGCCTATAAATGAATAACAACAACAAAAGCAACAGCAGCAATAATAACAGCAGCTAACCTCTATCGGCACTTCCTGTGGTCCAGGAAAGATGCTAAACTCTCTGCCGCCATACTCTCGTTGAGCTGAACCCTTACACCGCTGCTCAGAGGCAGATTCTACTGGCATTTATCCTCCTCGAACAGAGGATAACTTGCCTGAGGAAGGAGAGAGCTGGGGATCCAAGTTCAAGTTTAGCTGACACAGGCCTTAAACACTGTCTAAAACTTGGTCAAGCCTGCCCTTAAGGCTGGGTCGAACCCTTCCTGAAGGTGATCCCCTCCCACCACGCTGACAAGTAAGTTGGACAACAAGGCTGATCCCTAAGTTCTGTGTGCCCTCTGCCTCTCACGGAGTCCTCCCAAACAAGCCGCACGAGGGAGGTGACGTTATTTTACTCAACTGCACCCCAGCATGTCCCACAATGATGGGGACCCACACATGGGTCCCTAGACCAATAATGTCCACCTCCTGATCACGCTCCCTGCAGGGGCACGATCGGAGCCAGCCAGCTCTCACACCCCCCAGGGTGGGCCAGGCCTCCTTCTGCCACCACCCAGAATATTCTCTTGCTTCTTTTTTTTTGATACCAGAGACAGGCCTCAAGGACCGAGAGTTATTAAGCAGCTGGACTCGAGCTGACTCTTGCCAGTGTCCCCGGAGTCCAGCACAGGCCTGGCACTGAGCAGCCACTCAAAAACCCTGGCTGCCGTGTGCCAGGGGTGAGAATGGCGAAGCCTTTCTGGAATGCAGCTTGGCAGGGCCTACCCAAGCCTAAGTGCACGCTCCCCTTTGCCTGAGCAATTCCTCTTTCAGGAATCTGGGGGGTAGAAACACTCTTGCATAAGTGACCCAAAATATGGATATAAAAACGGCAGGTTGGGTCACTGCCCCGCTCAAAACCCTCCCGTGGCTCCCATCTCACTCAGAATCAAAGCTGAAGTCCTAGACAAAGACACAGAAGGGAAACTCTAGAGCAACAAAGTGTTAGTGCTACCAAGCTAAAAGCAGAGAAATAATGGAATACTAAAGTATTCAATGTAAAGGAGGCAGGAAAAGAGGAAGAAAAAAAAAAAGGAACTAACAACATAGGAGATAAACAGAAAACAAATGGCAAGGGAGAATATTTAACTGCAACCACATCAATAATTACAGTAAACACAAATCATCTAAACCCACGCTGTCCACTACAAGCAGCCCCATGTGACATCTGAGCACGTCAAATACAGCGAGTCCAAACTGAGATGTGCTGTGGTGTAAAATACACACCAGATTTTGAAAACTGAGTGTGGGGGAAAAAAGGACTATATAACAAGCGTTGGCAAGGATGTGGAGAAACTGGAACCCACGTGCACTGAAGGTGGGAATATACAACAAGGCAGCCACTGTGGGAAACGGTATGATGTTCCTCAAAAAGTTAAACATGTGATTAGCACATGACCAGCAATTCCACCCGAGATACATACCCAATGAACAGAGGCCACAGAATCAGATACTCAGACGCCAGTGTTCATGGCAGCACTGTCCACAAAAACCGAAGAGAGGACACAACCCAAGTGTCCACACTTAGTTTATCCATTCAATGGAGTATTACTTAGCCATAAAAAGGAAGGAAATTCTAATGCAAGTTACAACATGAATGAACCTTGGAGACATTATGTTAAGTGAAATCAGCCAGACACAAAAGGAGAGTGCAGGATTCCACTTACATGACGTACCTGGAATAGACCAATCCACACAGAGAGTAGAACAGAGGTTCCCAGGGGATGAGGGGAAAAGGGAAGATAGACAGTTACTGTTTCACAGGCACGGAATTTCTGTCTGGAATGATGAACTAGTTCTGGGAAGGGATGGTGGTGATGGTTGAACAACACTGTGAAGAAACTTAATGCCACTGACTTACACACTTAAATATCATTAAAATGGTATGTTTTATGTTTTTTGAAAACGCAATAAAAAAGATTGTACAATATCTCATTAATGACTTCTATATTGATTACATGTTGAAATGACAATATTTTGGATATACTGGGTTACATAAAATACATTAACATTAATTTACCCTGTTTCCTTTTACTGTGGCTACTAGAAAATTTTAAATAATACATAAGTGGCTCAAATTTTATTTCTATCGGACAGTGCCGGTCCCAACATTCCAATTATCAGGAAGAGATTATCAGACTATATGCTGTGTACAAGAAACACACTTGAAGTATACTTGAAGTATAAGCCCACTTTAAATATAAAGACACACTACAATTAAAAAAAACAGAAATTTGTAAGTGTCAGTGAGGATGTGGAGAAACTGGAACCCTTGTGCCTTGCTGGGAATGTAAGATGGTGCAGCCACTGTGGAAAAAATTAGCTAGCCGTGTTGGTTCATGCTTGTAGTCCCAGCTACTTGGGAGGCTGAGGCAGGAGGATTGCTTAAGCCCAGGAGTTTGAGGTTGCTGTGAGCTATGACGACGACACTGCACTCCAGCCCCAGCAACACAGCAAGACACTATTTCAAAAATAATTTAATTTAATAAAAATAGAATTACCATACGATCTAGCAATCCCACTTCTAGATATATATCCAAACGAACTGAAAACAGGATTTCAAAAAGATATTTGCACACCCATGTTCAAAGCAGCGTTATTCACAATACCTAAGAAGCATACGCAACCCAAGTGTTCATCAATGGATGATGGAATATTTTTCAGCCTTAAAAAGGAAAAAATACCATCATACACTACACCATGGGTGAATCTTGATGACGTTATTACGCTAAGTGAAATAAGCCAGTCACAGTAAGACAAATACTGTGTGACTCCACTAGCAGTATCTATTGTAGTCAAATTCATAGAGACAGAAAGCAGACTGGTGGCTACTACAGGTTAGGGGGAGAGAAGAATGGGGCATTTAGTAGGTGTAGGGTTTCAGTTTTACAAGATGAAAAAGTTCTGGAGATCCGTCACACAATTATATGAAGGAGTTTAACACTACCAAACCATACACCTGAAAATGATTAAGATGGTAAATTTTATGTCATGTATTTTTTACTACAATCAAAAAATCATACCACTGTGACAGAGTGAGACCCTGTCTCTAATTTTTAAAAAAAGGGGGGAAATGTAATCATAGGAAGGAGAGGCTGAAGAATATACCCCAAACTCCTCTCAGAGGTCACCTTCAGAATCGGGAGGAAGGAGAGATGGTGAAAAGACGTTCACAGTAAGTGCGACATGAGTTTTCTCTGAGTATAATAACTAATACAGACCTACCCTCACATTGCCAACCCCCAAAGCGCAGAGCTAAGGAATCACATTTTGGCCTCGGCATCCAACGCCCCCATCGCATATGCAGGACCCTGGAAGCAATGTGGAAACAGCTGGAAAACCACTCCACACCTTGCCACTCAAGATGTGGCCCCCGGACCACAGCGGCCTCACCGGGCAGCTTGCTAGAAACGCGGAGTCTCGGGCACCCACTGACTCCGAACCTGCACTTTAACAGGGTCCCCGAGGGATTCTTGTGCACATTCAAGTTTGAGCAACAGCACAGACTGGGCTGGTTAGTGACAACAACAGCAACAGCTGACAGCAACGCAACCCGCATTTACAAAGTCCTCATTGAGTGCCGGTCACTACGCGATACAGGATCTCAATGAAACCCCACAACCATCCCTACCAGGTAGGTGCTTCAGGTCTGCGGCCCCCAAACTGTAATTCCAACCTCCAAAAATCTTCTGAGAAAAAAAAGGCCATCCTTCACTCTGGTGCAAGGCGGAACAGCGATGACTGTCCCTCTCAGTGTCAACAGCCACAGGCACATTATTCGCTGCAGAAGAGCCGGTGTGTTTGTGGATGAAAAGCCGCCCCACCTTGCCAGGGATGTTCCAGTCTGAAATAGCTGAATTCTGAACCGCCTGCGAGGCCGGGTACTGCCGTTGGCACGCGGAGGCCATCTAACCTCCAAGAAGGCAGCAAGCTTCTCTAGCTGACTGGGGAGACTGAGGCTGAGCAAGGTGGGGTCCTTGATCCAAGGCAGATCGACCTCCCGAGTCCAGGGCCTGCACCCCGCGGGCCTCGCTGACTCACCCCAGCTTGGCACCCATCCTCTCGAGCTCACGAACACATCCCTGGTCTGCAGGAAGCTGGGGTGGCCGCGGTTGTGCTAAGGGAACGGGGAGGGAGCGGAGCCTCAGCCCCTGATCGCTCAGCAGCAAGCCGGTGGGCTCCGAGGCAAGAGGCAGGGAGGGGAAGGAGGGCAGCTTCCCAGCTGGGGGCCGTGGGCTTTCTCATCTTGGTCCCTGTACCAAGGCGGCAGCGAGGCTCCATGAATATAAACCCGGGCTCTGGGGCCAGACCACCGGGGGGAACCCCCACTCTGCCACCCAGCTGCTGTGGGACTCTGGGAAAGTCACTTAACCACTCTGTGCCTCAGTTTTCTCACCTGTAAAATGGGGATGCTCACTGCATAGCTTCCACTGTCGTCCTGTGAGTGAATGGGTCCATGCTTGCAAAGGGGCTGGGCCACAGAGAGCCAACGGAGGCGCTGGCTGCTGTTACCACAGGTGCCACCGTCACAGTCTGCGGAAAGCTGTTAACTGGATCCACAACCCTCCTGAAATTCTTCACCAAATTCTGGGATGTAGGGCCAAGTATGCGTTTCTCTGGGGAAAAGTCTATGGCCTCTGAGCAGATTCCTAAAAGGACCTCAGCTCTTTCTTCCCCCAAATTAAGAACCAACACTTGCTCGTAAGACCCAGGACCCAAAGGACACAAGGCGTCTCTCCAAGCCCAGGAAGGACGCCAAAGCTCTCCCTGTCCACCGGCTCCAATGCCACGGCCCCCACGGGCCCCCCGCAGCCCCCTCCTCCTGTGCTCCCAGCAGGAGCCCGCTGGGCTCCCAATCACACAAGCACCTTTCTTCCACCTTCACACCCTCTCCTCCTCACCTCCTGACCTGCGAGGAAATTTCACTCCTGAGCCCGACCCAGTACCACCTCCTCCTGCCTCTTCTAGAACCTTCCCTCACCCTCTTTCCTTTTATCTTCTAAGCCTCAAAGTCTCCTCAGATCCTTAAAAATCCAATCCGAAGTGCTCCTCTCCTCACAACCTGTGTAAAGGCCACCTGGCCCCTCATTCGTTCACTAAATATCGATTATGGGTTTATTCGGAGTCAGATTCTGGGATGTATCCTAAGACAGAATTAAACGGAGTGAAGTGAAGGAAACTGGGCAGGGGAGTCAGGGAAGGCTTCCTGGAGGAGGGGACACGGAAGCAGACACCTGCAGGATGAGGGGCCCGGAGGCAGGAAGTACAAGCATACCTTATTTGCGCTTCAAAGACACTGCAGTGTTTTACAAATTGAAGGTTTGTGTCCACTCTGCATCCGGCAAGTCTATCTGCTGCAAGTCATTTTTCCAACAGCATGTGCTCACTTTGGGGCTGTATCAAACCGAGGACACTAGGGAGTCACAGAGGGTGACAAGATTGTTTTTCAAAGAGCCTGGGGCACCTCTGGCCCAAGCCATCCCTTGTCCACGCGCCGGCTCCCACCCCCACCCACCCATCAAACCCAGGTAATCTTTGCTTCCAGAACACCTGCATCCAGCCCAGGAAACCTGACCTCGAGTCCATATATGCTAAAACCTTTCTGGAAACTGCCCCCTTTGCTCCTGAGAGTCTGACCTTGCCTGACCCTGATCCTCCTCCGCCTACTCCAACAGCCACCTGGGCGGATTCTTAACCCTCCTACATCCCCTCCCTGGGGATCTGGCCCCATCCCTGGGACTTGGGTTATCACTCAGCACCACTGCCTCTCACTGGGGACCCCTAGAATCCATTCATTTGTCCTCTCTCCTCTCTGCACCTCTCCCTCCGCCAGTCTGTGGGGTGTAGGAGCTTCACTCTCTGGGGTTTGTGTTCCCCACACCACAGGCACCTCTACCCTGTCTCAAGAAAGAGCACCTCCCTAATGACCTTGGATCACGCGACTCCCTTTCCCTGACCACCACCGTCAGCAAAACCTCAGCAATCCCTGTCCCAGTCCCAACGTCTCAGGCCCATGAAGCATCAACTGGCCTTTGAAAGCATCTCAGACTCTACACAACTTCTCTCTGCTGGGAATGGCCTTGAGCCCAAAGCCCACCCCCAGAAGCCCCCTCCTCCAAGAAGCCTGCCCTGATGCCCCAACATACCCCAAAAGTGATGCCTCCTCCTCTGGCCACCAGCCCAGCTGGCAATGCTAAGACTCTGATCTCACTCTGCAGGAGGGTGGGTGTGCTTCTGCCTTATCTTCTCCCCAGTCCCCGAGGACAGAGCTCCGGCTGGCCTGGCTATTTACGCCCCAGGCCACAGGCCACAGGCCACAGGCCAGGCAGAAGCAGGCCTCGGTGTGAGTCTGCGTTAACCATTAACCAGGAGGGCGCAAATCCCAGCTCACGCAGCAACGGGCTGTGTGACCTTGGGTAAGTCACTTATATTTCTCTGCCTCTATGACAGGGAGATGGTGGCAACCTGGGGGTCTGGCCCTGGGGAGAATTTTAAGTAAACAGTGCTGACTGCAGCCCACAGAACACCAAAGCAGAAAGAAGCAACAGACTAGGGAGACAAGAAGCAACATGGGTGGTGCCTACAAACACAGCACCGGGCAAAAAAGCAGCAGGAGAAATGTAAGTAGCACCCTTCACATAAAGCAAAACCCCACCACACAATGTGCCAGGATGCAGGTAGACAAAAAAGATACACACTAACTACGACAGCGGGGTGCTGGGGGAAGGGGGACGGGACTGGGAGTAAAATGGAATTTTATAAATATAAATATCTATTTTCATATATGTAGTTTTATTATATACTATATACTATATGAGTAAATCTACATATACATTCCTACATACACACACACACACACACACACACACATTTTTTTGGAGACAGGGTCTTGCTCTGTTGTCCAGGCTGGAGTGCAATGGTGCTCACTACAGCCTTAAACCCCTGGGCTCAAATGATCCTCCTGCCTCAGCCTCCTGAGTAACTGGGACTATAGGCGTGTGCCACCACGCCCAGTTAATTTTTCTATTTTTAGTGGAGATGGTCTCACTCTTGCCCAGGCTAGTCTAGAACTCCTGGCCTCAAGCGATCCTCCCAGCTCAGCCTCCCAAAGTGCTAAGATTACAGGCGTGAGCCATTGTGTCCAGCCAATTTTTTAAAGCAGACTTTTGTTAGAAACATAATTCAATAAATCTCCCAATTCTGCCGTAGTCTGGCCAGGGGCCCTTTAGTCCCAGAAGTTGGCTCAGTGTCCTCCCGTGACAAATGGAGGCACGGCTTCTTGCTTCTTAAAAAATATAAATAAAAAAACAGGACCACGGAAAAGGACATGCTTGGGAAGGGACAAAAGGCTGGGCAGATGTCAGAATTCTGTTCATTCAGCTAAGGACACAGAAATGTGACAACGAAAAAAAACGCCCTGCACAGAGCAGCCCTAAGACTGAGGTGGCAAACCACAGGGCGGGTGAGGACTTTTACTGCATTGCATCCACCCCCAGATGCACATTTTTCACATGTTACCATCTCTGATGGCTCAGTCCAAGAAATACAGCCTGTCTGGCTTCCGCTCCCAGCTGAACTGCAGGGCAAGCGCCTGCACCCAGTGAGTCTCGGCTTCCCCGCTTGAGCAGTGGGACCCTCCGACAATCCTGACCTGCCTCAGGGGTTCTGGTTCCTTCCCTCTTTGCACGGCACTCAGGGAACGGGTGCTGGGCTCCAGGCTCACAGCAAGGCACCGGGGAGGAGGCAGGGGTCACGGTGGGCAATGTCCACAGACACAGGGCCAAGTGCCACTCCAAGACCCTCAGCCGCCTTCTCAGGTGCTGGGGGTCCTGCTAGGAGCGCTTTGCTGCTGCAGGCAGAGGCCAGGGCTTTGGGGGGTGGGCTGCCTGTGCAAAAGAACTGTTCAGGGATGGGGCTTGACAAAGTGCTGACTCCTAGACCCAACCCCAGGGATTCCCAGGAGGTAGGTCTGGGTGGGGCCCGGGATGGGCATTTTTCACCAATATCTCTGGTCATTTGGAAGCAGGTGGGTCACTTTTTTTTTTTTTGAGACAGAGTCTCACTCTGTTGCCCGGGCTAGAGTGCTGTGGCGTCAGCCTAGCTCACAGCAACCTCAAACTCCTGGGCTCAAGCGATCCTCCTGCCTCAGTCTTCCGAGTAGCTGGGACTACAGGCATGCACCACCATGCCTGGCTAATGTTTTCTATATATTTTTAGTTGTCCATGTAATTTCTTTCTATTTTTAGTGGAGATGGTCTCACTCTTGCTCAAGCTGGTCTAGAACTCCTGAGCTCAAGCGATCCACCCACCTCGGCCTCCCAGAGTGCTAGGATTACAGGCGTGAGCCACCGCGCCCGGCCCCACTTTTTGAGAAACAGAAAGGGACTCTACACGCAGGCGCCCTGCTACCCTTTCTCTATCCCTGTGACATGTCTATCATCCATCGATCCTTTCATTCAGCAAGTACCTACGGAGCTCCCGCAGCGCGCCAGGAGCCGAGAATGCGGGCAGGGTGCCCCCCGTTACTCATCTTCAGCGGTTAGAGTGTCGTGAGAAAGCCAGCCGTGAAGAAATGCTACGGGGAAGAATCTCTTAAAGGCACTCCTGATACACGCAACGTGACTGCACCTCAAAGGAACGACGCTGAGCCCAGGACGCTCCACCCAAAAGATGGCACAGGAGGGTTCCACGTCTGTGACCTTCTAGAAGAGGCAACGCGGACCCACAATGACAGAGCAGGTCACTGACTGCTTCCGGGAGGGCGTGCTGACTGGGAAGGGACACAAGAGAACTTTCTGGCAGTGCTGTGAACGTGCTGTGCCTTGATAGGGGCCACGACTCATCGAAAGACACACTTGAACCCTGTGCATTTCACTGTATATAAATCGCACCCCAACGGGAAAAGATTGAGAGGAAAATACATGCATATAAAACTTCCCATGAAAGGGGAAGTTTACACACAAAAGCAAGAGGTCACCAGGCACGTTCTAAGGAGAGAAATAAGGCCACTGTGGCAAGGACTTGCGAAGCCGCGGACAGCTAAGAACTCTCCCAGGGAGACCTCCTTCGCCTAACCTGGGCACTGGGTGTCTGAGGACAGTGAGTCGCCGTGCACGCTGGGTGACAGGCAGGAGGGAAGTCACAGTCCCGTGAACTGTCACAGCCACTCCTGATGCAGGGGCTGTGGGCGTCTTCCCGCCCTGCCTCACACAGTGGAGAGTGGCAGCGTCCTGTCCCCGGGACACGTGGTTCCAGGGAGCTTCACCCACTTCCCTGGACACTGGCCCACCCTCCGCCTCCAGCCTGTGGAGGCCACCAAGGGCTCCCTCAAGGGGCCTCAGGGGTCATTAACGAGGATCCCACAGCCTCGGACAGATACTCCTGGTCACTCAGCTCCCAAGGTTGCCAGGATGGGCCACAGGGGACATAAGCTGAAAAGGGTCACCTGGAAGTCAGCAGCCCCCAAAGCACTTCAAAGGCAGTGTGTGGAGGGGACGAAGGCAGCTGAGCCTGGCTGGGGGGCTCCAGGGGCGTCAACTCTTCCTCTGACCCCCTTAAACCCCCAAACAAGCATTTTTGTGCCCCATCTCAGGAGTACAACCAGAACCAACAACACTAACAATAACGACCGCTTACTCTGAGCCACGCGCTTGCAGAACATTTTCCACGCAGGACCTCATTTCATAATTAGGTTCTCTCTCAAAAGGAGAGTTCATCATTGCTCCCGTACTTCCAGCTCTCTAACCTGGGCTTAGAGAAGGGATACAACTTGCCACCAAGTCACAAGGTTAGAAGGAGCAGAAATGGCACTAGAACCCAGGCAGCCGACCTAGTTACCTGTCACCTCTAGTGTCACCCCGTGGGTCCATTCCCCTGCTGCCAGCCCCACTCAGACTTCTCCTTCACGGGGACAATTTCTGCCCAGAACAGAACCTGCGCCCCATGCTCTACGCATCCATGCATGGACCCCCAAACCTGTGTAATCAGAAACAGTCCCTAGAGTTCAAGACCTGGGGGAACTCGCCAAGGTCCCAAAAGGGAACGCAGAGAAAGGACAACATGACCAAAGGCCACTCCCTGCTGCCTCGGTTTCCCCAATCTGTGAATGGGCTTAATGTCACCTCCCTCACAGAACAGGACAGACTCTGGAGATGGTGAACCAGATTCTAGATCCCAGAAATAACAACACCATTAATATCAATGATAATAAAGTTGAAACGATATGATATCTGGAATGTGCTTTAAAAGACTTCAGCAAAATAGGAAAAAAATTGTACAGCGTAAGGGAGGGGATAATGGACAAAAAAAGATCAGAAGAAAATTGTTGCAGAAGTTGGTGATGGTTACACAGGGGTTGGTTCTGCTGTACTCTCAACTCTTGGTGGGTGCTTTAAAATTTCCATAATAAGGCCGTGTGTGGTGGCTCAAGCCTATAATCCCAGCATTCTGGGAGGCCAAGACAGGAGGACTGCTTGAGGCCAAGAGTTTGAGACCAGCCTGGGCAACATAGAAAGACCCTAATCTCTACTAAAAATTAAAAAATGAGCCGGGCATGGTGGCTCGTGCCTGTAGTCCCAGTTGCTCGGGAGTCTGAAGTGGGAGGATCACTTGAGCCCAGGGGCTCAAGGTTACAGTGAGCTATGATTGCACCACTTCACTCCAGCCTGGACGACAGAGCGAGACTCTGTCTCTAAACATAAAAAATAAATACAATAAAACTTCCATACTAAAAAGTTAAAATAAAAATAATAAGCAAGGGAATCTTCACTGAGCACTCCTTCGAGCTAGGTCCTGTCCTAAAATCTTTCCCGTCTTCGCTCACTGAAGCTTCAGAAACCCCCAACCAAGGAGGGAAGTTCTGGTACAGAAGAGGAAAAAGGAAACTGAGCCCAAAGGGCATTCGATTGCTTTGGGTGTTACCCGCTGTTCAAAACGCCAGCCATGACTGCCCAGGGTTGAGGGGAAGGCAATAAGAACACGGGTATCTGATCTCACGGAAGAGTCTGCTATTTATTAACAATAACAATTATAATCACAGCCACTAACATTTTTTGAGCGCTTGCCCTACACCAGGCTTTGTGTCAAGCACTGAATATCCGTGAGCATGCCCGAGGTGGGTTCCCCTCATGCCCTTTCTTCTAGTTGAGGAAACTGAGGCACAGAACAGGGAAGCCCCGTCTGTGCCCGAGGCCAGAGCAGCCTGCTATGCGCCCTCTGCTGCCATGCGGTTTAGAATGCCAACATTGTTCCTCGTGTGCCTTTCAGGAAGACAATGGGGACCTTTCAGAGTGGAGGAGTCAGCATGGGTCCCCTGGGAGAACAGTAATCATAGTGAAAATAACAGCAACAGCGTTTGCTGGTAGCCCCTGCCCAGCCTGGGAGAGCATTGCTTTGCTCGGCCCTCACAGCAGCCCCTACACGGGAGGCATCATGGGCCCATTTCACAGACAAGGAAACTGAGACCCTAAAAAGGGATCACTTGCCCAGGAGCACGCTGCAATTCAGAGGAAAAGGCGGCATTCCATCTGATGCCTGCCAATTAGGGGGTTCACAGACCAACGGGGCTGAAAAGGCTCCAGAAGAAAGAACCACCTAAGAACGACAGATGATACTGACACTGACTCACAAGGCAACCTATGCACTTTATGGGTGTTACTGAACCCCCACCCCAGCCTTACAAAGTGGGTACTGAGATGAACCCATTTGACAGCAGGGGAAACTGAGGCCCTGACCCAGTAAGCCCCTTGTCCACAGCCATTCAGCCAGCAAGTAGCAGAGCCAGAATTTGAACCGACAGTCGGGTTCCAGAGCCCACGCTCCTGACCTCCACACCAAGTGGCAAGCACGTGATGCAGGCCACAGGCAGAGGAACAGGCAAAGGGGGTCACTAAAGGCAAAGACACACGTGGCCTGGAGACGCAGCCCAGCAGACAGGTTGCATGAGATTGCACGGGAGAGAGAGAGAGGGAGCAACTTCCTTCAAGATGCAGCACCGCAGGTGCCTACGAGCTACCAAAAGACAAATTACGCGCCCTTAGTCTGGCAACCCCACCTCCCACAGGCATAACCAGTTCCCAGTAAGACGTGGACACGTGCCTTCCAGCTCTACATGTAGAAACGTCTGGAAACACCTCCATGTCCATTGTAGTGAACGAGGACTCGCCCGCAGAGGAATACCACGCAGCTAAGAAAAAGATGGAGGAAGACCCGCATGTAGGGTCTTCCAGGGAGACAAAGTGGAAAAAATCAATGCACAGAACAACAGTAGAGCGTGCTACCATCCGTGTAAAATACATAGCTTTAAAGACATATATATGTATATACATGTGTGCACACAGAACATCACAGCTGAGCACTTGGCCCTGGAGAGGGGAGCCGGGGGACCAGGGTTGCTGGGGACGTTGGAGGGGCAGATTTATTATATTGGGTATTTTGAATTTGTCCCATGTGCATGTATCACTTAGAAAAAAAGAAAGAGGAAAGCCAGAGAGAGAGAGAGAAGTTGCTTCCTCCATGGGGCCTTTTCAGACCACCCAGACAGAATTAATCAAATCCCACAGCAGCTAATCCACCACTTCTCCCTTTCGTCCTCCTGGACTGGGTCCCAATATCTTAACTGATCCCCAGGCACAGTTATGAGGGCACACAGTAGGCCCAAAGGAAGTTTAATTGGGAGCAATTAAAGACACAAAGGCACCCTCTGCTTTTGCCAACAGCCATTCGACACCACCCCAGATGAACACATACACTCATACACAAAACTAATTGTCACCAAACTAGAAATGCCTTAGAAAACTCTCCCTCTCCACTGGGGGAACTTGCAAGTCACTGAGACACAAAGGCTTCAGTCAACTGGGACAAACTGTAATGGTGGCACTCCAGGCAGGGACAGTGCTGGGGAAGGAACCCGGAGGCAATCCCTGGGGACCATTCAACCAAACACTTCCCATGCATCTCTGGTGTGGCAGAAGGTGCATCCTACCAGGGAGATAACTCAGGCAAGAGAGGTGACAAAAAAAGAGAGGGATATGAAGGGGTGACTAAGTGGGGGGCAATTCATTCTGCTTGGGGAGGAGGGAGCCATTTACACCAGGGACATACAGCTCAGGTGACTGTTCTTGTTCCCACTAAGTGAAGGTGCCTGGGAGGTTGGAGACTCAGAAAAGACCAGGGCAAGATAACCATGCTCCCCACCCCTCTCCCCTGCAGGGAGGGAGAGGGGAAATGGCAGCCCCTCGCTGCCTTCCAAGCCCAGGCCGGCTGGAAAGGAATGCCATGTTTTCCTGTTTCCAATTAACTTCCCCCACCAGGAGCCCTCTGCATTCTTGAGACCAGGAGTCAAGGCAGCCTGGGGGGCGGAGCCTGCGGGGGAACCCTGGAGGCTGGACCTGGGGCTAAAAGGCCGCCCACAGGAACCTGGGGAAGCACACACACCTCAGGAGCTCCCCCATCATAGGCCTCCTGGCAGCTGACCCCCTGGCCCTTCCACTGCCTGGGGCAGACCCCACATGCTGAGGGAAGGTTGGAGGAGGCCCTGGAGGCCTCTGGGGAGGAAGTCAGCAGGGAGGGGGCAGGCACAGCACTGCCCTTCTTGGGCCTCACTAAGGCTTCTCCCACCTGCCCCCCAAAAAGATCAGTTCTGACTTTCAGTGAAGGCTCAACCTTGAGAGATCTGTGTTCCCTAAAGCCCCTCTCCTCTTCCCCCTACCCCCAAGAATTATTGTTCCTTGTGCCTGTCATCTCACCACATCTGCACATGAAGAGGAGCAGAGGACCCCTCAAAACCCCTGAGACCAGACCCTATGAGGCACCATCTCCCCAGCTCGGTTGACAAATTGGACCACCACCACCACCATCCCAGCCCCACTGGCCCCTGCAGTCTGGATTGGCACATGCTTCCCCCTGGCCTCGGTTTCCTCATCTGTAAAATGGCAAGATCACCTGTATCACCTGCCTTGCAGGGTGAGCTAGGCCCTTGCCAGCCCCTCTCCTTCAGCTCCCACCCCCCACAGCAAAACGTTGATTCAGCACCAGTGGGTGCTGAAGAGGCAGCAGTACTGTCCCCAGGATCCTCAAAGGGGAAGTGTCACTTGGGTGGAATTATTTGTTTACAGTCTGCCTTCCCCCAACACTGGGAATTCTTCTGGGGCAGAGAACGTGCTGCTCACCTTTACATTGAAATGCTCAGCACCCAGCATTCCTCCCCTGTGCCTACAGGGCTCACTCTATACCCTGTCCAAGGGTTTGGAATGACAACCGTTTGGATAATACTTTCACTCACCTCCAGGTCACTTACAGGAACTATAATTATCCCCATTTGTAGATGAGGAAACTGAGGACTAGAGCTAAATGACCTGCCTAAGGTTACAGACTGAATCCAGCCAAGGGGAGGAAAAAGAAAGTTCTCTGCCAGCTGCATCAGAGCCACAGAGGGTCACAGAGAGACAGCAGGTCACAAGGCAGAGGAACAACGACAATCCTAAACAGTTCAGTTTCTCTCCCGGCAGGGCTGAGCAGCAGCGAATGGGGCCAAGTAGGGCTGGCTCAGGTGTAGAAGTGAGGAGGATGACAGTGGGGCCAGCTCCCAGGGGCCACCCAGCCAGGCCTGGGGCCCCGCTCCCCTGACTCACACGCCTCCAACTCTCAGTTCCAGCAGGCAATACTCTGTTCCAGCCACAGCTGAAGCGATCCTGCCCTCAGCCCAGTTCCCAGGCACTCCTTCCCAACATCAGCTCTGAGGGAAAAAAAATCTGGCAGCTCCTTCCAGGTAATATCTATATTTGAGACCCAGGTCAACTGAAGTCAAAGGGACAAAGTGCCAAAAGAGGGGACCGAAGAGCCTAACAATTTTGAGCTGAGTTGGAGAAACTCCAGGTGGTTACAAATTGGGGCTCTGCATGACCCAGGGCTGTGTGATCCTGGGCAAGCCCCTTAACCTCTCTGAGCCTCCATTAACCTGTCTGGAAAATGGGAATAATAACTGTCCCTACTCTGCTTCCTCCTTGGATTGTGGCCAGTGTGTAATGCACTTAGCAGTAGCAATGTTCCCTGGGCAGGGAGATACTGTTATTTCCGCCTGGGGGGGAGGGTATGGGGGAAGGCAGGGGAGATAAACATGCCCCCTAAGTCCCACCAGTGCATGGGAAGAGGGTGGTTCCTGAGCTGTCTGCCTCCCCTGTGTCCCATTAGCCAGAGTAGGTCAGAGCTGACAAAGCCCCCCACCCCCACCCCAGGTGCAGGGAGAGGTTGAAAGCACAGAGGGTTTGTCATAAATCTCAGGCCTTGGAGCCTTGGGTGTTTCTGCAGTTTCCCTGACAAGTGACCCCGGAAAGGAGGTGTAAGGGAAATGCAAACACTCAATACATCCCCAGATTTTTATTATACTATGCGGGGGTGACAAAAGGGGATGATGGTCTGGACACGATGGTAATGAACTGCAGCCGGCAGGCTGGGGACATCAGAGGACTGGGACCTGTCACCCAGGCCTCCCCCAGAGAGCTGACACGGCAGCCTCTGACCCCACCTCCCGGGAAGTTCAGCTGCTCAGAACCACAAAGCAAAACAAAGGGGCGCGGAGAGGAAGGAGCCACAGTGCCTTCCAATCACCGCTGGCGACCGAGCCCGAGCCCTCACCCTCCCGCGGCTCCTCGCCCGGTTCCCGGCTGGCAGCGGCCCAAGGCCCGGGCAGCCCCTGGTCCCTTGTCTCCCCGCGGCCGCCCGTGACAGGAGTCAGGGAAGCAGCCGAGGGGCAGCCAGGGATGGGAAAACCAGATGGCTCCATCCCTCCTCCCTCCTCCTCCATCCCTCCCTCCGGGTGCCCGCGGCCTGGCCGCCCTCCACAGGGGCGCGGGGAGGCCGCCGGCCCAGCTCGTCCGGGCTCACCCCAGGGAAAGGGTTGCCTTTGTCTAAAGGTCACCACCCGAGCGCGGTGCCCGGGCTGGGCCTGGTGCCTCCCATTCCCAGGCCGAAGGGGTGGAGATGGGGGGCCGCCCCAAATCTCGGGAGGTGACAGGAGTGGCTCACCTTCCCCCCCACCCCACCCCCGTAACGGCCCCCTCCGGGATTAGCCAGCTGGGGGTGGGGGAGGGGGTCAACTCCTTGCATTGCTGGGGGGTGGGGGGCCAAGTCAACTCCTTTCATTGTTTAGGGGCGGTGGGGAGGGGGAGACCCAGTGGCCTCCTTCCCCATCCATCCCTCCCCAGCTTGCCAAAGGCCCCGTATCTCCCCGGCACCCACGGGAAGGATTTGGGGAGGGGGCGCAGGGGACGCGCTAGAGGGGGAGATGAAGGCTCGCCGCCTCCAGCCGAGAAATCACCACCCGCTGCCCCATTGCCCTCGTCTTCCCCGAAAGGCGGGGAGCAGGGCGAGGGGAGGGGGCCCAGCGGCCGGGGGGGGGGTCTCCCCGCCCCTCCCCCCGTGGAACGTTAGGTCTCGTTTTTCCGCCGCTCCATTGTATCCCCGGCAGCCGGCGGGAGGGCCAGGGAGGCACCGGGAGCCGGGTTTGGACAGGGAAGCGAGGGGGGGGGATCCCCACAGGATCGGGGCGGCGGTGACGGTGGGAGAGACGCGGGGTGGGGGGGTGCCGGTGGTGGTGGGCGCCGAGCGAAAAAAAAAGAGGCAGCGGGCGCTGCGCCCCGGTTGGGGGGCTGAGTATGTGAGTGTCGGGGGGGTGGGTTCGGCCCCGGCTCCGGCTCCCCCCACACACACCCTCACCGCCAACCCCCACTCCCCCCTCGCTTTTGCGCCCTGTCACAGCCCCGACTCGCAGGTAGAGAGAGTTAAGAGATTTAAAGAGAAATTGCTACATTGTGAGAAACTCACCCTGATGTTTGAGCAGCCGTCGGCGCGGGGTCTCCGAGACGGCCCCGCACGGGCTGCAAAGGGAGGACCCAGAAGGGGCCGGCCGGCCGGGCCGGTCAGCGCACTGCCTGATCGCATGGCGGCCGCTCGGCAGCCGCCGCCGGGCCCCGCCGCCGCCCCGCGCCGCGGCCCGCGCGCCCCGGGCCCGCGCCCGCTCCGGGGAGCGCCCCTCGGGTGTGCAAAAAAAAAAAATTTTTTTTTTAATTAAATGCAAAAGAAAAAAAACCTTGCAGGTTTTGTGTTCCGCCCCCCCCTCCTCTTCCTCCTCCTCCTCCTCCTCCTCCCTCCGCCCTCGCCGGGGGATGGGCTTGGGGAGGCCCCGCCCCGCGTCTCAGCGAACCAGCCCCGGCCCGGCCAGGCCGAGCGGCGGGCCCGGGAGCGAATGGGAGGCCACGGACGTCGGGGAGGGCGCCCGCCGCTCCAGCGCCGCCCCTCCCCCAGCCCCAGTCCCGGGGGTTTGGGGGTGCGCCTGCCCACACTCTCGTGTAGTTTGTCGACGGCTTCGATCCGTGCTCCGGGTGTCTGGGAGGGCGAAGCCAAAGGGAGCCGTGCTCCCAGACCCCCGGCGTCCGTCCCACCTGAGGAGGGGGCGCCGTGCGCCCTGGGCGCGCCCCCGAGGCGGGGAACGGTCGCCCAGCAGGAGGACGCGCCCAGGGGGAGCGCCGAAGGTTCGAAAAGATAGCGGGAGTCCTGGATGGAAGAGGAGGAAGTCCCCCGGAGGTGGGACCGCAAAGGATCCCGGAGTCGGAGCCGACCGGGGGGAAGGCGGCGGGGACTTTGGGGCGACAGGCCGGGCCCCCGGGCGTGGTTGATCACTCACCCCAGTCCGTCTCTGGCGAGCCGCGGCCCGACTGGCTAGGCAGGTCGCTCCTGCCTCGGAGGCTCTTCGCGGCCTCTCCGGCCGCGCTGATGGGATTCCCAGAAGCCCCAGGACGCCGCAGTGGTGTTGGGTCCGTTTCCGCCCCACCAGGCCGTGAACGCCCTACCGGCGGGACACTGGGATTCAGGCGTTGATGCAGTGAACATGTGGTTTGCGCCCACTGTATGCGCTGCGCCGGGCTGGGGGCCCCTCCGAGGCGCACCGGCCAACGGAACTTATTTTCTGGTCTCTTGTTCCCTTCTGTCTCCCCAGTGCTCAGAAAAGCTCATGCACACAGTAGGTGCCCAATAAATGTGTGTTGAATAAATGAGCAATTGAGACGTATCTGTGTTTTTTAAGCTTTAATAGTTATCCTATTCCTTTGGCGGTACCACCCATAGTATTTACTTCAACAAAGGTTTTTCTTATTGGATTTTTCTTCTTGTCACCCCTGATTGACATCCTGCCTTTGCCACCTCCTTGCTGTGTGACTCTGGACAAACTACTTCACCTCTCTGCCTCCGTTTCCTCATCTCTAAAATGCATAGGGTCATTAGGAGGAATGAGCTTTGGGGACAGCACCTGACCAGAAGTACCAGATAAATGGTGGTTGTTACTATTATTGATGATTATTATGTAAAAAGGAAACATCAATTCCAGACGTGAACACATGCTTTACCTGAAACATGAGAGTGCAGTAGGGCCGAGCTTGGTGGCTCACGCCTGTAATCCTAGCACTCTGGGAGGCCGAGGCGGGAGGATCGCTTGAGGTCAGGAGTTCGAGACCAGCCTGAGCAAGAGCGAGACCCCCGTCTCTACTAAAAATAGAAAGAAATTATATGGACAGCTAAAAATATATATAGAAAAATTAGCCGGACATGGTGGCGCATGCCTGTAGTCCCAGCTACTCGGGAGGCTGAGGCAGGAGGATCGCTTGAGCCCAGGAGTTTGAGGTTGCTGTGAGCTAGGCTGACGCCACAGCACTCTAGCCCGGGCAACAGAGTGAGACTCTGTTTCAAAAAAAAAGAGAGAGAGAGTGCAGTAAATGTCTAAACTTACACAGTGCTCATCCACAGCCCATGGGAGGTCCGTGGACCCCTCTGGAAAACAGCAGTATACACATGTTGACTATTTTTGTGTGGTCCGCCCATCCCAACTCTGCACTTGTATCTGCCACAATTGATTGAGCTACGCTTTTTAAAGTGTTAACTTGGTGGTGAGCACAGTGTTTCTAATCAGAACTGCCCATAAGGGAGACACCATTAGCTACTTACATCTTACAGTATAGGAAACTAAATTGGCTCGGAGAGGGTGTTTTTGCCCAAGGTCATGTGACCAGGAAGTGGATCCAACCCCCGAAGGCTTCAGTGCACAAGGAAGACCCCGGGGTAGGTACCACTTGTATATCTGTCGTAGCTGCCAGCCCCTGAGGACTAAGAACTTAGGATTGACTGGAGACTTTTTATTCATTCATACAGGAAATATTTTTTTGAGTATCTAGTATGCACTATGCATCAAGAATCCAGTGATGAGCAACACCACCCTGGTTCCTGCCTCCCACACTGCTCACAGTTTATTAGGCCATACAGACAATGAGCAAGTAAGCAAGCAGGTCACTTAGCCTCAGTTTACCACCTCAGTCATGCCCTCTTGGCATGTCCCAGGTTTCTTTGGTGCATTATAGTATATCCCCCACCCCTAGAACAGTGCCTGCCACTTAGTCAATGCTCAAGAAAGGTTTGCTGGACAAAGATAATACCCACCCCCTTCATGTGCACACCTGACCTCTTAGGGAAATGGTCTCTAGGCCATTACGACTGAAATGGCCCTGCCTAGGTGTGCAGGAAACTATAAAGAGGCCAGCCCCAAATCTAGCCATGGCTGACAAAGCCCTGGGAGACCATACAGTGTGTCTTTCCTGCTCTCCTCTGGCCCCTGGAAGTCCTGTCCGAGCTTCAGAGTTGATGGTGAGTGTTGTCCCCATTGCTCTAGAATCAGTGGGCAAGGTCAGAGAAATGCCCCCTGGCCAGAGGCAGCAAAAGGGATGGCCAAAGGCCAGTGCTGAGGCCAATATGGGCCCCAATGGAAAGAGACCTGCTATCTTTTGTGGGCAACATGCCCCTTCCCTTGGAGAATCAGATGCAACTTGTGAGTCCCAGGTTAAGACTTGAATGGGGCAGTGAGACTTGTCTCAGCGCCATGCATGCAGGGTGGGGACTAATCCAGTACACCCAGGTGTTCTGTTGCTGAGTCACCAGATGAACCTAGAGCAAGTCACTTCTCCAGCTCCACCATTTTCTCATCCATTCAATAAGCATATACTGTTAGACATCAAAATCTGCTCCCCCAATTTTATTATGAAAATTTTCAAACATGGAAAAGCAGAAGGAATATGAGCATGTTACTCTATGTGCTTTATCACACCTCTTTGCTTCTATCCATCCACCAAATCCATCTTATTTTTTTGATGCATTCCAAAGGAAGTTGCAGACATCCATTTACCTCCCCCTGAACACATCAGTGTATGCATATCATTAACGAGGCAATTGTAACTCCTCAATCTGATAAGCGCTCTGAAGACTGTAATAACAAACCTCTGGGCCAGGCACTGGTTCTCATTTAAATCTCAATTCTATCCCTGTTCCCATTTGTGATGGAGAAACCTAAGAAATCTACATTCAGAGAGGGTAAAAAACTAGATCAGGGTCATAAGCCAGAGATTCAAACCCAGCTCTCTGTCCCCAGAGTCCAGACTTTATGGTAAGATGCAACAGGACAATGGACATTGAAGCTCTTTTGAGATAGAGACAAAACAGCATACGGAGGTTGAGAAAATTAGGACTAGACACCCGTACCCTTTCTCCACCAGCAAAGATGCTGCACTCTGTGTTCAGCTGGGTTCCTGGCAGAGAGCCCTTGCCTGCCAATTTGGGGTTTAACCCATACGGGTCACCATATTTCCTCTCTCATAACACAGGGCTGGGCAGGTGAAGGACACCTCACACGTTTGCTGAATGAATAAAGGTCTCCAAAAGGGACTGCTGTAAAGCAAATGGCTTCAATAGGCCCCTGCAGCCACTCGACCCTAGGTGTAGCCCTACACATTGGGCCTGGGGTTATGAAAACCCCAGAGCCCCAGCCCCAACATGAGCTTGGATTTCTGGGCCCCAACATGAGCTTGGATTTCTGGGCCCCTCATCTCAACGTTGAATGGAGTGCTTTGGGAAAGGCAGGAACCCTCTTGTTTTTTGTGGAAGGGTCCAGTACGTTGGAGAACTGCCCTTTCCCAGGGGCCTAACGCTCTTCCCACATCCTGCCCCACTGGCTCCAAGTTCCTCTTCCCCTTCCAACCAGCCAGCCCGGAGAGCTCCCCCTCCCGCCAAGTACCCCAGCATCTTCTGTCCCCTCGAGTTTCAGGCTCAGGCTCTCCCAACCAGGTCCTGATTACCCTCACCCCTACCCGAGCCCTGCATCTCCTGGCCGCCCAGCAGCCCAGCTCATACCCAGCAGGACCCTGATCAATGTCTGGCCCGATAGCTGATAGCCATCTCTCCACTGAAAGGGGTGGGTTTTTTTTCTTCCTTCCTTCTTTTCCTCCTTTCTTCCTTTCTCTGTAAATAAGTGGTTGTGCCTCTGAAAGTCTAAACAATGCCCTCTGCGGCTCCCGGGCTCCTCCCTGCACTGGCTCCTCCCTGCCCTGGCGGCTGTAAAGTTGAAAACTTTGCCAACTTGTTTCTCCATCAGGGAGGACGCCGGTACCACAGGTAGTTTTAGTTTTCAGTTGAGCAGCACATATCACGCGTGCATTTTTCCATGGGCATGTGACATTGCAATAACAAAAGGAAATAAATGAAAAGCCTTGTCCAATCCTAAAACGCTCCTGCATCCCCCTCCAGGTTTCGTTAAATGGGGGTGTGGAGACAAAGTTTCCACCAAAACCTTTCCGGGATCCGGGTTGTAGCAGCCAGGCGGGGGAAGGAAGGGGGAATCAGAGGGCGTTGATTTCGGGGCGATCTCTGCCCTCTGACCGCACCCTCCGAATGTGGCTGGTACAGCGGAGCGCTCTACCCCAGCTCCGCGCCCCGCCGGCCTGCCCGCAGCGCCAAGACCCCGAGCAGCTACGAAATCAGGCAGCTGCACGCGCAGCCCGGCCTCGGGTCCTCAACGCGGCAAGTGCGGGGACCGAGTCTGGCCGCCTATTGGCTCGAGTCTGGGGGCGGGGCCCCAGCTGCGTACCGCCCCCAACCCCCCGCCGGGTTAAATGGGCCGTGCGCCGGCCCGGGGGGGATTATTCATTGGAGGGGCGGGGCCTTGGTTTGTTTACACACTACCATTGGCTGAATTTGAATCGGGCCGACTGCGGGCGGGCCGCGGGGCGGGGCTCCCGAGGGCTGTGGCCGGAGCCTGACAGCTTCGGGTAGGCCGGGCTCGCGCGGACGCATCTCCCAGAGCTCTGCGACCCTGGAGGTGGGGTACCCTTGGCGGACGCGGGGAGAGGAGGCAGCTTGGGGCTTTCGCCCGTTTCTTGATAAAGGCTAACCAAGCATCATTTTTGTTTGTTTTCGTAAAAATTCGTAAAGAAAACCAAACCCTGGAAACAACCTAGTTTTCCATAGAAGGGGGGCTCATTAAATAAGCTGTGGTCTGGCCCACAATGCGACACGAAGTAACCCAGTGAGGTGGGGACTCATGAACTGACAGAGAATGAGCTATGTATTCAGACAGGGAGGAGAAAGCAAAGAAAGAAGCAGAGTGTATAAAAATCTAAAAGTTGGGGATGAAAAAACACAAGCTATTCCCCATAATAATCCTGAAATTTAAAAAAAAAGCCACAAAGATAAAAAATTTTTAAAAATCAGTCGTAGAAAGAGATGAGGGAAAAGTACAAGCTATTGCTTGTGAAAGGCACAGAATATTTTCAAAAGCAGAAACAAACTGGTAACAGCAGTTGCCTGTGGAGAGCGAGACATCGGTGGGTAGATGGTAGATCTTTCTGTACCTTTGTGAAGTTTGAGCCTTGTATCACCTATTCAAAGAAAAACATACAAAGTAAATTTAAAATTCCATTCTGAGAACTTTCCCTTTTCAACCACGTGCCTCGCTGCTGCTTCCCCTAGGAAAACTCTTGACCCTGCTATAGAGGTCGTGGACCCCCGACCTGCAGCCTCTACACACCCCACATGGTATTGGAGGTCGGGGACAGGCTGAGAGTATGTTTCTTTATCTACAGGGTATTACTACTTATGTACTACCAGATAAATATCCTGACCCGACTTAGAGTGGCTTTATTTATTTTGTTGCTTTAAGGGATTTAGTAATCACTGCGGTATTCGTCATTCCAGCGTCATGGGAGGGGCTCCTTCCTTGGCTATGCTCGGGCGACGGGTGAGGAGGAGAAACGTGCCAGGCCATCTTAGGAAACAGAAGAGAAAGTCAAAACTAGGAGAGGCCCCTTTAAGAAGGGAAGCCGGCCTCAGCCGCTCAACGCGAGTGGCTGAGGGAAGAGTTGGCCCGGTTTTGACTTTTATTACTCTGTTCCTGAAGATCTCCAGGAGAGAATGAGAAGACTGCCTGCTGCCAATGAGACTTAAGTCAGGACTGTTGGTCTGTTACAGATGTCACTTGTAAAAGGCTCCACCGCTCTCCCCTACCCCCTAAGAGTTGGCTACAGGATTTGAGAACATGAGATGGCTGTGAAAGTCACCTATGGTTAGAGTGAACATTTGGCAGGCTACGAGATGTAGTTATAAGTAATGCTTAACCGAGCTTGCGCTGCAGGCCAGATAGGTGGATGCTCTCATGGAATGCCCCAACAATCCTAGCAGGTGGGGGACACCAATATCATTCCTGGTTTACAGATGTGGAAACTGAGTCACAGAGAGGTTACAGAATTGTCAGTTACAGGTGCCACAGGGATTTGAACCCAGGCAGCCCTGCAGCCCTGCTCTGAAATTCATACTCCTTTCTTTTTCTTTTCTTTTTGAGACAGAGTCTTGCTCTGTCACCTGGGCTAGACTGCTTTGGCATCAGCCTAGCTCACAGCAACCTCAGACTCCTGGGCTCAGGCGATTCTCCTGCCTCAGCCTCCTGAATAGATGGGACTACAGGCATGCACCACCACCATGCTCGGCTAATTTTTTCTATTTCTAGTGGAGACAGGGGTCTCGCTCTTGCTCAAGCTGGTCTCGAACTCCTGACCTCAAGCGATCCTCCAGCTTCAGCCTCCCAGAGTGCTAGGATTACAGGCCTGAGCTTGAAATTCATACTCTTAATGACAACATTATACTGCACCATAAAAACTTAAGTGATAAGAACCTTAAGGCAGATTCTTAATGAAGGTGAACAATTTCACATCCACTTTCTGCAACAGGTTTTCTTTTTTTAAAATAAAAGAATTTCTGGTGTTTTTTTCCCTAAAATTCTATACCAGGGAAAACTTTTTTATTTTTTAAAGTACTCTTCATAGAGGAAAAGTATTGCCCTTGGCAGTCCTACTGCTACCCCCACTAAACATTTACTGTGTGCCAGACACATTTCTGAGCCCTTTGTGTGTGTTAGCTCAGTGAATCGTCGCAACCTTGAAGCAGGAACTGTTAGCATCCTCATTCACAGAGGAAGAAACTGAGGCACAGAGAAGTTAAATAACCGGCCCAAGGTCCCGCATTTCTCTCCAGAAAAGGAAGAGGAAGAGCCAGAGTGGTGGGAGAGGGAGGTACATGCCCAAAGTTGCTGAGAGAGAAACGAATGTCATTAGTGAACGTGGCAATGATGGTTCAGTGAGGCGATGGGGGCTGAGGTCACCTTGCAGAAAGCTGTGAGAAAATGGCCAATACACACGAGAAAAGATGCTCCGAGTCATTAGTCATTAGGAAAATGCAAGTCAAAACCACAATGAGATACCACTGCACACGCACTAGGATGACCATAATAAAAAAAAGGGGGAAATAACAAGTATCGGTCAGGGTGTGGAGAAATCGGATCCCTTATTCAATGCTAGCGGAAAAGAATTTGATGTTTCCTCAATAATTTGCACAGAGAATTACCATAAGACCACTGCTAGATATACACCCAAAATAATTGAAATCAGGTGTTCAAACAATAGCCTGTACACAAATGTTTGTAGCAACACTGTTCACAATAGCCAAAAGGTGGAAAACAATCAAAATGTCCATCAACAGATGATTGAATAAAGGAAACATGGTCTATCCATACAATGGAATATTACTCAGTCATAAAAAGGAATGAAGTATTGATATTGGCTGAAACATATACGAACCTTGAAAACATTATGCTGAGCAAAAAAAAGCCAGGCACAAAAGGCCACATATTCTATGATTCCATTTATATGAAATGTCGAGAATAGGCAAATCCACAGAAACAGAAAGCAGATGAGTGGTTGCCGGGCACTGGGGGGAGGGAGGAATGGGAGATGACCGCTTCATGGATAGGCAGTTTTCTTTTGGGGTGATGGAAAAGTTGTGGAATTAGATAGTGGTGATGGTTGTACAGCATTGTGAATATACTTAATGCCATGGAATTGTGCACTTTAAAAATAGTTAAGATGGTGGCCGCGCGTGGTGGCTCACACCTGTAATCCTACCATTCTGGGAGGCTGAGGCAGAAGGATCGCTTGAGCTCAGAAGTTGGAGACCACCCTGAGCAAGAGCAAGACCCCATCTCTACTAAAAATAAAAAAATTAGCTGGGCCTCATGGCTCGAGCCTGTAGTCCCAGCTACTCTAGAGGCTGAAGCAGGAGGATTGCTCGAGACCAGGAGTTTGAGGTTGCAGTGAGCTACGATGATGCCATTGCACTCTATCCAGGGCGACAGAGTGAGACCCTATCTCCAAAAAATAAAAAAATAAAAATAAAAATAGTTAAGACGGTAAATTTTATGTGTACTTTACCACAATTTAGAAAACATTTTTACAAAAGTGGTGAGAAAGCAGAGGTGTTATGTATATCTGATTTTTAAAATGATACATATGGTAGGAGAGGAGTCAAAAAATAGCTGGGAGGGGCTGGTGGAGGGCATGAATGGAGAGATCTGGGTAGAAAGAGGTATGGTCAACAAAATAAATGTTTGCACCTACTCTGTGGGGGTCGCTGTGGGGGTTACTAGGGCCTACCTCAAGGAGGACTGTGGGGGTTAGAGATCCCTCCCCAGAGCGGACAGGGCTGGGATGGGGGAGCCCTGGGGCTGTGGGAGCCCAAAGCAAGCACCTGACCCAGCCTGGAGTCTGGGAAGGCTTCCTGGAGGAGGAGAAATATAAAAGGGAGTTTGACAGACAGAGGTAGTGTGGGGAGGTCTGGCAATATAGGGATAAACAAACTCAGTTTCTCCCCCTGTACTCTCATAAGGCACTTCTGACACCAGCAAGCCAGCAATCAATTCTTCAGTGCACACCAGCTCGGTGGCCTCTGATTCAATTCAATCGGACACTGTCTACCTGGAGGTAGCGTCAGAGCCCAGGGGTGAAGGGCTCAGTCCCACAAGGCTGTCCCCTACTTCCAAGGCTCCTCACCACCCCCAGGTTGGTTCACCTGTGCTTCAGACCAACCGACTATTAATCGGGCTTCCCACGAATTCCCCCTTGGGTTCAATTAATTTGCTAGAGCAGCTCCAGGAACTCAGAGAAACACATTTACTATTTTATCATAAAGGATGTTGCAAAGGATACAGATGAAGAGATGCACAGGACAGGTATGGGGGAAGGGGCATGGAAGGGGCACGGAGCGTCCATGCCCTCTCTGGGTGATCCAGGAACCTCCACTTGTTCAACTCTCCTGAGATCTTTTGGGTTTTTACTGAGGCTTTATTATGCAGGCATGATTGATTAAACCTTTGGTCACTGGTGATCCACTTGACCTTCAGCCCCTCTTATCTCCCTGGAGGTTAGGGGGTGGGGCTGAAAGTCCCAACCCTCTCATTGTCTTGCTTGTGACCAGTAGGTATCTTGAAGCTACAGAGGGGTGGCCAGCCATTGGCCAAATCATTAGCATACAAAGACACTTATCACTCTGATGTTGCTAGGGACTTTTAGGAGTTGTATACCAGGAAACAGGGAAGACCAAATATACATTTCACAATATCACAGGAGGGGTGTTGGTTTCTGGACCCAGAATAGAGAGAGAGCCTGGGCTTTCCAAAGCACAGATGAACCTTGACACTCCCCTGATTAAAACCCTCCTAGGGCTCCCAGTGCCCTCAGGGCAAAGTCCAAACTTGGTAGCTTGGCATCTGTTCGTTCAACAGTACTTCCTGGGCACCTGCTCTGAGCCTGCGCTGTGAAGGTAGTGATGGAGACGTGGCACTGACTGAGACAGGCCTAGCCCTGTCCTTGTGGGGCTCACACCCCAGTGGGGGGAGACAGACACAAAACAAATCATTCCCCTGTGATGGATACAAGCCCTGTGGCTGCTACGGATGGTCAGGGAGAGTTAACCCCACCACCAGGGCTACCCAACTTCTATTATTCCTAAATGACTATTTCACAGTTTTGTTTGTTTGTTTGTTTGTTTTTTGAGACAGAATCTTGCTCTGTTGCCTGGGCTAAACTGCAGTGGCTCATCATAGCTCACTGCAACCTCAGACTCCTGGCCTCTGATCCTCCTGCCTTGGCTTCCCAAAGTGCTAGGATTTCACAATTTTTGCAGAGTGCTGCCTTTGCTGTCTGTACCTTTAATTTGTTCTTTCAACCAACTTATTTTTTTTTACCTTAAATGGGTTCCTACAGGGCCACCTTAGATTCACCCTGATCAACTATAGCCATGAAATCACAGGTGTGATGGGCTAGTTCCTTTTTTTTTTTTTTTTTTTGCTAATATGCATTAAAATAAATGCACAACCATTAAAATAAGCCACCTCAATCATCTCAAATACTACTACTTTGGGAACTTTGGGAACTGGTGGCCTAGACTGGGGATTGGTGGGGGAACTTCCTGGAGGAAGTCAATTGTAAGTTAAGACTTAAAAGATGGGCCGGGTGCGGTGGCTCACGCCTGTAATCCTAGCACTCTGGGAGGCCGAGGTGGGCGGATCGTTTGAGCTCAGGAGTTCGAGACCAGCCTGAGCAAGAGCGAGACCCCATCTCTACTAAAAATAGAAAGAAATTATATGGACAGCTAAAAATATATATAGAAAAAATTAGCCGGGCATGGTGGCGCATGCCTGTAGTCCCAGCTACTCGGGAGGCTGAGACAGGAGGATCCCTTGAGCTCAGGAGTCTGAGGTTGCTGTGAGCTAGGCTGACGCCATGGCACTCACTCTAGCCTGGGCAACAGAGTGAGACTCTGTCTCAAAAAAAAAAAAAAAAAGACTTAAAAGATGAATCGTTAGGCAAGAGTGGAAGTCAGAGCAGGTACAAAATTCTGGGCTTGGCGGCATCAGGGAAGGAAGAAAGGAAGGAAGGAAGGCCAGGTGGCTGGAACGTCAGCCGCTGGGCTGAGAGGGGCTGAGGGACAGGGCATCTTTGCAGGTTCACAGGGATTTGGGGTTTGACCTCAAAGGCAATGCAGTCATTAAAGTGTTTGCTGTTGTCATTGTCATTGTTGTTTGTTAATTTCAGTATAATTTGCATACCATAGAACTCACCATTTTAATGTATATAATTCAGTGCTTTTTCATATATTCACAGTACTCTGCAACCATCACCACTATGTCGTCTCAGCACCCCAGCAAGAAACCCTGTACCCATTAGCGGTCACTTTCTATCTTGCCTCCTGCCAGCCCTAGGCAACCACTACTTTCTGTCTCTACAGATTTGCCTGTTTCAGACATTTCACATAAATGGAGTCATATAATATGTGGTCCTTTGTGTCTGGCTTCTTTCACCTAGCACAATGTTTTCAAGGGTCACCCGTGATCCATGCTGTAGTATGCATCACTACTTGTTTCTTTGGGGGTTTCTTTCTTTCTTTTCTTTCTTTCTTTTTTTTTTTTTTTTTATGAGGCAGGGTCTCGCTTTGTCACCTGGGCTAGAGTGCAGTGGTGTCATCATAACTCACTGCAACCTCAAACTCCTGGGCTCCGTTGATCCTCCTATCTCAGCTTCCTGAGTAGCTGGGACTACAGGCTCGCACCACCATGGGAGGCTAATTTTTCTATTTTTTTGTAGAGACAGGGTCTCATTCTTGCTCAGGCTGGCCTCGAACTCCTGGCCTCAAGCTAATCCTCCCGCCTCAGCCTCCCAAAGTGCTAGGATTACAAGCGTCAGCCACTGTGTCCGGCCACTCGTTCCTTTTTATGGCTGAATAATATTCCATTATATGGATACACCACATTTTGTTTATCCATTCATTTGCTGATGGACATTTGGGTTATTTCTACTTTTTTACTATTATGAACATGCATTTACAGATTTTGGGGTGGTTTATAGGTTTTTGGGTGAACATTGTAAGGCTGGTGGCAGGCACCCCTCCCTTCCCTAATGAAAAAAGAGGCGGCTCTTCCTGTCCCTCAATACCCGCCCCAAAGCTGAAACAAAGAAATTCCTCACTCCTCACACCGACATCTCCTGGCCAAAGAAACTCCCATCCCCCAGCCCTAAAAACCTATATAAACCCACTCAGACTTCTGGGCGGCGCAGCTTCTCTGGGACCCGTGGGTCCCGTGAGGCTCGCCCGGGTCCCTCTCTCAGGGGCTCGTTACCCCCACCCAGGAGAGCCCCAATAAAGCCTCTTTACTTATCCCTTTCAACTCTGCTCATCTTTCTTTCTCTGGCGCCGGCTACTTCAAAGAAACCTTACAAACATATGTTTTCATTTCTCTTGGGTATCTACCTAGGAGTGGAAGGAAGGGTTTATTTTGTCATTGCTTTGGTTTTTACCAGCTGTAATTTCAAACTTACAGAAAACTAGCAAAAAGGGTAAAAAGAACTAGATTCACCAGCCAGTAACATGTGGCCATGCTTGCTGTATCTCATTCTTTTCTGAACGTTTGAGGGGCAGTCGAAGACATCGTGTTCCTTGATTCCTAAATCCTTCAGCGCTAAATCTTCAGCGCTAGTAAGAACAAAGACATTCTCTTTAAAAACCCCAGAACAAGTACCAAAATCAGGAAATGTAACACTGAAACAGTAATACTATTGTTTGATCCACAAATTCAAATCTGTTTGTCTCAATAAAGTTCTTCATAGCAATGTTTTCCCCAGTCCAGGATTCAACCCAGGATCGTGCATTGCATGGAGTCACATGGCCGAAGGATCTTAGGAAGGGGAAACTTAATCGGCTTTCCCTTTCCTGGAATCCCTTTGGCTGACATGGGAAGAACAGATTGGAGGGGAACAAGAGGGGAAGCAGGGGGACCAGGGAGAAAGCTGGTGCTCACTATCAGAAGGAGAAACTTAGGAGTCAGAAGGATCTTGGTTCAAATCTTGGCCCAATTATTCAGGACCTGTGGCCTTGGGCAGGTGACTGAACCTCTCTCAGCCTCAGTTGTCTCATCAGAAAAATGGCACTAACCCCCAGGGTTGCTGTGAGGCCAGATGTGCTGAGCACAGACCCTGAGCATCGTATGGAAACAATTTTGTAACACCATCCCATCATTGCCATTTATTCTGGTTAATTACCACGCCCCAGAACAGTCCTGAGAGCTCCAGATGCAGTTACTTTTTTTTTTTTTTTTTTTGAGACAGAGTCTTGCTCTGTCACCCGGGCTAGAGTGCCATGGCATCAGCCCAGCTCACAGCAACCTCAAACTCCTGGGCTCAAGCGATCCTCCTGCCTCAGCCTCCCGAGTAGCTGGGACTACGGGCGTGCGCCACCACACTCGGCTAATTTTTTCTATTTTTAGTTGTCTGGCTAATTTTTTTTTTTTTTTTTTTTTTTTTTTTAGTAGAGACGGGGTCTCGCTCTTGCTCAGGCTGGTCTCGAACTCCTGACCTCAAGTGATCCTCCCACCTCGGCCTTCTAGAGTGCTAGGATTACAGGTGTGAGCCACCACGCCCGGCCTGTCCTCGTTTTCTGTACTGCTCTGTAAGTTTGACATGTTTTGTGATAAAATGAAAAGAATCAACAAGAGGTGAGGCAGTACAGACAGTGAGTGTAGACAGTTCTTTCTGGAAATTTGGATAGGAAATGCAATGGCGGCTGGGAGCAGGTGGAGTGGAGTTAAGGGAGGGATTTTCAAGACATTTTAAAACAAGAATATTTTCAAATATATGTAAAAATAGAAGAATAAGGTTAATTCCACATACCTGTCACTGGGCCTCACCAACTGTCAACTCATGGCCAATGTTGCCTGGTCTCTACTCTCTCCTGTTGCCACCCGCCCTCACCTCACTGGGTTATTTTGAACACGTCTTGGACATCGTATCATTTCATTCACAAATTCTTGATGTTGTATCTCTGAAGATAAAGTCTGTTTTTAAAAACATAGCCACAATCCCATGATCCACCTAAAAAATGTACCATGATGCCTTCACATCCTTGGATATGCAGTTAGAGTTCAGGTTGCTCTTCATGTCTCGTGATTTTTTAGAACACAATGATTTCCTTCTTTCCCTCCCTCCTTCCTTCCTTCCTTCCCTTCTACCTTTCTCCCTCCCTCCTTCCTCTTCCGTTGTTAGAATCAGCACCCAAAGTCCTTGAGTTGCATTTGGTTGACTTGTTGCTAAAGTTTCTTTTAATCTACAGGTTCCAAGGAAAGGATTCATTTAAAGAAAAAAAGAAGGAAATGCAAGAGCATTTGGGGATAATGATGGGCATGGTCTGGTAGGGGGAGAAAGGGATGGACGGTATAAGTAAGAGGGAGAAGGAGGAGGAAGAGGGGGAGGAGGGGGAGCAACAAAGAAGAAAGAAGAAGGGAGACAGAAGGGAAGGAGGGAAGGAAGGAAGGAAAACCTCAATCTGTGAGAGAGGGGATAGGACCCAGGGGTTGGGGGCTCGAAAGGGCCTCATCTGGGAGGGCACAATGAAAAGAAAGATGGGGGGGGCTTGTGCTCTGGGGATGGGTGACAAGGGGGTTCCCATCTGATGGCTTGTGTTTGCACAGGGAAGTGTGGGACCTGCTCATCAGCTGGAGGGCAGGCGGGGGAAATGCAAGCACACCAGAGATGTGGAGAGATTGTCCTGTGCTTGTTTGAGGTCTGTGATTTCTCCAAGTCAGGTAAAACCTGTTGGGCTGGCTGGCTGGTTTCTTCCTGCTGCGTTCAGCTGGCAGAGAAGACGGAGATGGCAGGAGTTTGGCCAGGTGAGTACTGTGGAGGATGAGAGGAGTGAGGAGTTTGAGAGTGCTCGAAGGAAGTGATTCAAAGATGAATCACATCATGGAAAGTAGGGCTGAGAGAAGCAAATAGGTGAAGACGACCAGAAGGGGTGGTGAAGAGGAAAAGAAGCCTGAGGTCAGGGTGGACCCCTCTCTCTGAAAAGCATCTTCTCCTTTAGCTTCACTGGGGCTTTCCTTATTGGTTTTCTTTCTACTTCCCTGGTTCCTCCTTTTCGGTGCCCTCACTGATTGACTTCTCCTATGATGCCTGTACTTCTCAGAGTGTAAATCTGGGCCCTCTTCCACTCTCTTCTTCTACAGTTCAGGGATCTTGCCAAACCTCAGTTTAAAAATGGTCAGAGAGATTCCAGGCTCCCAGGAAGATGAGCTCAGCATGAGCAGTGGTGTCCCAACCTGTTGAAAAGCTCAGGTGGTCTGCATGCAGGTGTGTGGGGGGGTGGGAGGCAGAGAGGACCCCTAGGCAACGTCATCCACCACTGCCCCAGGGAGAGCAGGTGGGGATTGCCCTTCTGAAAGGCCAGGTTTCCCCAGGGCCATAGCGATGATTCCCAAACCTGACTGCCCACAAGCGTCACCAAGGGAGCTTTGAATCAAAATGATGGCCGGGTCACACGCCTGATCTATTAATTCAGGATCTCTGGGCTTGAGACTGGGCTGGCCGGCCCCTGCATGGTGCATCTCCCACACTAGTATGTTTGGAGCTAGTTGTGTCACATTTGGTCACACCAAGGGGAAAAACTATTGGAAGATGGTGAGTCTGCCCTCCCAACAGAGTCTCCTTCTTTGCAATTTCATATAATCAACCTCAAAACAGCTCTAATTGTCACCTGGAATATTATTAAGGTGAGACGTTTGGGGGACAGTTGGGGAAATCTGAATCAGGACTGTGTATTAGATAGCATCACTGAATGGATCCTCAGGCTATGTGGATTTCTCGTCCCACCAAACCTAACTAGGACCCACACATGGAAGGGAGTTCTGAGAACCATGGTTCCAGCTTCCCTAAGCTGTGACGATACAAAGCCATGGCAGGCCCAAAGGACATTTGGTGTGGATGTCAATCAGATCTTGTCTCTTCCTTGCAGAGGACCTTCTATGGGTTTCATCGACTTCCTATGCCATCCAGACTCCTTCCCGGGGACCACCAGGCTCTGGGTAGCCTTCACCTGCCCCGCCAGCCTCAGCCAGAACCCCCAGCTCATTTGCCCTGGCCATGCCAGCTCTCTTTGAGCTCCTCCAGCCTCTTTTTGGCATCACGACCTTTGTACTTGAAATTCCCTTTGCTGGCATCATCACGCCAGACCTCTGTGTGACTGGCACCTCTCAACCTTCAGGTCTCAAGCCAAACGCCACCTCCTCCAAGAAGCCTTCATGGATCACACTATCTCAGGCATAGTTTCTCAACCCTGACAGGTGCACAGGAATCCCGTGGGATCTTGCTAAAATGCAGATCTGATTGAGGCGTTCTGGAACAGGGCCAGAGCTGCTGCATCGCTAACGAGCTGCCCGTGCTGCGTCTGGGGAACCAGCTTCCAACAGCACCCTGATCGCTATCACATCACCGCCTTTCTTTCTTTTTTTTCATAGCCCTTATCTCACTTTGAAATTATGTTATTTCTTTCCCTGTTTTCTATCGGTCTCCCTCATGGGAAGGGAAACCCCACCAGACCAGGGGAGGGGTCTGCTTGTTCACCTCTGGGCACTGGCGCAGAGCAGCACTCAGTATTTGTAAAATAAACATGTGTTAACCTGTCTTCTAACTGCCGGAGACTCCAAGATGAAAAGAGACAGTCTAAAGGGGACCCGAAGCGCAAACATGAACTTATGATAAGATAATGGAGGTGTGGCAGGAGAATTACCCACAGTGCCTTGTTTTTAAGGATGGCTAATTCCTAACCTTAACAATTGGTCTTTATTATTTTATGGGTCCCTTATCTCTCCAACCTCTCAAACAATCCCAAAGTCTACAAGGGTGAAGCTATCTCTTGGGGCTGTTTCTGTAATTTCTCTTTGTGCCTAGAGCATCCCTGGAGACACAATGGCGACTTAGTACATACTTGCTTGTAGCATTTATTTATTTTATTTTTAGGGCCAAATATAAAAAAGAAAATTAGCATGGTGGTGGTTGTTCATTGTCAAGGCAACTACCACCTAATCCTCTTTTTAGTGCAATTGGCTGGCAAACCATTTTCCCCCCAACCTGTCCAACTCACACAATCATCCAGACAGACCCCTCCACGCGCAAACCCTAGGGGAGAGGGAAGGCGCAGGTCTGGGAGTCAGGAGAGTTGACCCTGGCCCTGTTTCTGCCACTCACTTGCTGTGTGAGTTCAGGCAAGTCCCTTGACCTCTCTGGGCCTCAATTTCCCAATCTGCACACGTTGAAAGGGTTGGGTCACATAATGTCTCTGGTCCTTCGCAGTTCTAGCATCCCAACTCACTTTCCTAAATTGAGGTGTTTTCTCTGAGGGATTTGGGGGCTTCTGAGGCTCTACTGGAGACAACAGGACATGCCTTCAGGGTGGAAGCCCAGACTCAGGGAGCTGACTCCCTCGGGGTCTGCTGCCCTCATCGGAGCAAGCAGGACTGCCAGAGGAGTGTCTTGCCCTGGGGCCACCGAGGTAGGCTTACCAACTGCCCGAATGAAAAAGGCTGCTCCCGGAGGCTTCCAGGATTCAGGGCACAAACACACCACACTCTCCCTGTCTCCCATAGTAACTCCCAGCACAACCACGTGAGGCCTCAGGGCCTTTGCCCGAGCTGTCCTCCCTGCCAGGACTGTTGGCCTCCCTCCCAGCTGTTTAATCATTAGCATATGATCAGCAGTTCACTCTGCAGCAAGGGCTTTCTTGAAAGTCTTCTCATTGTTTCTTTGCGGCCACCCAGGCAGATGGGTCATTGTCCCCAATCTGTGCTGTAGAAATGGAGATTTGGAAGAAACCCACTGACTCACCGGAGGCCATGCAGCTAATGAGTTGGGAGCCAGGATTCAAATGTAGGTCTTAGGGTCCTGACTCCTCCATTTACTAGCTTAGTTTCCCTGTGCCTCAGTCTACTCATCTGGGAAATGGGGGTAATAATGGCATCTGCCTCACAGGGCGCTTACAAGGATTCCATGAGTTAACAAGTACAAAGTTCCCAAAGCTGTGCCTGGCACACAGGAGCTGAGGCTACTGTTAGTCAATGTCTGACTTCAGATCCCGGGCCCCCTCTTTCCATGGCAAGCTCTGGGCTCTGGCAAGAGGCTGGTTGTCCTTCATGCTGTGAGGCTGATGAGCTCAGATCCTACCTTGTGACTCACCCATCCGAGTACCTCCTGTATGCCAGGCACTGTGTGTGGTACTTTCACATATCATGGTGCATGAATCCCTTTAATCGTAGAATTATAATTGTAGAACATAATCTGCAGAAAAAATTTGATTTAATGAATACATTTTAAATTAATTTTAATCAATACACTTAAATTAATGTATCTTAAGTTAATTTTAATCAACACATTTTAATTTAATTTTAATCACTAAGTTTTCATTTAATTAATACATTTTCATTTCATTAAAAAAATGTTACCCAGGCTTGAGTGCAGTGGCGCCATCATAGCTCATTGCAGCCTCCAACTCCTGGGCTCCAACGATCTTCCTGCCTCAGCCTCCAGAGTAGCTAGGACAATAGGCATGCACTACCACACCTGGCTAATTTTTTATTTTTATTTTTTGTAGAGACAGGGTCTTGCTATGTTGCCCAGGCTGGTCTCAAACTCCTGACCTCAAGTGATATTCCTGCCTCAGTCTCCTAAGGCACTGGGCTTTCATTTAATTTTAATGAATACATTTTTTAAATTTTTTTCTCAGTACTTTTTAAAAAGACTTTATTTCTTAGAGCAGTTTTAGGTTCATAGAAAAATCTGGGAGGAAAGTACAGAGATTTCCCTTATGCCCTCTGCCCCCACACGTACACAGCCTCCCTATTATTAATATCTTGCACTAAGGTGACACATTTATTACAATTCATGAACATCATTATCACCCAAAGTCCATGGTTTGCATTAGGATTCACTCTTGGTGTTGTACATTCTATGGGTTTAGACAAATGTGTAATGACATGAATCCACCATTATAGTATCATACAGAGTAGTGTCACTGCCCTAAAAGTCCCCTGTCCTCCGACTCTGCATCCCTCTCTCCTCTGGCAACCACTGACCTTTTTACTCTATCTGTGGATTTGCCTTTTCCAGAATGTCATATAGTTGGAATCATACAGTATGTAACCTTTTCATTCTTTCTTTTAGGAGACAGGGTCTTGCTCTGTTGCCTAGGCTGGAGTGCAGCGGCCTGATTACAGCTCACTGCAGCCTCATACCCCTGGGCTACAGCGATCTTCCTGCCTCAGCCAACTCAGTAGCTAGGACTGCAAATGCAAGCCACCATTATTTTTTTGTACAGACGGGGTCTAGCTAAGTTGCCCAGGCTGGTCTTGAACCCCTGGCCTCGATTGATCCTTCCACCTTGGCCTCCCAAAGTACTAGGATTACACGTGTGAGCCACCACTCCAGCCAGTATGTAGCCTTTTCAGATTGGCTTCTTTCACTTGGTAATATGCATTTAAGGTTCCTCCATGTCTTTTCATGGTCTGATAGCTCATCTCTTTTTAGCACTGAATACTATTCCACTGTCTGAATGTACCACAGTTTATTTATCATTCACCTACTGAGGGACATCTGGATTGCTTCCAAATTTTGGCCATTATGAATAAAGCTGCTCTAAACATCCAGGGGCAGGTGTTTGTGTGGACAGAAGTTTTCCAATCCTTTGGGTAAATACTCAGGAGCAGATTGCTGGATTGTATGGTAGGAGTACGTTTAGTTTTGTAAGAAACTGCCAAACCATCTTCCAAAGTGGCTGCGCCACTTTGCATTCCCAGCAGCACTGAATGAGGGTTCCTGTTGCTGCTCATCCTCACCAGGATTTGTTGTTGTCAGTGTTCTGGCTTTTGGCCATTCTAATAAGTAGGTAGTGGTATCTCGTTGTTGTTTTAATTTGCGTTTCCCTTTTCATTCTCTTAAGCATTCATATTTTTTTACCAACATTCTATTCATGATAACATATGTATTCTCTAAGATGACAGATGCTTTTTCTACCATTAAAATAAATACATTTAGGCAGGGCACTGTGGCTCACGCCTATAATGCCAGCACTCTGGGAGGCCAAGGCAGAAGGATCGCTTGAGTTCAGGAGTTTGAGACCAGTCTGAGCAAGGGCGAGATCCCGTCTCTACTAAAAATAGAAAAATTAGCCTGGCATGGTGGCGTGCGCCTATAGTCCCAGCTACTAGGGAGGCTGGGGCAGGAGGATCGCTTGAGCCCAGGAGTTTGAGGTTGCTGTGAGCTAGGCTGGTGCCACAGCACTCTAGCTGGGGTGACAGAGTGAGACTCTGTCTCAAAGAAAAAATAAATAAATAAAAATTAAAATAAAAAAAAAATTAAAAAAATAAATAAATACATTTAAATTTAATTTGAATTAATACATTTACATTTAGTGAATACATTTGTTTGAAAAATTTCAATCTGTGCACAGTTAAATCCCTTACGGACAATGCTAAAGTCCTCCTGGATCCATCTCCCATCCTAGTCCCCTCCCCCGAAGGACCTACTTTTTTTTCTGAGTCCTCTGAGAGTTACCTGTTATGCGCATAGTATCTTTAGTCATCCCTGTGACATATACTGCTGGCTGTCTACCCTGCAGCCACCCGCAACCTGGTCCTTGCTTACAGAACCTCAGTTTGTTGGCAGTGGGACCATGACCAATTCCCAGGGATTCATCATGATTGGCCCAAGCCAATTATATCAACCCTTTCCTCTTGCCAATTACTTACTTTCCCAGACTCCCTTGCGACTGTGGTTGGACATATGACCCCTTGCTCTGGCCAGGAATGCGTGGAGGATTTCTGAGAAAAAGTGAATCAGATATCTACCACCACAGTCATACTGTGTCACAAGCAACCATCAGAGCCCAGTGGAGTATAATAATAAGCCTTTATCGCTTGTGCATCTGGAGTCAGCTAGGGGTGGGCCAGGCTGCCACACCGATCTTGGTGGGACTCACTCCCATGGTGGCGGTCAGTGGCTGTCGAGTGACCTAGGCTGGCCTAGGTGACCAGAGCAACTAGACTCTGCTCTACATGTGTCTCTCTCATCCTCTAGGCCAGCCTGGGCATGTCCTCGTGGTGTCGGCAGAAACCCAGGAGTGAGTAAACCCAATTGCACAAGTCCCACTCAGCATCTGCTGGTCCACATCTGCTAACATCCCATTGGCCGAGGCAGGTCGTGTGGCTGAGCCCGGAGTCAGAGTGGGAGGCCACAGCAATTATAAGGCAAAGGCTGTGTGGATGTAGGGAGGGCCAAAGAAGAGGGAAACTTTTGCATTCTGCCACAGAAAACTTTTCTTTCCAGATAAAGATACCAAGGCTCTCAAGAAGAAAGCCTTTTGCTGTTGCGCTCCTGTGTGCCCACTTGGAACAACGGAGCACACACGTGATCCTTGGAACGGCAGCAGCAGAGCAGGAAAAGAAAAGCCACCACGACGTGGCTACGCTGCAGAACCCACCCTAGCCCACTCATCTCTAGCCACTGTTAGCTGGGTGTCCTTTTTTCTCAGAGCTGAACTCATCCTTGTGGATATGCTATAATTTCAGGGCTATTGAGCAGGTGCCTTGTCCAGAAATGCCTCCCCCTTCCCCAGGCTCTACTGCACCACTTGCCATTGGTGTTTTCCAAGTGGAGCGACAGCTCTATCATCCGTCCCAAATGCTCTTTGTACGATGTGGCGCTCACACATCTATTAGGAGTTGGGGTTCTGTGTTCTTTTGTCTTGAATCCCAGCAGGCTTGTGACTATAGCAGAAGTGACTTGTTAGGCCGGGCGCGGTGGCTCACGCCTGTAATCCTAGCCCTCCGGGAGGCCGAGGCGGGCAGATTGTTTGAGCTCAGGGGTTCGAGACCAGCCTGAGCAAGAGCAAGACCCTGTCTCTACTAAAAATAGAAAGAAATTATATGGACAGCTAAAAATACATATAGAAAAATTTAGCCGGGCATGGTGGCACACGCCTGTAGTCCCAGCTACTTGGGAGGCTGAGGCAGGAGGATCACTTGAGCCCAGGAGTTTGAGGTTGCTGTGAGCTAGGCTGATGCCACGGCGTTCTAGCCCGGGCAACAAAGTGAGACTCTGTCTCAAAAATAAAAAAAATATATATTAAAAAAAAAAGAAGTGACTTGTTATGGGGAGAATTTTGTCTCCCCCCCCCACCCGCCCATCCCTTCCTGTGTTGAAGATTTGGAAATGAGGTGGTTGCAGTTAAGTTAGTTAGGTTAAGATGAAGACATACAGGAGTAGGGTGGGCCCCTCGTCCAATAGGACTAGTGTCCTTATAAAAAGGGGAAGTTTGGACACAGACATGTACCCAGGGAGAGTGCCAGGTGAAGATGAGATCAGGGTGATGATTCTATAAGTCAAGGAAAGCCAAAGATTGCTAGCAAATCGCCAGAAACTAGGAGAGAGGCCTAGCTTCCATACATATATAGATAGTCTCACTCTTGCTCAGGCTGTTCTTGAGCTCCTAACCTCAAGTGATCCTCCCATCTTGGCCTCCCAGAATGCTGGGATTACAGGCACCAGCCATCATGCGCGGCCCCTGAGGGCTGGCTTCTAGATTCTCCCTCATAGCCGTCAGAAGAAATGAGCCCAGCTGACATCTTCATGGAGTTCTAACCTCCAAACTGTGAGACAATAAATTTCTTTACTGTGAGAAAATAAAGTACCGAATTGTTGTACTTTGTTACACCAGCCCTCGGAAAAGAATACGTGACTCTAGGTGACTTTTGAAGCAAGGTCATAAAAAGGCAATATAGTTTCTGTTCAGCTCTCTTGGGACGCTCACCTTTGGATCCCTGAGCTCCTGTGCAAGACGCCCCAGTGCCCTGAGGTTGCTATGTTGGACGCAAGCCCAGGCCACGCAGAAATGCCACCTGTTGGTGTTGTCGCCAACAGCCCCTGGCTGACAACCAGCATCAAGGACTGGATGTGGAGTGAAGGAGACTTCGAGATGACTCCAGCGCAGCCACCATCTGACAACTGCCCGAGAGGCCCTGAGTCTAGTGAACTCCCAGATTTGTGACAACATAAATGACTGTTACTGTTAAAGCCACTGTTTTCTGGCAGTTTGTTATATAGCAAATAATCAGAACACTAGCCAACCCCTACTCAGCCTTCAAGTCTCAGCTCGAACACCCCTGGCTAAACAAGCCTTTCCTGACCGTCCAGGCCTGACCACATTCTCATGTCACACTGTCTCACTGGCCCTCAACTTCTCCTTTGTAGCTCTTGTCATCATCGTTATCAGTCGCATGATTATTTGTTTAATGTCTGTCTCCCTGCTCTGGTCTGAATGTGTCCCCCCCAAATTCATGTGCTGGAAACTTCATCCCCAATGCAACAGTGTTGGAAGGTGGGGTCTTGGGGGAGGTGTTTAGGCCACGAGGGCTTCATCCTTATTTATGCCGTTATAAAAGGGTTTGATGGTGGGACTTTATCCTTTTATGCCCTTCTGCCTTCTGCCATGTGGGGACACAATGTTTCTCCCCTTTAGAGGATACAGGGCTCAGGGACCATCTTGGAAGCTGAGAGCAGCTCTCACGAGACACTGAACCTGCTGGTACCTTGATCTTGGACTTCCCAGCCTCCAAGACTACGAAAAATAAATTTCTACTTCTTATAAATTACCCAGTCTTGGGTATTTTGTTATAGTATCACAAACAGACCAAGACACTGTGGACTATGTGGACAGGGCCCGACATACTCAGTTATATATACCTCCAGGACCCGGTTCATTGGGTCCAAACACATCTGAAACTGAGCTCATGACTATCCCCCACTATGTCATCTGCACCCCGTGTCCCACCAGGGTTTCCATCTTGTGGAGGGCACCAACACTCATTCACCGGGTTGCTTGGCTCAAAAAGTCTGGAATAGGCCGGGCGCGGTGGCTCACGCCTGTAATCCTAGCACTCTGGGAGGCCGAGGCGGGTGGATCGCTCGAGGTCAGGAGTTCGAGACCAGCCTGAGCAAGAGTGAGACCCCGTCTCTACTAAAAATAGAAAGAAATTATATGGACAACTAAAATATATATATACAAAAAATTAGCCGGGCATGGTGGTGCATGCCTGTAGTCCCAGCTACTCGGGAGGCTGAGGCAGTAGGATCGCTTAAGCCCAGGAGTTTGAGGTTGCTGTGAGCTAGGCTGACGCCATGGCACTCACTCTAGCCTGGACAACAGAGCGAGACTCTGTCTCAAAAAAAAAAAAAATCCTGGAATAATCTTTGACTCATCTCATTCTCTCTTCTCAGCAAAGCTTCTACCTTCAAAATCAAGTCTCCTGAACAAGATGAACAGAATTCCCATGACCATATGATCCAGCAATTCTGCTCCCGGGTGTACGCCGAAAAGAATGAATGCAGATTTTCAAACAAAAACTTGTACAAGAATGTTCTTAGCAGCATTACTTATCATAGCTAAAAGGTGAAAACAGTCCAGTTTTTTTTTAAATAGGTGAGAGTAACATAATCAGGTTCACGTTCTCCAATGATAGGAGATGATGATCTTGAAAGAGTTTTGGGGGGCAGGCACCATATCTTGTTCATTTTTAAACTCCAGGTGCTAGCACAGTGCCTGGTGATCAGGGGACACTCAGTATATGAGGCTGAGTGAGCCAAAGCCCAAAGAGGGATGCACAAGGCTATAAATGAATTAAGAGCCTCAGAATCCTCACTTACTGAGCTCCTTCTGGGGGCCGGGCGTCTCACATGCTGCCTTGGGAGTTTTGAATTAATCTGGTGCCACTATAGCTGTTGAGGATGCTAGAAAAGGAATGGAAATTTGAGTTGTAGATGTGAATTCAAATTCTACTTCTGCAATTACTTATATTCATGAAGGGAGGAAAGAGCCCCAGTTAGAAGGCTAGAGGAGATGTAGGTTCTAAATCTTCTACTGCACAAGTGATTAAATCAACTAGTCTGGGCTGTCCCCACCCTGTATGTGCCAAAGAGAGGTTTGGCTGTGGCCCTGGCTCCTAGAAGGCAACAATCTTTGACCCCTTCCCCAAAGATAGAAGGGAAAACAATCTGAAAACTCATTTGTACCCAGGAGCCGATACTGGTTCTTATTTTAAAATCAGCTGGCATGGCAGAAGGACGGAGTGTTGAGCACTGATGCCTGGAAGGTGGGCAGCAGCGTCCTAAAATCCCAGTGTGCAGGCTCCCATTTCACACCTGCCTTTCTGGGCGCCCAGGGAAGTAATTCCAGACCCAGGTACGTATCGCATCTCTCCACTGTTCAAAAATCACAACCACGCTGGTTCTCAGTTTCCCCTCGGAGGCCACTTGGCACTGTCTGGGGACATTTAGTTTGTCACATTGAAGGAGAGGGTTGCAACTGGCATCTAGTGGGTAGAGTCCCTGGATGCTGCTAGACATGCCACAGTGCACGGGACAGTGCCCTACCTCGGAGAACTATTCGCGCCCAAATGTCAGTAGTGCTGAGGATGTCAACAGTGCTGACCTCGCTCTGGGGAGTCCCCATGACCTACTGAGCAAAGTCTAAAAAATCCTCCCCCTGCCACATTCTGTTAAAAGTGTCCTCTTCCCTAAAATGAGATGAGCAGCCGTCCCTCTGTTGGGGCATTGTTGTGGGATTGAATTACACACAGGGGACATTCAGAATGGCCTTGCGTGTGAGCGTTGCTGACGTGTTTCCTGTTACGGTCGCTGCTGCTGTTATTCGGACTGTTATCATTCTGGTCCCATCCGTCTTGGAGCATCAGTCTGCTGCATGCAGACCTGAGGCCGGCCCGTCTCTGAATTTAGAAGGCTCCTTTTCTACTCCGTACCCTTTGTTCAGAGAGATCCCCCAGCTCGGGTGGTACTTTCGCACAAAGTGTCTTGCACCTAGAAAGCAACTGATTGCTCTTGGGCTAACTGAACCCATAATCCACTGGCGCTCTAACATGCAAATTAGGTCTGAAGACTTTTTTTTAAAAAAAATCTTCTCCAGTCCCCTTAACCTTCTCCTCTCTCCCACAGCCTGTGGAAGCTAAACTCCTCCTTTGGTAGTTAATCAAGGGCTGCTGCTACTGGTCCTTGGACGTTTGGGGCTGGGTAATTTCACAGCATTGACTTACTCTGTGCCAGACTCTGCTGGAATGCTCGGATACAAAGGTAAGAGAGTAGCTTAGCTCTTCAGCTAAACTGTGTGGTCAGATACTAAGGTACAAAGGATTTTGAATCCACTCATTCCATCAGCAAGTATTTACTGAACGCCAACGTGGCCAGGAGAGGCGATTTAAGTTGATGGTCTAAAGAATGGGCTCATCTCGTTGCTGCCCCCTTCCTAGCTGTGTAGCCTTGGGAAAGGTACACAGCCTCTCTGAGCTTGTTTCCTCATCCTGAAAATGGGTGATGATATTCCTATTTCATTAGGATGCTCTGAGGAGGGACTTAATATACGTAAAGTTTGATTGATGGCAGCTATTTATAATATTATATATTTAGGGTTGACCAACTGTCCCAGTTTGCCTGGAATTGAGAAGTTTCTGGAGATACGGGGCTGTCAGTGCAAAAATCAGGAAAGTTCTGGGCAAACTGGGATGAGTTGGTCATCCTGATATAATTATTATTATTAATAATAGCTCCAGGTGCAGTGGCTCAAGCCTGTAGTCCCAGCACTTTGGGAGGCCAAGGCAGGAGGACTGCTTGAGCCCAGGAGTTTGAAACCAGCCTGAGCAACATAATGAGACCCTGTCACTACAAAAAATAAAAAACTTAGCTGGGTGTGGTGGTGCCTGTCTGTAGTCCCAGCTACTTGGGAGGCTGAGGCAGGAGGATCACTTGAGCCCAGGAGTTTGAGGCTGCAGTGAGCTATAATCACACCACCGCACTCCAGCCTGGGTGACAGAATGAGACCCTGTGTGAAAAAGAAAAAAAAGTATGTATTATTACCATAGATGATGTCTTACTAAGTGCTGTGGGGGACACACTGCCGAATGAGACCACACCGAAACTGCAAGGAGCACATACTCTGGTAGGAGAAGCAAAAGAATTACAAAAATAACTCCAAACAGAAAATAGAATGTATGAAACATATTTTATAACATATAAAATTGTTAGGACGTTTACTCTAAATATAAATACATACACAAAGAGACAGAGCGCTGTTACTCTCACAGACTGCCTCCAGATAGCTTTTTGTTCATAGCAGACAGTCAAAAGGCATTTGTTGAATGACTTGCAACATGATGAAGCACAAATGAAACAGAGCCGTAGGAGGGCTCGGTGTTTATCCCGTCAGAGATACTGTTCCACTTCCTTTTTGCCTCTAGAATTGCCACCAGTTACTGTTTGTTTATTGAGCCAGGGAAATGGTATTCCACTTCTGTGGGCTTGGCACGCTCACGGCCAAATATTAAGAAGCAGAGCTGCTGGCTTTATTTTTCCTTTTTTAATTCTTGGCATCGGGGTTGTGCGAGTCCTAATTTCCACTAAAAAACATCTAGCCAATATCTCCAGAAATTGGATTTCAGGGTAAGGGGACAGCCAGTAATTTTTATTATATAAACAGTCACCCTGTTGAGTCAGTCATTCTACAAATGTGAACATGTGCTGTGTGCAGAGCACAGTTTGGAGTCAGTGGGGAGACTGCCACCCCTCTTTTGAACGAGTCTAATGGAGCGCTCCAAAACTTTATTAGATTAGTGGTACAGGCATGCTTCATTTTATTGTACTTCACTTTATTATGCTTCGCAGATAATGTGTTTTTTACAAATTGAAGGTCTGTGGCAACCCTACATCTAGCAAGTCAATCAGTGTCAATTTTCCAATAGCATGTGCTCACTTCGTGTCTCTGTGTCAAATTTTGATAATTCTCGGAATATTTCAAGCTTCTTCGTTATTATTTTATCTGTTATGGTGATTGGTGATCAGTGATCTTTGATGTTACTATTGTAATTGTTTTGGGGCACCGTGACACATCAAGACTTGTCTCTAAAGATAAAAACAGTTTGCTCATTGACCATGTACCTAGTCACCCAAGAGCTCTGACGGAGATGTACAAGGAAATTATTATTGTTTTCTGCCTGCTAACACAACATCCATTCTGCAGCCTCAAGGAGTAGAGTTTTGTTTTTGTTTTTTGTTTGTTCTGTTTTTTGAGACAGGGTCTCACTCTGCTGCCCATGCTGGAGTGCAGTGGCCAGATCATAGCTCACTGTAACCTCAAACCCATGGGCTCAAGCAATCCTCCCACCTCGGCCTCCCAAAATGCTGGGATTATGGGAGTGAGCCACCTCACTGGCCTTTAAGTAGTAATTCTGACTTTCAAGTCTTACTTAAGAAATACATCTCATAAGGCTATAGCTACCATAGATGGTGATTCCTCTGATGGATCTGGGCAAAGTAAATTGAAAACCTTCTGGAAAGGATTCACCATCCTAGACGCCATTAAGAACATTTATGATTCATGGAGGAGGTCAAAATATCAACATTAACAGTAATTTGGAAGAAATTGATTCCAACCCTCGTGGATGACTTTGAGGGGTTCAAGATTTCAGTAGAGGAAGTAACTGCATACATATGTGGTGGAAATAGCAAGAAAACTAGAATTAAAAGTGGAGCCTGAAGATGTGAGAATTGCTGCAATCTGATGATAAAAACTTAATTCAATTAAGAGTTGCTTCTTATGGATGAACAAAGAAAGTGGTCTCTGGAGATGGAATCCACTCCTGGTGAAGACGCTATGAGCATTGTTGAAATGATAACAAAGGATTTAGAATATTACATCAATTTACTTGATGAAACAGTGGCAGGGGGTGAGATGATTGACTCCAAGTTTGAAAGAAGTTCTGCTGTGGGTAAAAAGCTATGAAAGAGGATCACATGCTAGAGAAATGGTTTGGGAAAGGAAGAGTCAGTCGACATGGCAGACTTCATTATTGTCTTATTTTAAGAAATTGCCACAGCCACCCCCACCTTCAGCAGTCACCAGGCTGATCAGTCAGCGGCCATCAACATTGAGGCAAGGCCCCCCACCAGCAAAAAGATTATGACTCCTTGAAGCCTCAGATGATTGTTAGCATTTTTTAAAGCAATAGAGTATTTTTAAAATTAAGGTATGTACTTTTTTTTAGCCATAATGCTATTGTACACTTAATAGACTACAGTATAGTGTAAACATGTTTATATGCACTGAGAAACCAAAAAATTCATGTGACTTTGCTCTATTGCATTGCTCAGGAACTGAACCCAAAATATCTCTGAAATGTGCCTATACAAAAAATAGTGACACCCAGTGTGGCCCTCTCAATTGAGTAGCAGCCATATAACCTGAGACCTTGTCAGAAATGCAAATTCTCTGAATGTGTCCCATCAAGTGACACAGGACTGTATAGTTGCTGAAACTACAGAAACACGGATACATTATTACTATTAACCAAATTCTGGTCTCTGTTGACATTTCACTAGTTTTTCCGTTAATGTCCTTTTTTTTTTCTTTTTCTGTTCCAGGATCATTCGATACAGGATCCCCAGAATTCAATCCAGGATTTTTTTTTTTTTCAATTACAAACATTGCTGCTCTTGTGTGTATCTCCTGGTGCACGTGCTCAAGAATGTCTCTAAAGTCAACTCCTGGGTGTGGGATTTGCCAATGTGGCTGTACCAATTTTACCCGTTACCAGTACTGTATGAGTTCCTCTTGCTTCGCCGAACAGAAAATTTAAAAATTTGCCAAATTGGTGGGTGTACCACAGTGTCTGTGGTTTTAGTTTGCACTCCCTGGTTATTGTGGTTAGCCCTCATTTCATGTTTCCGCTTGCATGACGTGCTTCTTCATATCTTTTATTTTTTTTGTTATTGGGTTGTCACATTTATAGGCCTTTAAAATAGATTCTGAATGCTATTTGTGTGTGTGTGTGTGTGTGTGTGTGTGTTATGTGTTGCAACTAACTTCTGCCTTTGTCCATAAAGTGTTCACTGTTTATCAAAGGACAGAAAGATGCTAATTTATTTCAGGAGCTTACGTCTGTTTTTTAACTAAACTCTCTCGGCTATCCAGTGGCTAGGGTCCTTACTTCCTCCATCAAGGGACAGATCACATGGCTGAAACTAATTTTTAAAAATGTGTGCTAAAGGCCGGGCGCGGTGGCTCACGCCTGTAATCCTAGCACTCTGGGAGGCCGAGGCGGGTGGATCGCTCAAGGTCAGGAGTTCGAGACCAGCCTGAGCAATGAGCGAGACCCCGTCTCTACTAAAAATAGAAAAAAAAATTTATGGACAACTAAAAATATATATATAGAAAAATTAGCCGGGCATAGTGGCGCATGCCTGTAGTCCCAGCTACTCGGGAGGCTGAGGCAGGAGGATCGCTTGAGCCCAGGAGTTTGAGGTTGCTGTGAGCTAGGCTGACGCCACGGCACTCACTCTAGCCTGGGCAACAAAGTGAGACTCTGTCTCAAAAAAAAAAAAAAAAAAAAAAATGTGTGCTAAATAAAGGAAGAATTCCTCCTAAATTATTTCTCGGTGTTTAATTCCTGCCTTAGCATGACCTACAAGGCCCTACAGGATCTGCCCTTAGTATTTTCTTTCCTTTATTCACATGGTTCTAGCCACACTGGTCTTTTATAAAGGGGTCCCACAGCTTCCTGCCTCAGGGCCTTTGAACATGACATTCCCACTCCTCTTCCACCAGATATTTTTGTAGTTCCCTTTCTCATTTCCTTCAGGTCTCTGGTCAATATAATCTCACCAGAAAGGCCTTTATTAACCTGTATAAAATAGCACCCTCTGATTCTATCCTCTTTCCTGTATCTTTCTACAAAGTGTAATCACATTGTATTATAAATGTATACGTGCCTCCCCAGTCTCTGTAGAGATAAGTTGTCCAGTACCAGAGCTCCTAGCTACATGTGCCTATGGAGCCCTGGAAATGTGGCTGGTTTGAATTGAGATGTCCTGTGAATATAAAATACTGTATACACCGGATTTTAAAGACTTAGCCCCCCAAGTGTAAATTATCTTATTAAAAACTTTTCTATTGATAACACATTGGAATAATATTTTGGGTAAAATATCTTAGTAAAATGAATTTCACCTGTTTTTCTTTCCTTTTTTTAAAAAAAACACAGCTACTAGAAAATGTAAAATGACATATGGGGCTGGTGCATTGTATTTCTGTCGAACAATATTGCTCTAAAACATTAACTCCAGGAGGGCAAAGACATTTGTCTGACCGAGACACTATAGCTCAGCATCAGAACATACTTGCTAAATCAAAGAAACCAAAAGCAGAATGGCAACCCTCTTCTTTCCTACTTTCCCCCTTAGAAATCAATTTTTAAAAAAATTTTGCATAATTTACATAAAAGTCACCCATTTAAAATGTGTAATTGCACACGTCTGTAGTCCCACCTGCTTGGGAGGCTGAGACAGGAGGATCGCTTGAGCCCAGGAGTTTGAGGTTGCTGTGAGCTCGGTCGGTGGAGTGATTATAGACAGAGTGAAACGTATAATTCATCTATTTTTAGTCTATTTACTGAGTTGTGCAACAATCACCAAAGCCCATCTTCAGAATATCTCGATCACTCCAAGAAGATCCCCCACTTAGGTTAACAGTTAACGCCGGTTCCCACCCCCAGGCAAACACGGATCTGCTTTCAGTCTCCGTAGATCTTTGGCGCTCAATTTCTAAGCACTGAATTCCCTGGCGAATTCAAGCTCTTGGGCCAGTTGGCACCGGCCCGTGGCCCTTCTGGGTCCCATCCCTCCCCCAGCACCGAGCGGGGCCCACAGGTCCGCGTGTGCCCAGACGAGGCAGGAGCGGCTCGCGTCCCCGCCCACGGCTCTCAAGCCCCGCATCTCCCCTCCCCACGCGGGGCAGGACGGGTCTCCGTGGACCCCGCGCCCGCGACAGCCCACCAGAAACACGCGGGGCGGCGTCCTGGGTGCCACGATGCGGCGGGCGCGGCCCCCAGTACAGCCGGCGGTGCGTCTCAGAGAGGCCCGCGGGGAGCCGAGGGCGCTTCCACCGCGTTCTAACACCGCCCTCCAGAAACAATGACCGGGGCCGCGGGACTCTCCGCCTCGGGGTGCGGGTCGTGTGGGGCTGGTTCTTCCCCCCGCATCCCCTCTCCCCGCAGCCCCTTCCCGGGCTCCGCCTTCACCTTCTCCCGCCCTCAACCGCCCTCCTCCCAAAATGGCGACCAACCGCCTCCTTTCCCGCCCGCGCAGGCCCCGCCCCTCGCGCGGCCCCGCCCCCCGGGAGAGCCGCCGAGCTTGCGCGGGCGGGCGGCACGCGCCGGGAGCCCGGACGGCGCGAGGCGGGCGCGAGGGCGCTCGGAGGGGCGCGAGGCTGCCCGCGGCCACGTACGCGCGCCCGCGCCGCGAGCGAGCAGGGTGCTCCGGGGGGCCGGGCCGGCTGCGCGTGCGCGCCGGGCGGGCTGCCGGCGCGGAGGAGGCGGGGAGGGGGGTGCAGCTGGGAGCCCCACGAGGCGCGAGGCTCGAGGCCCGGCGCGCGAGCCCCCGGGGGCGGGTAAAACCCGGTTGCTGCTGCCCCTGCCCCCTTTCTTTCCTCCCTACCCCTTCTTTCCTGCCCCTTCCTCTTTTTTCAACCCCTCCCTCCTTTTACAATCTCATTCGTTTCTATATTTCTTTTTTAGGGGGTCCATCTCCCTTTCGAGGGGCGCAGCAGGCGCCGCGGGCGCCCGGCTCCCGGCGTCACGCACGCATCTTCTGCACCCCAACAGCTCCAGGCCCCGCTGCAGCCCCCCAGCCCCTTCCTCCTTGGAGAAGACTCCTCAGCGGCCCCTGGTCCGCTGCACCCCCTTATCTTTACCACCCCGCCCCCTCAGGCCCCAACTGCCCCCTCGCAGCCCCCCAGCTCGCGCCGCGGGCCCTACCCGACCTCCGCACTTTCTGCATCTCGGCCTTGCATTCTCTGTCCCCTTTCAGGCCCCTTCTGCTTAAAATACCCCTTCCTTCTCAGTAGCCCCACTTTAGGGGACCTTGATTTGTCACATTTTAGGATCTTCCAGGAAAACCAGAAATCTCTGCTATCCTGGATTACCTCCTTCCCCCTCCTTTTAGGAACTTCTTCTAGCAAAAAATTTACTATTTTTTTAACCCAGATTTTTTTCCTCCATTCAGTATCACTACTTTCCAGCAAAAATTTTTTCTTCCTCTTCCTACCTTTTGGAATATCTTTCCACTTACAACAAACCAACTCGATCCTTCCAGTTTCTCTTTGGTTTAGCATTTATGTTTCCAATCCTCCTCCCCAACTTTGCAACAAAAATCCCTTTTCATCACCAATTCCACCCTAATTAAGCTTCTCTCAGCAAAACCCTCTAGGTCCCTTCCCCGGGGTGGGGGAAATAAGAAAAGAAGGGGAAAATTTTTCCTCTTACCACAAAACCTTTCCTCCCCACTTAGATCTCCCATTTAGTATTGCTTTCTTCCTTCTTCCAAAAATTGTCCCTCTCCACTAATTTCACACCTGTGTCCTTGTTTCTTTTGCTACCCAAGTTCTGACTGTACCTTCCTTCCCACCACCCGCTTTCAGGGCAAAAGAAATTGAAAGTGTCCTGAATTCACCACCCAGTGTTCCAGGAGGAAATATCCAATGGTGTGATTGTCACCTGAACCCCCTCCCTGTGGGGCCTAAACTGGACTCTCCTGTTGCACGGAGAGTCGCTCACTTGCTCTTCTCCTGGTGAGTTTCCTGCCTTTGCACTTATCCAGAGACACCTACTTTGTCAGGTGGATCCTTTTCTTTCTCAGAAGGGTTTCTGATCAATCTGAGAGTCTGTATCAACGGTGAGACCATACAGGTTGCAGCTTTGGGATGTCAGATAGGGAAAATGGTTATTTATTGTGCATGTTGACCTCTTTGGAAGAATGCAGACATGTATTAAGATTGATATATGTTTCATTGTTCATGTTTATTGCAAAAAAAGTTTTTCCTTCTCTAGCTTAGGGTAGCAACTCAGATACTTACAGGGGATGGCAGGTAAGGGACGGTAGTGGTAGAAATTGTGATTGTGTGCCCCGTGTAAGTGATGCCAGCCAGTGGAAATGGCCAAGTGGAAATGCATGTCTGCTGGCCACCAGTTTGGAATTTTGGGTTTAGGGTTCCCTCTTTGTTAGATACATATCTACTTGGGCACATGCATCCATGCAGGATTTTTTCTCTTCAGAGCAGCAGTTCTCAAACTTTTGCTCTTAAGACCCCTTTACACTAAAAAAATTATTGAGAAACCTGGAGAGTTTTTTTTTTTTCTTTTTTTGACAAGAGTCTTACTCTCTTGCCTGGGCATCAGCCTAGCTCACAGCAACCTCAAACTCCTGGGCTGAAGCGATCCTCCTGCCTCAGCCTCCCAGGTAGCTGGGACTACAGGCACACGCCTCCATGCCCGGCTAATTTTTTCTATTTTTAGTTGTTTGGCTAATTTCTTTCTATTTTTAGTAGAGATGGGGTCTCGCTCTTGCTCAGGCCGGTCTCAAACTCCTGAACTCAAGCAATCCTCCCGCTTCGGCCTCCCAGAGTGCTAGGATTACAGGCCTGAGCCACCATGCCTGGCCCCTGGAGAGTTTTTGTTGATGTGAACTGTATCTACTGATATTTGCTGTATTAGAAGTTTAAAATAATACACTTTCAAGACATTTATTAATTGATTTTAAAAGAGCAATAGTAAACCAATTATATATGAACAAAATTGACTTTTTATTTAAAACTTTCAGAAAAAAATTAGTGGGAAAAATGGCATCAATTTATATTTTTATAGTCTGGATTCTCATATCTGCTTCTGCATTCAGCCTCTTGAGATACCATGTCTTGTAGCCCCTGGAAAGCTTCACCGAAAATGAAAAAGGCAAAATGTCTGGATATTATTATGAAAATAGTTTTGACCTTGCAGACCTCCCAAAAGACTCCTGAGGACCCCAAGGTGTTCCCCCATCCACCTTGCTGTGAAAATTGCTATTCTAGATTTTAATGCTTATTTGCGTTTTCTGCTAGGATCAGCTTTTGGGGGGTAACAAACTTTGATGTCTCTTCCTACTTAACTTTAGTTAAGTCTGTGTAAGGATTTTTCTTTGTAAATAGTCCCTTGATTCCTTCATGTGTTTTCTCTTTCCTATCGTAAGCTTTAAATCCACTCTAATGAGCAATCAGAGAAAATGAGTTAATTTTCTGGTTAAAATTATATATTGGTTACACTGCTATAGGAGAGAGTCTTTCTCAATTGTTCAACTTAAGAATGTCGGTGCAGGGTGTAGGGCAGGAGTTTCAAGCTCAAGTGTGTAATAATAGCAGAGTGGAATGGTTAAGTGTAAGAGCTCTGAAATTAGACTACCTGGGGTTGATTCCTAACTCTAGTTTTGGGCAAGTTACTTCATTCTCTGGACTTTATTTACCTCGTCCATGAAATAGGGTTAATAATATATGACTCAAGATGGTGGTGTGGGAATGCAACAAGATGATACGGGCTGGGCGAGGTGGCTCACGCCTGTAATCCTACCACTCTGGGAGGCTGAGGTGGGAGGATCACTTGAGGTCAGGAGTTCGAGACCAGCCTCAGCGAGAGTGAGACCCTGTCTCTACTAAGAATAGAAAGAAATTAGCTGGGCAACTAAAATAGAAAAAACAAAATTAGCCAGGCATGGTGGTACACATCTGTAGTCCCAGCTACACAGGAGGCCAAGGCAGGAGAATTGCTTAAGCCCAGGAGTTTGAGGTTGCTGTGAGCTAGGCTGAAGCCACGGCACTCTAGCCAGGGCAACAGAGTGAGACTCTGTCTCAAAAAAAAAAAAAAAAGAAAAGATGATATATAGGTGATTACGGTAATACCCAGCATATAATGAAGCCTCAGTAAATGTTCCCTGCTATTATTGTTGTTAGTATTATGATGATGTTTATTATAAGGGTGAGGCAGAAAGATAGGTGAGGACTGGGGGAACTGGAGGCCACAGCCCTGTCCAGAGATGACATTTGTCCCTCAGTTCCATCTGATTGTTAACTGTTAGGAAATATCAAATCGAGTAATTTTCAAGAGAATCCAGAAATCCGTACAGATAGATGAAATCTTCCTCTTTAAAAAAAATGTTGGTGACTAATCCAATTTGTATAAACACTGTGTAGGCCAAACAAAATATGTCTGTAGTTTATAATAATATTTGGAGTGGGAAAATAAGGAATGAAATTGCATAACTAGGGTAAAAGCTGCAAGTCTTGCCTATTTCTCAGCTCCCAGCAACCTGACGTTACTCAGACTTGATCACCCTCTTCTGGGTAATGTGGACGCAGACAGGGAAACAAAAAGGGGGTGCAGGGTAGGAAAAGCTGGCAGAACAACAGGTTGGAGCTTTTCAAAGAGGAAAAGAGATGGCACAATGGAATCTTGTCACTCATCAATGAAAAGGATGCTGAGAGCCTTCTGTGATCAGAGTTCTGTGCCAGGCAAGATGCTGTGAGCAGTGTAGACACATAAGGCAGAATCCCAGCTATCCTAGAGCTTATAGTCGGGGGAAAATAGAAGAATCTGAAACATAATTAACTTCCAAGGCCATGTAGGGTAAGTGTTAAGTGGATTGTCAGGGTTCAGAAAAGGGAGAAACAAACTCAAGCTTTGTCATGTTGGGTGTGTTCTCTATAGTGGAGATAGCGTTGAAGCCTGAGTTTGGAGGGTTTCATTTGGTAGAGTTAAGGGGATTTGGGCATGGAAAACTGCACAAATTGGGGTTATAAACTCAGATGCCTCCAGGGGCCTGGCAGGCCATATAAATGAGGTGGGAAGATGTGAGAGAGTAGGGAGTGGTGGGGACTGTGGCAAACTGGAGACTTACATGCCCTGTTTAGAGGTAACTGCACCTTCTCAGATTCAGCCAGTTGTTGCCTTGCAGAAATATAGACTTGGTACTGACAGATCCTCAGATTTTTTTTTCTTTCAGGTTTTAAAATAGAAGTTGGAAAGCCTAGGCCAGCTGTGGTGGCTCACACCTGTAATCCTAGCACGTTGGGAGGCTGAATTGGGAGGATTGCTTGAGGCCAGGAGTTCGAGACCAGCCTGAGCACAAGTGAGACTCCGTCTCCACAAAAAAAATAGAAAAATTAGCCAGGCTTAGTGGTGCAAGCCTGTGGTCCCACGTACTCAGGAGGCTGAGGCAGGAGGATCACTTGAGCCCAGGCATTTGAGATTGCAGTGAGCTATGATGATGCCACTTTACTTGAGACCTTGTCTAAAAAAAAAAGTTGGAAAGCCTGACTTTAATGAGAAATCTCTAGATCTGCAGTGTCCAGTGTGGTAACCTTTAGTCACTTGTAGGTATTTAAATTTAAATATCATTAAAATTAAATAAAAAGTTTAATTCCTCACAGGCATTAGCTGCATTTCTAAGTGCTGAACAGCAATATGTGGCCAGTGACTATAAAATTAGTGCAGGTTTAGAACATTTCTATTAGCATAAGAAGTTCTTTTGGACAATGCTGTTCTATTTTTCAACTTGGAAACTAATTGAAAATTTTAAATATGCTGCAGCCTAAATAAAATATCTTTGTAGAGGCTGGTCACGGTGGCTCATGCCTGTCATCCTAGCACTCTAGGAGGCCGAGGCGGGAGGATTGTTTGAGCTCAGGAGTTCGAGACCAGCCTGAGCAAGATCGAGACCCCGTCTCTACTAAAAAATAGAAAAATTATCTGGGCATACTGGCGAGCACCTATAGTTCCAGCTACTCGGGAGGCTGAGGCAGGAGAATCGTTTGAGCCCAGGAGTTTGAGGTTGCTGTGAGCTAGGCTGATGCCACAGCACTCTAGCCCAGGTGACAGAATGAGACTCCATCTCAGAAAAAAAAAGAATGGAAAAAAGAATATCTTTGTAGACCAAGTGGGCATTCAGATTGTTCCCTTCCTTCCTCTCTCCTCTCCAAACAATACTACAGTGAATATTTACCTATTGTGGACTTATTTCTGCAGTCTAGAACCATATGGTAGGTTACTTTCCCAAAAGGTTTAGCATTTCATGGAAGTATACCTTTATGCGCCTACCCCCAACAGTCATGGAGTGATGGGCCTTTTCTTGGTTTGGTTTTGTTTTTCAGAGACAGAGTCTCACCATGTTGCCCAGGCTAGAGTATAGTGGTTATTCACAGACACAATCATCGTGCACTGCAGCGTTGAACTCCTGGGCTCAAGCAGTCCTCCCACCTCAGCCTCCTGAGTAGCTGGGACCACAGGCATACGCCACTGTGCCTGGCTGGTGGGCCTTTTTTAAAAGAAAAGCATTAAAATTGCTTCAGATCCCAGTGTTAACTTAAATTGTTTTGTAAACTATTTAACAAGGCATAAATGATGACAAAACAACATAAGTTCCTAAAACTTACAGTTCTTGTGCAGCTATAAAGCCAAAATCAATTTGCAAATTAAATACAAACAAAGCACTCAAACCAATGTGATTCAACTTACAAACATTAATTTAATGAGAGGGATGCTATTTCCTGAAACTTAACTGTTCCTTGAAACAATTACTTTGCTGGCTGCCACATCGGGCCGTTTTGGGTTTAGCAGGCCTCGCGATGCCTCAATTCCCCCAGCCCTGTTCTCAGTTTGAACTGCAGCAAAACCTCCATTTGTACCAGCCGAGCAAGAGCGAGACCCCGTCTCTACTAAAAATAGAAAAAAATTACGTGGACAACTAAAAATCTATATAGAAAAAATTAGCCGGGCATGGTAGCGCATGCCTGTAGTCCCAGCTACTTGGGAGGCTGAGGCAGGAGGATCACTTAAGCTGAGGAATCTGAGGTTGCTGTGAGCTAAGCTGACGCCACGGCACTCACTCTAGCCTGGGCAACAAAGTGAGACTCTGTCTCAAAAAAAAAAAAAAAAAAAAAGAAAAGAAAAAAAACCCTCCATTTGTACTATAATGTCAGTTGGCCTCTAGTTGAGCCCAAAGATATTATGAGCCAAATCCACCTCTATCCTCTTCTCATTATCCTTTAGCGATTAAAGTAGTCGTTTTTGGTGTGAGTACAATCATAAACACACCCAAGCATTGAAACCACATGGTAGTACTCAGTTATAAGGTGGTCATCTAATGATCCAGATATACTGCTTTTTTCTTTTAGATTATTCTCAAAGTGAAAACACAGAATCATAAAATTCTTGGAAAGAGTATTTCTTTTATTTATTTATTTATTTTAAAGACAGTCTCTTTCTCTCTCTCTCTCTCTCTCTCTCTCTTTCTCTCACTTTCTCTCTGTCACCCATGCTGGAGCACAGTGGCCCAATCCATGATCAGAGCTCACTGCAGGCTTGAACTCCTGGCCTCAAGTGACCCTGCTACCTCACCCTCCCAAAGCGCTGGGGTTATAGGCATGAGCCACTGTGCCCAGCCTGAAAATAGTATTTGGACGCTTGGGAATGTCTACCATGTTGCAGGGGCCACAAATCCTGCCTCACAGGGACTAGCAGGGAGCTTTGTACATAGAAGGTGCTAAAACTCTTATTGAATCGAATTGATTTGTTGACAGAACAAGAGCCAGTTCCATATCATCTGAGGAGGTTTTTGCTTTACTCTCCAGAAAAGGATGTAAATATCAAAACATGGCCTTTGGACTTTTGGCTTTCCTGTCTGAGGTTGTAACCAGACCAGTTTGTTCTATGGACTACGGGAGCATGTTGGAAAGCAGGTGGTTCGGCCTTCAGGGAATCCAGAGACATTCTCTCCTCCCCCCACTCCAGCACCTTATGTGTTTTCAAGTTTAAGTGGAGCAGCGCAGTATACAGTTCAGTTAATAGGGAATCAGTACTGTGTAGTGGGTAAGACCACTGGTGCTAAAGGGAAAATATCTGGGTTTGAGATCTGGTTCAACTGCCTGTTAGGTATGTGACTTTGGACAAATCAGTCTCTCTTTCCTCATCTGTCAAATGGAAATAATAACAGAACCTACCTTTAGGTTGTTGTGAGGAGTAAGTTAATGCATCATAAAACACTTGGTATGATAGCTGACATGGAGAAAGTACTTAGTAAATATTATATTTATTAGCTTGTTTTTATTATCGGAAGTTGAAGGAGGAGATGGGTTCTTTCTTCTGTGGAGTACTGAAAACAGTTTGTAGCAGTACTGTAGAAGAAACTTTGGAATTGATGGAGAAATTCATTTTGCAGAGATCCATACTCCCTTCTCTGCCTTTTGGAAACCCAAAAAGCCTCAAGAATCCTGAGGCATCTCAAGTCTCATTTAGTGGCCAAACCTGAACTCGTGTGTTGCCCTTTACAATCTTTATTTCATTTACTCTGAGTAGTCATAGGTGTTGATACAGAAATAATGGTTTGATTACCAGGTACTGCCCCAGACCCCACTGGGGGTTAGTTATCATAAAATACAGTGTATGCATTGATTTACCTTTCTAAAGCCCCCAAAATTCTGAATTCTGAAACTCAGTTGGGTCCCAGCATTATGGACCTGTGTTCAGCTTTTGATTCGTGCCTCCTCAGTAGTCTTTGTACACATAGACATGCAGGTAGAGACATAACGTGAAATACAGACATCTTCTATTACACGCCAACATGAAAAGTTTTCAAAAAATAGAAACTAATGGCCTAGAAATCTAGGCCCAAACTCCAGTTATTCCAGGATATGCTAGATTTGTTATCAGCGAGTCATCAAGCATTTATTAAACCTCTAGATGAGAGCGGAATTATTCATATTAGCCCCCAAATGGAAACAACCCAAATGTTTATCAACAGGTGAGTAGCTAAGTAAAATGTGGTATATCCAGACAGTGGAACATTATGCAGTTGTAGGAAGAAATGAAGCACTGACACATGCGACAACATGGATGAACCCTGAAAACGCTATGCTTAGTGAAAGAAAAACCCCGCATGTCATATGATTCCATTTGTGTGAAATGGACGGCCCGCCGAATAGGCCGTAACTTTGTGCTGAAAAACTGGTCATTTTGAATGTTATGATAACTCTGGGAATCAGATTCTTCCCCTAATCCCCGACCTCAGGGTTAGCTCGTGCTGTTCATTGTGGGTTGTAATTGTTTGTTTAGTGGCTTTTCTGAACTATTTTTGCAAAGATGGTGTTCTTTGTTGGGTCTGGTTAGGGAAGTCTGTTCTGTTAGTTTAGTGGTGATCTAGTGTCTTAACCCAGGTTTCCTTAAACTGGAGCAAAAAATAAACAACCATCAGTCTTTGCAGCCGGGCATGCCTTCAGCAGGCAATGTGCGGCTCTGCCTTTGCCTTTACTCTCTGCCCGCACAGAGTCAGCCGGAGGTGAGAGCCTAGAGCCTTCTCAGGTCTTTTCCAAGCATGAGCTCACCCTGAGTGTGTGGCCTTTTAAATTCCCATCAGTATGTGGAAGCTATTTTTTTTTTTTTTTAAGTAACTAAGGTCCATAGTTTGTATTAGAGCTCACTCTTTGTCTTATGTAGTTCTGTGGGTGTCGACTCATGTGTAATGTCGGATATCCTCCATGAGGGCATCACACGCAGTAGCTTCACCCTCCTGTGCTGCTCCTGTTCATTCCTCCACTGATCTTTTTACTGTCTGTGTCGTTTTGCCTTTTCCAGAATGCCACATACTTGACGTCACAAAGTATGGAGGCTTTTCAGACTGGCTTCTTTCACTTAGTAATGTGCGTTTAAAGTTCCTCCGTGTCTTGATAGCATACTGCTTTTTATTGCTGAATAACGTTCCGTTGCTTGGATGTCCCAGTTTGTTTATCCAGTCACCTATGGAGGGACATCTTGGTTGCTTCCAGTTTGGGGCAATTATGAATAAAGCTGCCATAAATATTTGTGTGCAGGTTTTTGTGTGGGCCTGAGTTTTCAGCTCAGTTGAGTAGATGTCTAGGAGTGCAATTGCTGGATCGCATGTGATTATATTTCGCTTTATAAGAAACTGCCAGTGTGGAAGGTTTTCAAAGACCTTATTCCCCAAAGCATTGGACTCCCCACCTTTCCTCTGTGGCTTTTGGTGTTGACAGTGCTTGCCCCAGTTAATATCCCTTGCTCCAGGATGCAGGGGCCTATAATGTTTTCAATAAGTGCCATCCCCATAGCCATTCTCCACCCCAAGAGAGTTCCAAGTTAGGCACAGTAAAGGCAAGACCTTGGTGTTAGGTCCAGGGAGCCACCACAGGCCAGACAGACAGACATCCACCGTTCTTTGAGAACAAGGTCCTCTGTGTTCCCTGCAGCACCAGGAACCCACACCAGAAGGGTGGGCTGCTAACTTCAAGACCACTGCTGAGCCTGGGAGTGGGGATGGGATAAGGGTAAGTTAAAATGCCACAAAGCTCTCCTGGGTTTCAGTCACCTTTTCTTTGATAAGGGTTTGCTTGGTTGCTGTAAACCTTTGACTATTATACAGAGTTTTGATAAAGTTGATTTTTTTTCCCCTATATTTCTGTGGCAGGGTGGGGGGGTGGGAAGCTTTTCAATGACCACTTCAATCTTTTTACTTTTTGTAGATCTATTCAGATATTCTATTTCTTCGTGAGTCAGTTTGGGTAATTTGTATTTTTCTAGGAATTTTCCCATTTTGATCTAAGTTATCTGATTTGTTATATCTAATTTAGATAACTATTTAATTTATCTGAATTATCAAATTTATTAATACATTATCTACATACAATTGTTCATAGTTCCTTTATAATCCCTTTTATTTTTCTAAGGTCTTTAATTCCTAGTTTTAATCATTTGAGTCTTTTCTCTCTGTTTTTTTTTTTTTTTTTTTCCTTGAGACAGAGTCTCCCTTTGTTGCCCCTTGTAGAGTGTAGTGGTGTCATCATAGCTCACAGCAACCTCAAACTCCTGGGCTCCAGTGATCATCCTGCCTCAGCCTCCCAAGTAGCTGGGACTACAGGGTACAGCACACTCTCTGGCTGATTCTTCTATTTTAAGCAGAGATGGGGTGTCACTCTTGCTCAGGCTGGTCTCAAACTCCTGAGCTCAAGCCATCTTCCCGCCCTCAGCCTCCCAGAGTGCTAGGATTACAGACATGAGGCACCACACCCAGCCTTTCTTTCTTTTTTTTCCCTGCGATATTTTTTTTTTTTTTTTTTTGAGACAGAGTCTCACTCTGTTGCCCAGGCTAGAGTGAGTGCCGTGGCGTCAGCCTAGCTCACAGCAACCTCAAACTCCTGGGCTCAAGCGATCCTCCTGTCTCAGCCTCCCGAGTAGCTGGGACCACAGGCATGTGCCACCGTGCCCGGCTAATTTTCTCTATATATATTTTTAGCTGTCCATATAATTTCTTTCTATTTTTTTTTTTTTTAGTAGAGGTGGGGTCTCGCTCTTGCTCAGGCTGGCCTCGAACTCCCGAGCTCAAACGATCCACCCACCTCGGCCTCCCAGAGTGCTAGGATTACAGGCGTGAGCCACCGCGCCCGGCCCCCTGCGATATTTTAAAGCAAATCTTGCTCTTCCCCATTTTGAAGGGAATAAATTCTACTAGTTCAGATGTCACATAGTTTATTTCTTGTTTCTTTCTTTTTTTTTTTGAGAGAGGGTCTCACTTTGTGGCTCAGGCTAGAGTGTAGTGGGGCCATCATAGTTCATTGCAGGCTCAAACTCCTGGGCTCAAACCATCCTCCTGCCTCAGCCTCCCAAAATACTAGGATTACAGGTGTGAGCACCATGCCCAGCCTCGTTTAGATTCTTTTATTGCCCAGACTTAAAAAATGTGAAGCTACCATCATTTCTTTTTTCCAAATGATTTAAAACCTTAGTAGTTTTTTGGACCAGAGTCTATGAGGTAAACTCTTAGGTTTTGTCTGTAAACGTCTATACTATTCTCTCCTTCCCTCTTGAATACTAGTTTGCCTGTGTGTTTTGTTCTGTGCTGACACTCAACTTTTCCTTAGTCTGTTGATGATACCTTCTCTTCTGGCCTTGTTGCTGTTAATAAGTGTGCCGTCAGGCTAATTGTCACTCCTCTGTACACTGTCTTGTAGGGTTTCAGGTTTTAGCGGGGGAGCCTTTAGGATTTGCTGTTTGTCTTTAGTGTTCTACGGTTCTACTACTGTGTCTCAAGGAGTGAATTCATTCTTATTTATCCTGCTCTGGCCTTGAAATGCTTGGTCATTATTAACCGTCTGTTTTGAAGACTCATACCTTTATGTCTGGATTCCTGTGTTTCGGTAATTCTAGAAATTTCTTTCCCATTATCTTTTTAAGATACCACCTCTCCAATATTCTCTCCTGTTTCCTCTTGGGAGCCCTGTAGGATATTTGTTAGACTTTCGCCTGTGCTTCTCCGTTCCTATTTTCTCAGCTTCTCCTTCCTTTTTCCATTTCTTTCTCTCTCTGTGGTAAATTCTGTGGGGTTTTCCTCAGATTGCCATCCCACTCACCCATTCACTGTTTCCCTCTTCAGCATTGTTTAATCTGCTGTTTAACCCTTCCAGTGAGTTTTTAAAATTTAAATGTCTTTCATTTCTAGAAGTTCCATTTGCTTCTTTTTAAAAATGTTCTTGTCCCATAGTGACCTATTTTTTTTTTTATTACATTCAGTTTTGTCATCTCTCATCGTCCTATTTTTTTCTAGTTCTTGGGGTGCTTTTCTAAGCTGTGTCCAGAGTTTTTCTTTTAATTTATTTAGTTTTCCTGTGGGTGGTTCAGCTCTTCAAGGGTCCCAGGTCTCCCTCCCCTGTGAGGTCAAGGCCCTGTTTCCTTTTCCCATGTGTCTATTGTGACACTAGGTCCCAGCCTTCAGGGTAGCATTCTTTAATAGAAATGTAATATACGCCATATATAATTTAAAATTTTCTAGAAGCCACATTAAAAAACAAGAACCAGATGAAATAAATTTTAATATCATATTATATTTAACCCACTATATCTAAAATATTACAACTCCAACATTTAATCTATATAAAAACTTATTAAATTTTTTTTAGGGGGGTACTAAGTCTTCTAAATCCAGGTTGTGTCTACACTCACAGCATGTGTCAGTCTGGGCCAGTCACATTTCAGGTGCTTCATAGCCACGTGGGGCCAGTGGCCCATGTGGGCCAACACAGCTCTAGGTCCTGTTTCCAATCTGATTTTCCCCTTGGGCTGCCCTGAGCTTAAACCTCTGGCTTTGAGTTTTCTTGTCGTTGCTGGCACTTGGGGTTTTGCCTGTCTTTTGAGCTGGCTATGCATTAAAAATTATCTTTTGCATGTTCTTATGTGTTTATAGCTGAGAAAGAGGTCAGTCCAGTCCACCATGTTGCTAGAAATCCTTTCATTTATTCCCTATGACAACCTTATGATGGAGGTACTCTTATACCCACTTTATAGATAAGGAAATTGGGGCTTGTGGAGCGTTAGTGACTTGCCCAAGGTCACATGGCTATTAAGTGGCAGAGACCAGTCCCAGATAAAGGTCTGTTTGGATTGGAAGTCCATGTTCTACCCACCTTGCCATATTGCCACCTCATAACTTCGATTCCTCCTTCTTCATTTTCAGGAATTAGCTGCGATCAAAGGGTACTCTCCTCCCTGTCTCCTTACACGTCTTTGCTTGTCCGGAGAGTAGCTCTTGGCCAAGACCTGGCAGTGGAGAGCCATGGACCAGTACAGCCTTGGGGACGAGGGTGCCCTGCCGTCAGAAATGCACCTCCCTTCGTTTTCGGAGAGCCAAGGGCTCAACTGCAGCGACACCCTCAACCGGGATCTGGGTCCCAACACACGAGACCTGCTCTATGCTGGCCTGAGTGGTTTGGACCTGGACCCCAGCCTCCCAACGCCTGACATGCCCAGCGAGGCACTAGAGGACAACTTAGACACCCTGTCCCTGTACTCGGGGAAGGACAGTGATTCCATGAAACTGCTGGAGGAGTATGCAGATTCAGAATCTCAGACTTCCTTGCAAGGTGAGGCAGTCCACTGGGGTAGAAGGGCCTGGCAGGTTGTTTGACAGTTCCTGTGGCCACCTAGGGATTGGTTCTGCCTGGATTGGTTAAGAAAATTTTTCTCTTATACAGGTAACTTAGGAAATGGTCATTTTTTTCCTACTTGGGAATTGTTCCCTACTTCCTAATAAAGGAAATAGAACACTCATTTTAGGGAATAATGTTGAGAAACTTAGATGTTTTGGGATATCCTAATCTTCTGTGGTGTGTGGGCAGACCTTAGTGTTTATGGGAGACTTTCCTACCCATTGCCACATCTCAGAGACTCTTTGTACTTTACCAGAATGAGCTGGGTCCTGTCCATTCTGATCCTTGGTTGTCTAATCGTCCTGGGCCTCAGTGTCTTTATCTGTAAAGTGGGAGGACAATAATATCACCTCTGCATCTCCCCAGAGTAACAGTGGTAAGAAGCAAAAGAAAAAACTATCATAAAAGCACTTAGAGCATAAAGCCCTGGACAGATATTAGTTGGTTTTTTTTAAAAAAAATTAATATCATTATGTTTTATTTTAGATAGGCCCTTGATTCAGTTCTGTCTTTCTCTTCAGCAGTGGATGAGAGAAGGGAGAACTTTATTTAATTCTTATGAAATAATTAAATAACTTTAAATAACTTGGTTAAATCTCCTTGTGGTTTGCCTTTAGGCTTCCCCCAGAGGATAAATTGGGTTTTTGTTTTTAACCCCCTTTCATGGGTTCTAGAATAAGTTGCTTAGATGGGTTGACTGAGCTAGGGCTTTTTGATATTTATATTCACGCCACGTGCATTGAAGGCCACATCTAACATGGCCCTACGATGTAGACATTAGTGTTAATTGGAATAAGCAGCTCAAGAAACATTGTGAAGACCTTGCTAAAATGCAAAACCTATGAGGGCCCCCTACTCCACAGAAGATGTAGTGGACAAGGCATAAGCCTTGTTGTGTTGGAAGGACTGCTCAGTATGAAATCCTAGAAACGTCAGACATCATTACAGGACGTCTGCAGCGTTGCAGGCACTGGGCCAGGCCTGGGAGTACAGCAATTAGGATTTTCAACTTGGGCCACAGAAATTACCTGGAAAATGCTGGTAGAGTATGTGTGCATTTTGGTGGGCAGAGAAACTAGCTTTCATAGATTTATATGGAGGTCTGCCCCCCACAATATTATAAATCATTAATCTACTTAAACTTTTCCTAGTTTGTTTTAAACTTTAAATTTTTTTTTCACCTTATAGGAAAAAAGGAATCCACTAAATGTTAAATTTCAACTCTTTACACTTCTCTAACTTAAATTCAGGTGCATATAATATATAATGTATACTATAAGTGCATAGGCTTATATTAATTTTTTTAAATTAAGAAAGTAATATATGTTTATTAAAGAAAATTTAGAAAATAAAGAAAAGTAATAAGAAAGAAAAATCTCTACCCTGGTTCCCACATGTAAATTTTTAAACACATGTTTGAAGTTGCTCAGGCACACATAGCCTTGTAGAGATAATATTAAGTACACAATTCCATTTGAAAGCTTTAAGACAGTGTCTTTGCTTTCATATATGAAGGTAGGCCTTCATATTGAAGGTCATTGTCATAGCTATTCCACTGGATTCCATATTCTTTTTTTTTTTTAAGACACAGGGTCTCACTATGTTGTCCAGGCTGGAGTGCAGTGACTAGTTTCACTGCAGCCTCGACCTTCCAGGCTCAAGCGATCCTCCCCACCACAGCCTCCCAAGTAGCTGGGACTACAGGCAAATGCCACCACTCCTCCCAAGACCATATTCTTGCTTGTTAGACTGTTAAAGTGTTTCTGTGAACACTTTTTCATATAGGATTTTCTTTTGGATTAGTTTTTGAACATTGTCGTCAAATATGTTTACCCAGACAGAGCACGTAAACAACTTTAGAGCCTTATAACACTGCTCTCTGCATCAAGCAGCTTCCCAGGCTAGTGACGCTGTGTGCGTTTTCCAGTGTCCTTGCCAATTTTTAAAAACAATTTGTTTTCTAGTTTAATAGTTACTTTAATAAGGATTTTAAAGTAAGTTAGCCAGGCTAAGGACCTTCCTCTGAGAGAATCCAATTTTTTCTTGTTTAAACCTGTTGGAATAATTCAACTAGTCATTATAGTAATTTCTCATAGGGAGAAGATGAAGGTCAACCATGTTAAGTGACAAATAGCCTCAAGGCTCCTAGTCTAGTTTCCTTTCTGCTGTGTCTGTCATGTGCATCTCATTAGCCAGAGAGAATTTGTTAGGGGTGGGGAACCTGTGGCCTTAAGGCGAGATGTGGCCGAGATGTGGCCTTCTAGGTCTTTCAGTGCCGCATTTTGACCGAATCCACATTTTACAGAACAAATTCTTTTATTAAAAGGGGTGCAGCACAGGAGGATGAAGCTTGTCTTGCCCCCTTTGGTGCTTAAAAAAGAACGATCTGGAAATCAGAAAGCCGAGGTTCCCCACTTATCTAACATACAGTTATTGGGTACCTACTGGTGCCAGAGTGGGGCTCCGGAGCCGGGAAGACAGCAGTAAACAAGCAGAGTCCTTGCACACGTGGGCCTTGTTTCTGGTGGTTTCAAATCAGCTTCCCTTTACTACTCTGTCCCTTGGAGCAAGACAGAAGCAATCCGACCCCTCCTCCACAGGGTGGCCCTTCAGATATTTAAAGACACCCTCCCTCTCCCAAGTGAATATTCTCAGTTCCTTCAGCTGAGATATGATTTATAAAAATACTTTCTCATTCTACCCAAGAGATACAGAAAATGTAGAAAATTCAGATACAGAAAAAGAGGAAAACAAAACCAACCAATAATCCTACCAGTCAACCCAATTCCCTCAGTCTGTTTTCTATCGAAATTTATTTTTCTTGTTTAACAACTAGGATAATTCTGTTTTGCAATAGGCTGCTTTTTCTCACTTAGTAGTATGGCATGAATATCCCTTCACGTCATTGGATATTTTTCTACAATTTTATTTGAAATGCTTATGTCATAGACCATTTAAACCATAATGCAGTCACCTGCGTGCCCTCTTGTCAGATGTTAGGTTGCTTCTAACATTTCACAAGGAAAAGCAATGTGACAGTTAACGCTCTTGCAGCCAGATCTTTGTACAAAGCTACATTTATTTCCTTAAACGTTAAAAATCCAAAAGTGTCATTGGCTGGGTGCGTGTAAGGATTTATACCTTTCCAAGGTTTCGGATGATGTATTTCCAGGTTGCCCTTCCAAGAGTACCGGGTGATGGTGGAGTCGTAAGCCCTGCCTGTCCTGGTCACACCACCCTAGAAGTGCTTCAGTCTGCCGCCGTCCCTCTGCATGTGGCACTGAGTCTGGGTGCTGTCCCCAGGGTGTGGTGTGGCCGGGGCCCCTGCTCCTGAACCGTGTTTTCTCTGCATGTAAAGCTGCTGACGTTGGAGTAAGAGTATTTGGCCCACTCCTACAAGGCCGCCATGGTTCTAGGAGTTTTAGAGTGCTTTAGCTGTGCTCTTCGATTTCCCCAGCTGTGTGTAACCTGTGCTTTCTCCCTCTGTTTAGAGCTGGGGCTAGGTGCCCTTAAGGTGCCTAAAGAGGCTGACGAAGGAGGCAGGGCCACCTCTGGGAGTGCCAGGAAAGGAAAGCGGCAGCACAGTTCCCCTCAAAACCCGCTTCTGGACTGCAGCCTGTGTGGGAAGGTGTTCAGCAGCGCCAGCTCTCTCAGCAAGCACTACCTGACGCACAGCCAGGAAAGGAAGCACGTCTGCAAAATCTGCAGCAAGGCCTTTAAGCGTCAGGACCACCTGTATGTAGGAGCCTGGTCAGGGGAATGTCTGTTCCGGGGCCGGTGGGTGCGGGCGTGTTCCTGGGTCTCCGTCCTGCCCTCCCAGACCCACCTGTCTCATCCTCTGTTCAGTTTTTCCACCTTCCTGTTCCCCGGCTGTGTGTAACCTGTGCTCAGACGCAGAGTCCGTTCTTCTCACACTGCCAGTGTGCTGGGAGCCCCGAATGCACACCAGTCTGGAAGTAGCTGCTTCCGTTTGCAGACCGAGCCCTTGTGACTTAATTAAAACACTCAATGGCTCACTCCCGAGGCACTTGTGTCATGGAGGAAGTTTGGCTAACTGTGCAGAGCAATGTCCTGAGTCCCTGGGAGTTGACCAGGCAGAACGGATCTGCGTTCCACGGGGAATAGATGTTGGGATAACACGGGGGGCATAAAAGGTGGGATGCCTGTTTCCGGAACATGGCAATGGGGCATGAACCCTTGTTTTTCTTTATTAACTCCTTTTGTTTTTAAACTCCTGATTTAAAACAAACAAACAAACAAAAAAAAAACTCTTGGTGTTAAGATGAAAGCCCAGTTTGAGTTAGGAGCAAAATTTCCCTTGTCTTTTTTTTTTTTTTTTTTTTTTTAAAGAAACAGGGATCTCATGATGTTGCCTAGGCTAGACTCTGACTCGTAGGCTCAAGCGATCTTCCCACCTCACCTCCTGAGTAGCTGGGACTACAGTAGCCACATACCACAGCACCTGCAAAATATCCCTTATTCTTACTGTCCCAGAAACGATAAGCTTTTGTTGCCTGTGAGGGCAAGGACAGCTTCCCTCAAGAGACTTGCAAGTGGAAGATGCCTTGCATTCCTGCAGGGCTCCTTCCTCTGATTAATCCGTCTTTCATTTTATCTTCTCACTCACCCCTACCCCAGGGCCCAGGGAAAGGAAGCGATTTGCTCCTGTCACTAGTTGGTAGCAGCTAGGGCTAGAGCTTAGGTCTCCTGACTCCTTCCCTGTTGCTTCTCTCAGATGGAGGCCAGCTGTGAACCTCTGGAGGAACCTTTATTAGTCACTGGATTTATCCCATGGGCCACGTTTACTAGCACTGTCCAGAGCAGGCCTGTTGGGAACCCAGAGCTGATTTGCTCATTTGTTTATATTTATAAAGTGATAATGTAGATGTAGGTGTGATGTAAATATAATACGTATGTATATGCATGTGTGTTTGCAGAAATTGTAGGCACGTTTGGCTCTAGGGAGTTGGGCAGCTGTAAATGGGTTTCTTTGCTGTGGGGGTTCCAGATAGCTGTCCTCACAGGAAGCCTCCTATAAGGCATGGACTGCTTGCTGGAGGGAGGTTATAATCCCTAAGTTAGCATCTCCCCAAGTCTGTTCTGCAGAACCCTGCTTCTCAGGAATGCTGATAGGAGCTATTTGGAAAAAAAGGAACAGTTCTTTGGGCAAATAAGTTTGAGAGACACTGAAAATTAAACAGGTCTCTCTCTACGCGTGGCTTTTAAATTTGCTACGGTGCCTTGTGAATCTCCAAGAAGTGAATAGTGTTTTTTTTTTTTTTCAAAACCTCAAGTCCTGCGGGAGCAACTCTGGAGGACTGCTGTTCCTTGGAACCCACTCTGGGGAAGTCTGATCTGGCTTCAGTGGATATATTTTTTTTTTTTTTTTTTCAGATAAGGGGTTTGCTTAAGGGCAAGGGAGAGGAGCTCCCCTACCAGGTTGCTTTGACAGAGCAGGGGTTGCTTGGTAGTCTTTCCTCGTGGGGGCTGAGTACAGTTTCTGAATCGTGGTGCGGCTGCACGGCTGACCCTTGGGGCCCCTGGGGCCCTGCAGTGGAAGGCCCGTCTGAGGCCACCCCCTGACCTCCTTTCCTGTGTCTGGCTCCAGGACAGGGCACATGCTCACCCACCAGAAGACGAAGCCCTTCGTGTGCATCGAGCAGGGGTGCAGCAAGAGCTACTGCGACTACCGCTCTCTGCGCCGGCACTACGAGGTCCAGCACGGCCTGTGCATCCTGAAGGAAGCCGCCCCGGAGGAGGAAGCCTGTGGGGACTCCCCCCATGCCCACGAGATGGCCAGCCAGCCGCCTCCCAGTAGCCTGCGGTCCCTGGTGCCCCCAGAAGCCAGGTCCCCCGGCTCCCTCTTGCCCAACCGAGACCTCCTGCGCTGTATCGTGAGCAGCATCGTCCACCAGAAGATCCCTTCTCCTGGCCCAGCTCCGGCGGGGTCCGCAGACAGTGAAGGGAGGAACACGGCCTGCCCCTGCCCCGCCCCATCAGGGTCTTCCTCCTGCACCCCAGCTGGCACCCCAGCACCCCCAGGAACCCTGGGCACTGAGGTTCCCGAGGAGCCTTGTCTTCCGCAGGAGCCAGCCGCTGATGCGTTCACGGCCGTCCACCCAAGGGCAGCAGAGAATGGCACCCCTGACCCACCAGAGCCAGAACCCCCGATGCTTCAGCTCCCATCCACCATGGAGGGCTGGCCCGAGGGCGGCTCCCTGCCTGCCTGCCTGCCTCTCTTCCGAGGCCAGACGGTCCCTGCCAGTTCCCAGCCATCGAACCACAACTTCCAGTGGCTCCGGAACCTGCCGGGCTGCCCCAAGAGCAAAGGCAACAACATGTTCGTTGTCCACAAGCCCCCTGTGCCATCGCGTGAGGGCTCCGAACCTGGCCCGGGGCACAGCAGCACCTCCCCGTCAGTGGAGCCCTCATCCAGCTCGGGCAGCAGCCTGGAGGATGCGCTGCCCTTCCCTCCCACACTCCTGAAGGCACCCGGGGAGGCCGCGAGTGACCCCAGGTATGGCAGTGGGGAAGACGATTCCTGGGCTTCCAAGAAGAGGTTTGACTGCGACTCCGTCTCACGGCAGAACCCTGGGGAGCCTGGCCTCCAGGACGTCCAGAAACCCGGTGGGCTCCCATCGGATGCCACTCCGCTCTTCCGGCAGCTGTTCCTGAAGTCACAGGAGTCTCTAGTAAGCCATGAGCAGATGCAAGTGTTCCAGATGATCACCAAGTCCCAGCGAATCTTCTCCCACACCCAGGTGGCAGCAGCCTCCTCCCAGGTCCCCGTGCCCGAGGACAAGCAGGCTACCCTGAAGCCGCTGCAGGGGCCGTGGCCACAGCAGCCCACACCACTGGCACCGGCTGCTGACTCTGCCCTCGCTGGCCCTGAAAACCTGGAGGCAGAGGGATCCCCAGCCCACGGGAGAAAAGCCACGCCCACGGTTCCCAGAGAGGCCTCCCCTGGCAGCACAAGAAGAGACTCAAAGGGAGGCCTGAAAGTGGCCACTGCTCTGCCACCCCTCACAGGGCCATCTCTGGACCCCTCCGGGAATCCAGACGTCTCTTCTGTGGCAAAGCAGTTGCGATCCTCGAAAGGCACCTTGGACCTGGGGGACATCTTCCCTCCCACGGGCTCACGGCAGACCCAGTTAGGTGGGGATGAGCCGCCCGGAGCCCAGCTGCCTGGGAAGCAGCCTCAGGCCGAGAACGGCACAACTTCAGGGGCCACTAAAGGTGAGAAGGGCCCAGGCTGCTCCCGGGGCGGAGGCTACAGGCTCTTCTCGGGTAACCCCAGAGCCCAGCGCTTCTCAGGCTTCCGGAAAGAGAAGGTGAAGATGGATATGTGCTGTGCAGCTTCTCCCAGCCAGGTAGCCATGGCCTCCTTCTCGTCTGCTGGGCCTCCCACGGATCCGCCCCGCGACCCCAAGTCCAAGCTGACAATATTCAACAGAATCCAGGTACCGAGCCCTCTTTCACGTGGCCTTGACCATAGCGAGGCGAGAGTTCCAGTTGGTGTTCGTATCAGCATTTATTAGTTGTCCATGCATTTCTTTCATTTCATTGAATCCTTAGGTGTAGTTTTATAGAGGAAGAAATTAAGGTGCAGAGAGATTGTGGTTTCTCCTACAAGAAACAAAACCCACCAGATTAGAATGAGGACATTGCACAGTTGTCCACAGCGCTCTGTGTCATTTTGTTGTTTCACCGAGCTGTTTCTGCTTGCTTTCTTTTCCTTCTCGTTTCCTTTTGGGTTTGCCTCCTTAAATTCTTCAGAGGATGTAAAGGTAGACACCCTCCTTCCCTTAAATGTTCCTGTGTGAAGTGGCCGTGTATTTTCTGATTGTGACTCATGGTTTCCACCAGTACAAGTGGGCACCTGCTGTGTCCCCCACCCTGCTCAACACAGTCATGAGCGGTGGCTTGTTCCTTCATCATCCTGCCGTAAGATCCTGAAGAGCTTAGCCACTTCTCATACCACAGCTATCTGTTTTTTTAAAAAAACAGCTTTATCATTCACATGCCATGTAATTCACCACTTTAAGGTATACAATTCAGTAGTCTTTTAGTATATTCACAAGATTGTGGGCCCATCAGCAGTATTTGCCAGAACAGTTTCATCACCCCAGAAAGGAATGTCACATCCCTTAGTTGTCACCGCTAATCTCCCCATCTCCCAGCCCCTGGCAACTGTGACTCCACTTTCTGTCTACAGATGTGCCTGTTCTGGACGTTTCGTATGGTGGAATCGTACAACAGGTGGCCTTTCGTGTCTGACTTCTTTCACTTAGCGTGGTGTTTTCAAGGTCCGTCCACATTGTGGCCTGTGTCCGTGCTTCCTTCCTTCTTAGGGCTGAGGAACATTTTGCTGGATGGATGTACTAGATTTCATTTGTCTGTTCATCCGCTGATGAACATTTACGTTGTTTCCACTTTTTGGCTATTGTGAATAGCGCTATTATGACCCTTTGCCCATGTACAAATTTTTGTGTGGATGTATGTCCTTGGGTAGGTACCTCGGAGTGGAATTGCCAGGTCCTGTGGCAACTCTTCGTTTAGCATTTGAGGAACTGCCTGATGTTCTGTGAAGGAGCTGCGCCGTTGTACATTCCCACCCACAGGTGACGAGGGCTTCCATTTCTCCACATCCTCACCAACACTTGCTTTTGTCCATTTTTTCTTTTTCTAGAGATGATGTCTCACTGTGTTGCCCAGGCTGGACTTCAACTCCTGGCCTCAAGCGATCCTCCTGCCTCAGCCTCCCAAGTAGCAGGGACTGTAGCACACCTGGCTCACCTTTTTATTATTATTATTATAACCATTCTAGGGGATGTGAAGTGGTATCCCATTGTGGTTTTGATTTGTGTTTCCCTGATGGCTAATGATGGCCTTTCCGTGTGCTTTCTGGCCATTTGTATATCTTCTTAGAAGAAATGTCTATACAGATCCTTTGCCCATTTTAAAAATTGAGTTGCCATCTTTTCATTATTGAGTTTCGGGGTTTGCTTATATATTGTGGACGCAAGCAACTTTTCAGATACACGATTTGCAAATATTCTGTCCTATATTGTGGGTTGTCTTTTCATTTTATTGTGTCGCTTGCAGGGCAAATGTTTTTAATTTTAATGAAGTCCAATTTGTTTGTTTTGTCTTTTGTTTTGCTTTGGTGTCACATCTAAGAAACCATTGCCTAATCCAAGATCATGAAGATTTACTCTGGTGTTTTGTTCCGAGAGTCTTTTAGCTTTAGCTCTCCCGTCCCTCCTCATTTGTGATGTGTTGGCTCAGACGTGTTTTCATCTTCAGGGTGGAAACATCTACAGGCTCCCCCATCCGATGAAGGAAGAGAACACGGCAGGTGGATGGTAAGTTAAGAAGCCCCTCCTGCCCTGCCTGGGGGTCCTCCGTGGCTTTCACGTGCTGGCTCTAGGTGAGTGAGCTGGGTGTCCTCATCTGAGGGGGATGCTTCAGCCCATGAAGAATTTGAGTAGAGCCTCCATTTTTTAGGGTCTATCAATAGTTGCCAGTGGATTGGAGTTGAAAACAAAAAAGAAAAAAACAAAAACAAAAAAATCAGTGATCAGGGACAGAGTCCCCATCTCCCATTCTTCCCTCCTGCCATGTCTACCCACAGTAACCAGCAAAATGGGGGCCCTACGGACCGGACAGAGCCAAGGAGCACTTACGTCTGCAAGAACTGCAGCCAGATGTTTTATACCGAGAAAGGGCTGAGCAGCCACATGTGTTTTCACAGCGACCAGTGGCCGTCACCTCGAGGGAAGCAGGAGCTGCAGGTGAAGGGGCATGAGCAGTAGCTTCCGAGGTTATGGGGTTTCTGGCAGGCCTGGGGGGAGTAGGCGACTGGGTGTCGCTTATCTCAGGATGGAGACGTCACCCTGCGCAGGGACCCAGGGTCAGGGCTCTGCTGCTCTCCAGGGGCAGCGGCAGCTCTTCGGCGCTGCCCTCACCCCCAGCCTCACTGCCAGGAAGTTTGTGACAGCTGTCCTCACGGTAGTCACTATTTTCTGGGGCACCTCTCCTCTCCCCTACCTACCATTTCTCTTAAAGAGCCATCTCTTCTCCGTATTTAGGGGTTTGGTACGGAGTTTTGCAAGCCACTGAGACAGGCGCTGAGGCCAGAAGGGGATGGACAGAGTCCCCCAGAAGCCAAGAAGCCCGTGGACATCATGGCTGCAGCCCCCATGGTGATCCCTGTGTCAGTCCCTGTGGCTCCAGTGAACCAACACGCAGGGAGCATGACCCAGGTGGGTGCTCGTCTGTCTGCCTTCTCACTGCTCCTAGAAAAACCCAAACCCCAACACAGAAAATCCTGACTCCAGAACATGGTTTGCATGTTCATTCAGTTATTCAGCGTTTGCTGAGCCCCTCTGTGCCAGGCCCTGTGCTGTGTGGTGCTGGGGACACAGCAAGGTCTATGATAGTCAAGCCCTGCCTCCCAGGGCTCCCAGTCCATTGGAGGAGACAGACCTGTCCCCAGACGGTGATGACCTGGATGGACAGAGCTGGGGGGAGGAAAGGGAGCTGGGAAGTTCTGAGGGGGCTCCTGACCCGGCCTGAAGAGGTCAGAGAGGGCTTCCTGGAGGAGGGGGTGAGGGAGCTGAGAGGTAGAGGGTGAGGCTGGAAGAGAGGAGGAGAGAAGTTTGTCTGTTCAGCCTGTACTGGACGCCCCACCTGGAGAAGCTGATGCTGGACTCAGGGACAAGAGGTGTGGACCACAAGGTCCCCCAAGTCAGTGACAGGATCCCATTTTTGGTCTCATGGGAGCTGTTTTCATCTGAGTGGAATAAATTTTTGTTTTGTCACAGTCATCCTCTATCTCTGGCCTCCACTCTTCTTAACAATTGAAGCTGTCCTCACACGTTTCCAGAATCCTCTGAGCCAGGGGCTCTCCTTGGGGGGAGGGGTGCGTGAGAAGGCTGCAGCCTCAGAACATGCCAGGCCTAGTCTCTCAGGTCCGGCCCAGGCCTGGCTGGCCTCTGCTGCAGGCTGTGGGTGTGGCCACGCAGGGCCTGTATGTCATGTTTCCCTCCGTCTCCATGGCCAGTCCCTTTGCCCACTCTCATGTCGTCCTCCAGACTGAGTGATGCAGCAGGGTGGCCTCCAGGGAACATCTGTGCTTCTGAACTCTCTTCCCCAGGGACAGGAGCAGGACGGGGAAGAGAGAGACAGCAAGGAGAGCAGCCAACACAGAAAGCGGAAGAAGCACCCCCAGCCCAAGGCGTTGTTCATCCCTCCTCCACCCTCCACGTTTGGGGAGCTGGGCCCTGGAAGATGCCACCAGAGCTGCCTGCGGTCTCCAGTGTTCCTAGTGGACCACCTCCTGAAGGGCTTGTTCCAGTGCTCCCCCTACACGCCGCCCCCCATGCTCAGCCCCATCCGGGAGGGCTCGGGGCTGTACTTCAACACTCTCTGTTCCACGTCGGCTCAGGCCAGTCCCGACCAGCTCATCAGCTCCATGCTTGGTGAGTGAGGCCAGGGCACTCGCTCTCTGACCGATCGCGTGGCCGATCTCCTGTGGACACAACCACCCTCCCTTACAGCATTTGGCCCAGCGACTGTCTCCTGCCTGTGGGTGTGCCTGGTCCGAGAGTCCCCTCGCTGTTCAGAAGCACCCGGGACCAATCTGTGACCAGCAGCCTTCTAAGTGCTTAGGATTTTACAGCCAGAAAGAAAACATGGAGGTCATCTAGCCTGACCACGCTACTGCCTGCCTGTTTGTGTCGTTCTCTTAACAGCTTTGTTGAGCTATAATTCAGGTACCATACAGATCACCCATTTAGAGTATGCAGTATTTCTTAGGATATTCGCAAGGTTGTGCACCCATCATAACAATCTAACTTTTATTGGCAGTGACACCCGTCCTATAGCTGCACAGGCCCTCGTCCCCCTCAACCCCAGGCACACGCTCATCTGCTTTCTGTTTCTATGAATTTACCTGTTCTGGAGTTTTCGTGTAAGTGGGATCATACAACATGTGACCTTTTGTGTCTAGTTTATTCTACTCTAGTGTAGTGTTTTCAGGGTCCGTCCACGTTGCAGCATGTATCAGTGCTGCGTTCCTTCTGAGGGCTGAATGAGATTCCATGGCACGGGTAGCTCACATTTTGTGTATCTGTTCATCAGCGATGGACGCTGCGGTTGGTTGGTCCCACTTTGGGCCATTATGAATAATGCTGCTGTGAAGATTCACGTACAGGTGTTTGTGTGGAGGTATATTCTCAGTTCTCTTGGGTAGATACCTGAGAGCGAAATGCTGGGTCTTATGGTAACTCTATATTTAACTGTTTTAGGAACTGCCAGACTGTTTTCCAGAATGGCTGTGTCATTTTAAATTCCCACCAGCAGTATATGAGATTGTAATTTCTCTACAGCCTTGCCAACACTTTTTGTTGTCTGTGGTTTTATTATAACAATCCTGGTAGATATAAAGTGGTATCTGATTGCAGTTTTGATTTGCGTCTCTGTGATATAGTAAAATATATATTTGGTCTTTGACCCATTTCCCAACATACAACTCCTAAAATGCTTAGAATTGCCAAAGTGCTGTCTTATTGTATGCTAATGTTGACTGACAGCCCATCCCCTAGGTAGCTTCAGGCTGGGGACTGGTTACTGCAAAGACCCAAGCAGGATTAGAGGGTTGGGATTTTCAGCTCCACCCCACAACCTCTGGGAAGGGAAGAGGGATTGAAGGTTAAGTTCATCACCAATGGCCAATGATCTAGTCAGTCATGCCTACATAATGAGCCTCCATTAAAAACCCAGAAGGGCAGGGCTCAGAGAGCTTCCGGATAGCTGAACGCTTGGAGGTTCCTGGAGCGTGGCATGCCAGGAGTAGGCTACGTGCCTTGCCCTAGGTATCTTTTCTTTCTTTATGACATCCTTTATGATAAACCGGAAAACGCAAGTGGTTGTTGCCTTGAGTTCTGTGAGCTGCTCTAGCAAATTAATCGAACACGAAGAGGGTTGGGAACCTTCATTTATAGTCAGAAGCTCAGGCAACATAAGTTGGGGCTTGTGAGCAGCATGGGAGGTGGGAGGCAGGCTCGGGGACCGAGCTCCCCAGCTGTGGGATCTGACACCACTTCCAGGCGTAGGTAGTGTCAGAACTGAATTAGAGGGCACCTACCTGGTGTCTGCTGCAGAATCGATTGTTTGCTTGGTGTGCTGGGGGAAAAAACCCCACATATTTGGTCACAGCAGTGTTCTGTGCTGGTTGTAGTGTGAAAGCAGAGGAAAAAGGTTTGAGTTTTTTCCACTCAGTTTCCCTGATGGCTAATGATGTTGCGCATTTTCTGTGTGTTCCTGGCCATTTGTATTTCTCCGGAGAAGAAATGTCTATTCAGATCCCGTGCCCATTTTCTTAATTGAGTTACTCTCTTTTTCTTGTTGAGTTTCAGGAATTCCTTATATATTCTGGTGGCAAGCCCCTTGTCAGATACACGATTTCAAATATTCTCTCCCATTTTGTGGGCTTTTATTTCATTTTATTTATGGAATTGTTTGAGAGACAGAAGTTTTTAATTTTGATGAAGTCCAATTTAGTTTTTCTGTTTTCACTCGTGCTTTTGGTGTCGCATGTAAGGGTTTGCCTGACCCAAGGTCGTTAAGAGTTACTCCTTTGTTTTCTTGTAAGAGTTTTATAATTTTGACTCTTATATTTAGATCTTTAATCAATTTTAAGTTAATGTCGGTATACTGTGTGAGGTAGGGTCCAAATTCATTCTTTTGCATGTGGATATCCAGTTGTGCGGTGCCATATTTTGAAAACACTGTTCCTGTTGGATTGTCTCAGCACCCTTGTTGAAAATCAGTTGACCCTAAATGCCTGGGTGTATTTCTGGACTTTCAGTTCTATTCCACCGATCTCTGTGTTTACTCTTATGCCAGTATCATACTGTTTTGATTACTGTAGCTTTGTGGTACGTTTTCAAATAGGGAAATGCGAGTTCTCTACCTTTGTTCTTCTTTTTCAAGATTATTTTAGCTGTTCTGAGTCTCTTGCATTTCTGTAGACTTTTATGATCACTAAGGATTTTGATAGCTATTGTATAGAATGTGTAGATCAATTAGGGGAGTATTGCCATTCTAACAACCGTAAGCCATTCTATCCGTGAACTTGGGACATCTTTCCATTTATTTAGACCTTGTTTAATTTCTTTTCAATAACGTTTTGTAGCTTTTTAGCATCTTTTTTCCCTTCTGTTCCTCCTTTCCTATTTTCTTTTGCATTAAGTGAATATTTTCTAGTGTAACATTTTCATTCCTTTCATTCCTTTTTTACTTTTTCTTAGTCATTTCTTAGTTACTGCTCTAAAACAGTATACATCTTACCAGAATTCAGGTATGTACTAAATTAATTACAGTGAGATAGAGAAACATTGCTTCTTTTTTTTTTTTTTTTTTTTTTTTTGTTGAGACAGAGTCTCACTTTGTTGCCCAGGCTAGAGTGAGTGCCGTGGCGTCAGCTTAGCTCACAGCAACCTCAGACTCCTCGGCTTAAGCGATCCAACTGCCTCAGCCTCCCGAGTAGCTGGGACTACAGGCATGCGCCACCATGCCCGGCTAATTTTTTCTATATAGATTTTTAGTTGTCCATATAATGTCTTTCTATTTTTAGTAGAGACGGGGTCTCGCTCAGGCTGGTCTCGAACTCCTGACCTTGAGTGATCCACCCGCCTCGGCCTCCCAGAGTGCTAGGATTACAGGCGTGAGCCACCGCGCCCGGCCGAGAAACATTGCTTCTACTCTAACTCCATTCCATCTGATCCATATTTGGTGCCACTATTATTTTATATATACACAGGAAATATTTATGTATATTAGAAACTCAACAATACGTTGTCATAATTATTACTTCATATAATTTACGTCATGTAAAAAAACTGAGAATAAAGGAAAGCAAGTATCAGATATAGAGTTTGTTATATTAACCTTCTTATTTACTATTTCTAGATCTCTTCATTTATTCCTGTGGATTTGAGTTACCCTCAGGTGTTACTTCTTTATGCTGATACAGCTTTGCTCCTTTGTGTTGTTACTGTCACGTAATTACATTTCTATATGTTATAGACCCCCAATACATATTGTTTTATGCAGTTGCTCTTTAAGTTAATTATGAAAAGAGAAGAAATATACAATTATACTCTCTTTTGTAATTACCTACATAATTACCTTTGCCAGCACTCTTTATTTTTTTTGTGTGGATTCAGATTACTATCTGATGTCATTTGCTTTCAGCCTGAAGAACTGTCTTTAGTATTTTTTTAAAATAATAGACCTAATGAGATATAATTCACAAATAGTCCCTTTAAAGTATATAATTTAGTGGGTTTTAGTTTATGCAGAGAACTGTGCAAACATCATCGCCATTATTTTTTGGACATTGTCATCATCCTGTAAAGAAATGCCATTCTTACGAGCAGTCACTCCTTTCCTGCCCTCCCTGCCTAGCGCTAGGCAACCACTAATCTAATTTTTGTCTCTATAGGTTTGGCTATTCTGGACATTTCATAGGTGGAATCATACAAAATACAGTTCTTTGTGTTAGGCTTCTTTCACTCAGTATCATGTTTTCAAGTTTCATCCTTTTTACATTATGTATTCTCTGTGGGTGAATAATATTCCATTGATAATATTTCTTATGAGGCAGGTTTGCTAACAACACATTTTGCCAATCTTTTTAACCTGGGAATTTTTTTAAAGGTTTGCATGTTTCTTTATAATTACAATTTACATTACTCCAACAGAGCAGCCCCATTGCTATGTTCTAAATCCTGGCCGTTCAGTTCTACAGAAATAAACCCAAGCCTTTACAGTAACTTCATCAATACAGAAGTAAAGATTTTGTAGCTGTTAAAGTGATTTAGTTATCAAGGTGCTTATTTTTAATAAAATGCTGTGTCAGTCAGAAGGACACATGCTTGGCTGGGTGAGGTGGCTCATGCCTATAATCCTAGCACTCTGGGAGACCGAGGCAGGAGGACTGCTTGAGGCCAGGAGTTTGAGACCAGCCTGAGCCAGAGCAGGACCCCTTCTCTATAAAAATAGCGAAATTAGCTGGGCATGCCTATAGTCCCAGCTACTAGGGAGGCTGAGGCAGGCGGATCGCTTTGAGCCCAGAAATTTGAGGTTGCAGTGAGCTATGGTGATGCCACTGCACTGTAGTCTCTAGTCTGGGCGACAGAGTGAGACACTGTCTCAAAAAAAAAATATGCATACTAAAGTTCTGACCCATTAACTCATGCAACAAATTTATATTCCCCACCATCCCTCCACCTACCTTTAAAACAAAAACACAGAAGAACTATTTGCAACAGAGGGAGAATATGCTCTTGGTCTACTAGCCTTGTAAAAAGACTGGCTCATTTCCACGTGGATGATCACATGGAAGTGCTTGGCCAGAGTCCAACACTGGCTCACTAATCCAGGTCAGAGGCTGGCAGAGATAGGACAGAGGGCCAGGGGTTACCTGGAAATTTTTTATTTTGCCTTCATTTTAAAAAATTAATTTGCTGGATACAAGATTCTTGGTTGGCAATTTTTGTTTAAAAAAATTAGCACTTTGAATATGTTATCCCACTGCCTTTTGACTATCATAGTTTCTGATGAGAAGTCAGCTGTTAGTCTTATTGGGGTTCCCTTGTATGTGATGAGGTTTTTTTTCCTAATTTTGCTTTTGAGATTTTATCTTTGACTTTCAATATTTTGCCTGGATGTAGATCTTTTTTTTTTTTGTTTTGTTTATCCTACTTGGATTCGTAGAGCTGCTTGGATGTATATGTTGTCATCAAATTGAGGAGGGTTTTGGCTATTATTTCTTTTCTTTTTTTTTTTTTTTTTTTTGAGACAGAGTCTCACCCTGTTGCCCAGGCTAGAGTGAGTGCCGTGGCGTCAGCCTAGCTCACAGCAACCTCAAACTCCTGAGCTCAAGCGATCCTCCTGTCTCAGCCTCCCGAGTAGCTGGGACTACAGGCATGCGCCACCATGCCCGGCTAATTTTTTCTATATATATTTTTAGCTGTCCATATAATTTCTTTCTATTTTTAGTAGAGGTGGGGTCTCGCTCTTGCTCAGGCTGGTCTCGAACTCCTGAGCTCAAACGATCCGCCCACCTCGGCCTCCCAGAGTGCTAGGATTACAGGCGTGAGCCACCGCGCCCGGCCTATTATTTCTTTTTTTTTTTTTTTTTTTTTTTTTTTTTTTTTTTGTTGAGACAGAGTCTCACTTTGTTGCCCAGGCTAGAGTGAGTGCCGTGGCGTCTGCTTAGCTCACAGCAACCTCAGACTCCTCGGCTTAAGCGATCCTACTGCCTCAGCCTCCCGAGTAGCTGGGACTACAGGCATGCGCCACTATGCCCGGCTAATTTTTTCTATATAGATTTTTAGTTGTCCATATAATGTCTTTCTATTTTTAGTAGAGACGGGGTCTCGCTCAGGCTGGTCTCGAACTCCTGAGCTCAAACGATCCGCCCACCTCGGCCTCCCAGAGTGCTAGGATTACAGGCGTGAGCCACCGCGCCCGGCCTCCTATTATTTCTTTAAATTTTTTTTTTGTCCCTTTCTCCTCTCCTTCTGGCACTCCCATTATAAGTAGTTGTCAGCCGGGCGTGGTGGCTCACGCCTGTAATCCTAGCACTCTGGGAGGCCGAGGCGGGTGGATTGCTCAAGGTCAGGAGTTCCAGACCAGCCTGAGCAAGAGTGAGACCCCGTCTCTACTATAAATAGAAAGAAATTATCTGGCCAACTAAAATATATATAGAAAAAATTAGCCGGGCATGGTGGCGCATGCCTGTAGTCCCAGCTACCTGGGAGGCTGAGGCAGTAGAATCATTTAAGCCCAGGAGTTTGAGGTTGCTGTGAGCTAGGCTGACGCCACGGCACTCACTCTAGCCCGGGCAACAAAGCGAGACTCTGTCTCAAAAAAAAAAAAAAAAAAAGAAAAAGTAGTTGTCACACTTAACGGTGTCCCACTTTTCTGAGGCTCTCTTTGTTTTCCTTGATTCTTTTTTCAGTTCTTCAGATTCCATAATCTCTATCGATCTGTCTTCAAGTTTGCTGACTATTTTCTTTTGCCGACTCAAACCTGTTGAGCCCCATTTTTATTATTTTATTTTTTAACCCCAGAATTTTCTTTTTTATATATAATTTCTATCTCTTAACGAAATTCTCTATTTGATGAGAAATTATTATTGTACCTTCCGTTAATTCTTTATGCATGGGAGCTGAGGGGAGAGGCAGCCCCCATCTGGGCCACGCAGTAGAGCCCTTGGGGTAGAGCTTCCACTGCCCAGAGCTGGGAGCCCGGGGTAAGGAAGCCGGTTATGGCTCAGATGCCACGGACTTTTGTTGTCATTATCGCAATTTAGTTGATATTCTTGAATGAATATTTCTCCAAATGCTGTATGCCCTTAGAACAATTTCCAGAGACTTGAACTTCTTGTTTTTATATATACATATAGTTTCCATAAGTTAATTTCTTGTTTGCTGAGTTTCTTCCTCGGCCTTTTCAGAAGTTCACCCTCCTCCCACGGGACCTTAAGGAGCCCGTGTTCCGCTGTGTCCACAAAGGCAGGCATGGGGGCCCTGTGGGTCACTTCCAGTCCATTTTCTTGAGGCTTTTCACTGTGTGTTTTCTAGATCAAGTGGATGGCTCTTTCGGCATCTGTGTGGTGAAAGACGACACCAAGATCAGCATTGAACCGTAAGTTGGAGCAGACTTAGAACCTGAGTCCTCACAAAGGAGATGCTGTCTCTCCCCCTGTGGGCTCCAGTGTCAGTTTCCCCCAAGGGCTGCGTCTTCACGGGGAGTCAGGTTTAGCTGCAGAGGCTCCTTAGGAGAGAAGCAGTGGATTTCTCCGGGTAGACGTGGGAAGATCCCCCACTCTGTTCACACATCCACAGTTAGGCACTTGGGGTTCCAGGTAGAATTGGTGATGGCACAGTGCAGGACTCGAGGGCACCTGTGGGACGGGGCTGGCTGGCTGTGGCGTGGACGCAGAAGCATGCCAGGCATCGGCTTGAGCCTCCCCTGCCTTGACCTCAAGAGAGGCACCCAAGGCCAGAAATGTGGCGATGAAAAATAACAGAGGAAGGAAGGAGGCGTCCCCGGAGAGGCTTCTGAAATGCCTGTGTGTGTCTGTTGGGGTGGTGGGTACCCAGCACACCGGGAGACGGCAGAGCAGGCTGTGGCCTGAGCGGAACACGCAGAGCACCTCTGTCTCATTTCCCATCTCAGTCACACTTCTGTGTCTCCCACGTCTGTGTGTGTGGCCTTATTTCAGACACATCAATATAGGAAGCCGGTTTCAGGCTGACATCCCGGAGCTCCAGGAGAGATCGCTGGCCGGAGTTGATGAGCATGTCGCTTCTCTGGTCTGGAAGCCATGGGGAGATGTGATGACCAACCCAGAGACACAGGACAGAGGTGGCTGAGGCTTTGGAGTCAAATTCCTAAGGTCCCTTCTTCACCCTCCATCTCCAAGGAGTTTCTCCTCCCAGTTCTCACCCGTCCCTCGGTCGGGGGTGGGGAGCTGGCCATGGCTGAGAAGTGCTTCTCCCCTGCTGCATCTCCCACCCCACCCCTGCTCTCACACAGTGGCCGGTGAGGCTGTCCAGAGCGGGTGCCAGGGCCGGGTTTCTGCTCTTCCTCCTCCGCCGTCCCTTTCCTCAGCCTGCCCCCAGTGGAGATGAGGAGTGAAGTGAGGAGGAGCCCCTCTCTGCGCTGTCTGGGAAGGTTTCCTCCTCGGCACCTGCTGAGTCCCTTGTGTCTCCTGTTCCTAACAAACGCAGTGACTGAGCTCTGCAACGTGGCGTGCTCCAGCGTGATGCCGGGCGGGGGCACCAACCTGGAGCTCGCTCTGCACTGCCTGCACGAGGCCCGGGGCAACGTTCAGGTGAGGCAGAGCAAGGGGCGGGGATTGGGGGGGCGGGAGAAGCTCCCTGCTCTCCGGGGAACCCCAGTGTACATGATGCGCCTTCTGTTTGGGGGTTCACAGCTAATGGAAACTAAAGGAAGGCCACCCCTACTTCCACCCAGTGGCTTTGGGATTGGTGTGGTCCTTGCGAACTGACTGCAGGGGAAAGCTCAGATGGGACTCAGTTCATCAGTTACTTACCTGGGGCAACAGCTGAGCGCTGGGTTTCCTCTGAGAAATCTCAAGGGCACCAGGGAAGGGGAGCCCTGTGGACCCTGTTCAGGCCCTGCGTTAATCTGGTTCATTTATTGGAATTTAGGTTTTGATTAAAATCTCACGTATAAAAACCTCTGGTGCAGCATAAATGCCTCTGCCTATTCCAAGGACCGTCATCACAATTCTGAGGGTTAAAAAATAAATGAAAAGTCTAACTGAGCAGTGGGAGAGGAAGAGTCACATTGCCCATGTTAGGGACCCGAGAGTCATTCTACAATCTTGCTTTCTATCAAGCCAAGAGGCAGTGTCTGGCACACAGTGGGTCCTCAGTGCAGCCGTCAGTACACATTTATTGGGTACCTACTGGGTGCCTGTGCTGTAGGCACTGGGGCCAGGGCCAGCTCAGGGACGCCACGCTTGGTCTAACGCTCTGCTATCTCTGTCCTGAAATCCTTACCCCTTTCGAGCGAGGAACCCTGTATATTTCATTTTGCACGGGGCCCTGCACATTATGCCGGCCGTGCTCCCTGGGGTTACCCTGGTTATCCAGACAAAATCCCTGCCCTCACGGGGCTTACGTTTTAGGAAAGTCAGAACAGGAAGTATATTTTTAAAACTTGTCAGCTCATGATTACTGCTGTGAAGAAAAGAAATCGGGGCAGTAGGCAAGGGTAGCGTTCCTCAGAACGCTGGTCCCCAGCAGAACAAGGAGCTTGTGCCAGAATAAATCCACACAGCTTCCTTCTCTGAGACAGTCTTTCTCTGAAAAAAATGCCATCAGCTACACTCAGTGGTTTTCTTAGTGACATAGTTGATGTGCCTACAGACAATTCACAGGCTGGTGACTGGTCCAGGGCTACTTTGAGCGACCCTGGGAGATGGGATTGACTTCAGGGACAGCTGTAGGTGTTTTTCAAATAAATGAAAGATTGAAGGTGGCCCTCCACCTCACCATCCCAGCCTCCTTGAGTAGCCTGCACCTCGTCTTGTTCCAGGTTGCCCTGGAGACTCTCTTACTCAAAGGACCCCAGAAGCCGCGGACTCACCCGCTCGCCGACTATCGCTACACAGGTGATTGGAGAAAGGCTGCCGGGATAGTTTTGGCTTGAGACCCTGTAAACCAGTCAGATCTGTTGGCAGCCTCTGCCTCTGCCTCTGCCTCTTGGAGTTCTTTTCAGGGCCTTTGCCTGCCTTTCTAGAAAGGCCTGTCTTCGCTGGGGTGACTTAGTAGGCACTACTTGCTGCTAGTTGGGTCCTGCCTTCACCCTTCTCCAGTGGTTTCCTTATGGGCTCTGCCCAGCCAAGAGAGGATATGCCTGGCCAGGGAGAGGGGAAGGTGGGCTCAGCTTCAGTGTGGAGCCAACCAGCCCTGGAGTCAGGCTGCCTGGGGCCCCACCTGCCTTTACCAAGCGATCAAAGCCTCAGTTATCACATCCATAAAGTGGGGATAATGGTCCCTCCCTTCCAGGGTTTTTGAGGATTGTATGAGATTGAAACAAAAGTGGTGCTCAGTAATGGCAACTTTAAAAGGGAGGGTGGTCTGCAATTCAGCCATGGCTGTCGTCCCAAAAGGAGAAATGTCCTCCCCCTGTTGCCTTGTTGACAGGTTCAGACATCTGGACTCCTATGGAGAAGAGGCTCTTTAAGAAGGCCTTCTGTGCCCACAAGAAAGACTTTTTCTTGATACACAAGACGGTAAGGTGAACGAGGCCTGTTGGCAGTGACCTCACCTCACAAAGCTGAGACAAGCTAAAGCTGAAGGGCCACTGGGGGTCCAAGGGCCCCACCCCTCGCCTGCCTGTGGTGATACTCTACTCACACTGCAAACAGTTTACAACGTCCAAAGGCCGTCCTTGTGAGCAGCTACAAACAGCACAGAAACGTGCTACCTGTTCAGAACAAAGTCCTCAACACCCTTCCCCGCAGTCCTGCTTCTGATTTGTGACCTCTGTTAACTATCTGGCCAAGCACTTACAGGCATTTCTCTGTACCAGTTTTTGGGGGTTTTTTTGAGACAGCACCTCACTCTGCTGCCAGGGCTAGAGTGCAGTGGTGTCCTCCTAGCTCACGGCAACCTCAAACTCTGGGCCTAGTAATGCTCCTGCCTCAGCCTCCCAAGTAGCTAAGACTACAGGCCCATGCCACCATGCCTGGCTAATTTTTCTATTTTTAGTAGAGACGGAGTCTCGCCCTTGCTCAGTCTGCTCTTGAACTCCTGGCCTTAAGCGATCCTCCCACCTCGGCCTCCCAAAATGCTAAGATACAGGCATGAGCCACCAGGCCCCACCAAGGCTGTGCTGTTTTGACTCCTAGTTTGTGAAGACACACAAAGCTGAGAAAACTCTGTGTGGAGAACGTGTTTTCTGGAGAGAGCTCCATAGCCAACTTAATTTCCTGGGAAATTTTCTTTTCTAGAGTCATTAAACTCATTTCCATTTTGTTTTTACGGAAGTCATTTTTTTTTTTTTGTGAGACAGAGTCTCACTCTGTTGCCCAGGCTAGAGTGAGTGCCGTGGCGTCAGCCTAGCTCACAGCAACCTCAAACTCTTGGGCTCAAGCGATCCTCCTGTCTCAGCCTCCCAAGTAGCTGGGACTACAGGCATGCACCACCATGCCCGGCTAATTTTTTCTATATATATTTTTAGCTGTCCATATAATTTCTTTCTATTTTTAGTAGAGATGGGGTCTCGCTCTTGCTCAGGCTGGTCTCGAACTCCTGAGCTCAAACGATCCGCCCACCTCGGCCTCCCAGAGAGCTAGGATTACAGGCGTGAGCCACCGCGCCCGGCCGGAAGTCATTTTTAATGAGATCCCTTCTTAGTGGGGAGAAGAGCGAATGATGCCCCCAGTTCAGACTGTGGACTCCAAACCTCCCTCGTCTCTGGAGTGGGCCACTTTTCCCATCAGGACTCTAGAGGCTGTGCCTGGTTGTAGGGCTGTGTGGTATTCCGCCACAGGAAGGCATTCAGTTTTAATTAGTCCCAGCTGGTAAACAGACGGCTATTAGTTGATGTCACAGGGAGCATCCTCGTGTGTGTGTGTGTGTGTGTGTGTGTGTGTGTGTGTCTTCCTATAGGGAAGAATTCCAGGGCTGGGATTGCTGCTCATTGTGCACCGGACTTAGGTATTGGTGGCTACTGTGTGGCTTCACTTTGAACCTCTCATCCCTGGAAGGACTTTGTGATCCTCTGCCTCTGCCATGAAGGGGCACACCCAGACAAAGGAAGAGGCGTTTCCAAAGGGCTTTCCAAAAGTGGCAGCTGGCCCAGTGGGAGGGTCACACTCACCCGGCCTGCACGCTGCCCACAGCCTGCTTCTGTTCTCTTGCACTAGATCCAGACAAAGACGGTAGCCCAGTGTGTTGAGTATTATTACATCTGGAAGAAAATGATTAAGTTTGACTGCGGCCGAGCCCCAGGGCTAGAAAAGAGGGTCAAGAGAGAGCCAGATGAGGCGGAAAGGACAGAAGAGAAGGTAGAGGATCGGGCGGGGGGGTGTCTGGGGTTTCTCTCTGATCTGGACATCTGCTGCCCATCTGCATCGGAGGGCTGGGTCAGAGGGGGCTCCTGAGGGGAAGGTTTCCCTGTAGAAGACACAATGCCCTTAGAGCTCATAAGGGGGAAGGTTAACATCCTTGTGTTGTTTTTGCACCGTCTGCAGGTCATTTGCAGCCCTCGGGAGAGACCCAGCCACCGTCCAACTCCCGAGTTAAAGATAAAGACCAAGAATTACAGGAGGGAGTCCATCCTCAACTCCAGCCCAAATGCAGGTCCCAAACGGACCCCCGAGCAGCCAGGCAGTGTGGAGAGTCAGGGCGTTTTTCCGTGCAGAGAGTGTGAGAGGTACTCAGCTTTTTCCTGAAGAGGCTCACTCGCCCCAGCCTCAGCCCCGTGATCCCTTCCTTGGGGCGACCCCCCTGCCCCACTGCTCTGACCCCATGTCTTCTGGCGACTCCTCAGGGTGTTCGACAAGATCAAGAGTCGAAATGCCCACATGAAGCGGCACCGCCTGCAGGACCACGTGGAACCCATCGTCAGGGTGAAGTGGCCGGTGAAGCCCTTCCAGCTGAAGGAGGAGGAGGAGGAGGAGGAGGAGGAGCTAGGGGCCGACATTGGCCCCCTGCAGTGGTGACTCTAAGAGGCAGCAAATCTGGATGGGGCCTCCGGCCCTGTCACACCTCCCTCAGCCTCTCCAGGGTGTTTGGGGCACTGCTCTGCCTCCCCCAACCCTCCCTGTCCCCCACTGGCCAGCCCGGCTAGCAAACTTGGCGGGAATTTGGCCACAAACGGGCAGGAAAGGCAGAGTCATCAGACAAGTCTGAAACCCCTGTCGGGTGGTGCCCGAGGTTCCATTTTGTTAGGTTACTAGTCTCTCCCCGTCTTTCAATTCCACTTGTAGAGCAGGGAGCTCGGGAGGGAAACAGTTAGGTCTGGGTAGCGCTTAAATCTTAGCCTCAGTTGTGGGGTTTGGTTACATTTGTTAGATAAGGCCAAGATGTAGAGAATCAGTGGGAAAACACCTTGAGATCTCCAACATGTTGGGGCCCCCTCCCCGCGACAGGGGTCGGTCTTTCTGCATTCTGGATTCAGTCCCTCGTCTTGCAATGACTTATACATTGTTAGGTGTGTTTTTTGTACGTGTCTACTTGTAAATCTTATTAAATTGGATTCTTGAGCAGCTGTCTTCTGACTTCCCTGCTTCTTGATCCAATAAAGGCTTTTGAGCCCCAGCCACTTGCTAGGGCCAGACGGTGAGCAAGCCGGATGCCCGCCCTGGAGGAGCTGGGTCCTCGTGGAGAAGGTGGACGTAGTAACTTGTACATGCATTTAGCAAATGTCCATTAAGCACAGAGTCAGGGTAGGTTTTAACAGGGTGCTTCATGGTTCCAGTGGCTCAGCCCTGAATTCAAGGACTCCTGGTGGCAACCAGCATCAATAGCAAGGCTGCAGCAGAGGCAAAAATAACCTCTCGCTGCAATATCCAGACCTGCAAACGGTGTAAGGAAGAGAACATGGCCCTCCCTTCCTTGTGTCCCTTTTAAGAGGACAATGTTACAGCTCCCAGCAGACCATGCCTTAGGTCTCATCGGCCAGGATGGTAGCCTGTGCTTGTTTTTAAACTGATCCCTGGCAACAGTTATCCTGGACTACTCAAGATTGATCTCCAGGACTGGGAGCAACCCATGTGTTCCCTTAAGTTTGTTGTCACCCAGAAAAAACTGAAATTCTATTAACCAGGAAAGAAGAGGAATGGCTCAGAAATGGCTACTGAGTAGGCAGACCATTGTGTCCACTGCAAAGTGACATGATGAGAATAAAATGGGGCCAAGTCCTAGAGAGTGCCCAGGGTGTGGCAGACGGTGTTAGGTGGACAGCCAGGGGAGGCCAAGATCTGGCTCCCAGGCGGTGGCATGGCAAAAGTGCAAACTCTCAGGAAACCATCAGAGGATGTTAAGGAGGGAAGTGACATCTGTGTGCCTCTTTAAGAAACTCCCTGCCATGTGGAGATTGTAGGGGGCAAGATTGGAAGCTGGGCAGTGGATATAAGACTCCAGGGTAAGATGATGGTGGCCAAGGCTGGGGTAGCAGTGGAGAGAGGCAGGAACACAAGGATCCAGGGTGCATTTTAGAGTAGACTCCACAGACTTGTCAGGTCACAGGGGGAGCTGGTAAGGGGAAGGGCAGCTCAAGGCTGGGCTGGTAGGTTTGGGGCCTGAGCAGCTGAGTTGATGCCATTAACTCATATGGGGAAGAGGGACTTAAAGGGGCAGTTGCATCGTGGTGTGATCGCGTCTATCATACCGTGTAGTGGGTTCTGAGGGACAGGAAGGAGTGCACGGCAGATGGTAGCATCAGAAAGTTTCACAGAGAGGCCACCTATCAGCTAAGTCTGGAAGTTTGGGTGGGCAGAGGAGCAGAGGTGACACTGAGTTTAGAGCGGTTTGGGAACTGGTTAAGGGAAAGGGCTCTGGCATCAGGTGAACCTGAACTTCCATCCTGGCTCCTCTTCCTTCATTGTGACCTACAGCAAGTTATTTTCCTTGTCTGGGCCTCAGTTTTCTCAGTCTGTAGAATGGGATGAAAAATGCCCCTCTGCACCCCCTGCTATGTATCTGTTAAATGAGAAAATATAAAGTACTTGGCAGGGTGTGCACCGCAAGAACCGAACAGCTACTATTTAATGAGCACTTGTGCTATTGCTAATACTGTTTGGGTCTCACGCTAAATAAATCTGATGACTTTCGAAAGGAAAGACTGTGGCTCAAAGGATTGAGGGGTATACTAGTTATCTATTGCTGCATAACAAATTACCCTAAAATGTAACAGTTTAAACAGAAGCACTTTGACAGACAGAACCGAAACTGCTTGTGGTAATTCAGACGGGATCCCACCCAATCTGTGGTCAGTACACAGTGGCAACCACAAGTGGGTGGTCCAGGAAAGTCTATTTAATGTAAGAAAGAGTTGGTCAAAGTTTCTTTACGCCTTACCCCAGTCAGCCAACTCCCCACCCCAGATAATAGCGTTTTCTCAAATGGTAGCCCCATGGATTATCTGCCCCCTAATCATATCCGGTTCTGTTAAAAAATGTAGATTCCTGTGCCTGGCCATAGACTTTTTCAGAATTGTAATCATTGGGGATAAGGCCTTGGAACCCGATTTTATTTAAAGAAGCTTTTTAGGATAGTTTTAGATTTACAGAAAAATTGCAAAGATAGTACAAAAAATTCCCATATACCCCACACCCAGTTTCCCCTATTAACATTTTATATTAGTATGGTACATTTGCACTATAATTAATGAACCAATATGATGCCAAATTAATAACTGAAGTCCATATATTATTTAGGGTTCCTTATTTTTTAACCTAATGTCCTTCTGTTCCAGGATCCCACCCAGGGGGACACGTTATATTTAGTAGTCATGTCTCCTTACTGTTGGCTGTGACAGTTTCTCAGACTTTCCTTGTTTTGTTGACTTAACCGTCTTGAGGAGTACTGGTCAGGTATTTTGTGCCTCAACTGGGACTTGTCTAATATTTCTTTCATGATTAGACTGAGAGGAAGACCACAGAGGTCAAGAGCCATTTTAATCACATGCTATTAATCACCTGGCTTATTGTTGATATTAGCTTCGGTCACCTGGCTGACAATGTCAGGTTTCTCCACTGTAAACTTAGTCTTTTCCTCCCTTTCCCATAGTGTACTCTTTGGAAGGAAGTCACAATGCACAGTCCACACTTAAGGAGTGGACAGTTATCTTCCATCTTCTTGAGGGCAGAGTGTCTACATAAATTACTTGGAATTCTTTGGCACAAATTATTTGTCTATCTTCCCCCACTTATTTATTTGCTCAATATATGTTTGTTCATGTATATGCTCATCGGCTCATGAATACTTTATATTTGGGGTTATAATTCAATACTATTTTATTACTGAAATCGTTCTAGCTTTGGCCATTGGGAGCTCCTTCAGCTGGCTCCTGTGTTCCTTTGACATACATATCCCCATCGTTTGTGTGTGTGTGCGCACGTGTGTGTGTGTGTAGTCGTTCCTTTCTGGCACTACAAAGATGCTGAAGGCTCATCTTGTGGAACGCCCAGTCCTAGAACCAGCCATTTCTCCAAGGAATCCCGATTCCTTTTATTATAGAATGGCATTAGAAACCAAGATATGGGCCCTACATGTATTCCAATGTGAATTTCTAACACGCTGTCTCCAGCTATTTTTTACGAAACCAGAGTTAGAGAACCTTTAAATTTTGTTTCCAGTCTTTGAAAAATTTCAATGGTCTCCCCAAACCAGTTCTAGCCTTGGTCGGCAGAGGGCGCAAGAGAAAGCGGACCGGTTTCCCTTCAGCCACAGAGGCCTTCCCAGTGAAGGGCGACGCGAGATAGGGCGCGGAGGCGGGACTAAGAGAACTGTCAAACGCGGGCGGGGACCCCGAGCTGTCATGTGTGGGCCAGCTGTCAGCTGACTAGTGCCGGAGTTCGGCAGGGGGGCGCGGACCCCACCGAGGGCTGCTGATGATTGGCGGAGGAGAATCTAGCGACGCACCTGGGGGCGGGTCCTTGGCGACGCGAACTACTACTGCCTTATGCAGTCACGTGGGAGGTGTCGTACCGAGCCCTAGGAAGAGAGCCGGGTGTCGTTCGCTGCTGTATGCGCATGCGTTGAGATTTCTGGAAGCCGATTGGGAGTCGTGAGTCACGGGGCGGTGTGTGGCGGCCGGCGGGGGCGTGGCCGGCGGGGCGCGCGCCGCGCTACAAGGCCGTGGTTGGCCAGGGCGAGTCACGTGTTGCCGGGCAGCAGGCGGCGCGCGCCGGTGCGACGTCAACACAGCCCGCTGAGCTCTCCGGACCTGTGTACCGCGGCCCGGCCGCGGCTGAGTCCTTCCAGGACCCGGGTTGGGCGGTTTGCTGAATACCTTTGCGGCCGCCATGGACAATTCCGGGAAGGAGGCGGAAGCGATGGCGCTGTTGGCCGAGGCGGAGCGCAAAGTGAAGAACTCACAGTCCTTCTTCTCCGGCCTCTTTGGGTAAGATCAGGGCCTAGGGGTCGGCCGGGACCGAGGCTGAGAGGGCGAAGGCGTCATGGCCCGGGGTGTTGGATTATGCACGCAGGGCTTGGGCCGAGGAGACGGGATAGGATTCCAGAACGAGGTGACATGGTCTAAGGCATCTGAGGGGACAGGCTGAGGGGCCAAGGAGCCTGGACCGTGGCAACACAGTTTGAGGAGAGACAGTCTGAGACGGCGGGAGGGACTTGGGCTGAGGACACGCGGGCCGTGGCGACACCATCTTGAGGCGAGGAAGGGAACCCAGTCTGAAGACGGGCCAGCGGGCCAGAGGAGAACCTGGACCGAGGGCATATGGTCTGAAGCCTTGAAGGGGACTGGCCTGAGGGAACTGAGGGAGCCTGGGAGAGCAACCCGGAGCCATTTGGAGCCTCTTTGAAAGCTCTTGGATGCAGTGATGGGATCTGGGGCTGAGGACATCTGCCTGAGGGACTGACTTTTTCAAGACCAAGGGCAGTGGATTTCCGTGGGCCCTGGGTAATGGGGGTGAGGCCGAAGGAGTCTGACACCAGGCCCAGGGGCTTAGGGCTCCAGTGATCCTGGAAGTGATGGGCCCATGTCAGAGGTGCGCGAGGGCTCCTAGGGTGAGTGTGGCAGGTTAGTAGAGCCCCGAGCGGAGGATCTGGGAGATGGCGTTAAACCAGAGGAGGCCTGGGCTGAGAGACTGGAGACTAAGGCTTGGGAGAAGGACCGTCCTGGCTTGGCCAAGGAGATGGAGGGATGAAAGGGAGAGATGAGGGAACCGAGAGGACCAAAAAGGGGGTCAAAGGCCTGCTGTGGGATCCCCGAGTAATGACTGTGCGTCTGAAGGGGATGACTGTCATGCTGAGAAGAGTGCCTGAAGGGGGTTGGGAGCCAGAACTAACACCTATGATGCGCCAGACATTTCACATAAAAGTCACGTCAGCTCATAGAAGCTGACCATCTTTTGAGGAATCTTAGTGGTTTAGCAGGCTCAAAAGCCCGGGTTTGAAATGAGGCTCTGCCTCTTTATGACCTTGGGTAGGTGGTTTAGCTTCCCTGTTAAAGGAGATCGCCAGCAAAGTCTACATCAGAAGTTTGCTAGGAGTATCAGATAAGAATGCAGAAGTTTGCTAGGAGTATCAAATAAGAATGCACATGAAGTGCGTAGAATTAAGCCTGGCATGTGGTTAAAGCTCCAAAAGTGTTGGCTGTGGGAGCTTGTAGGGGACTGGTGGGGATCAAGGTGGGAGCCTGAGCTGGAGAGAAATGGGGACAGGGCTCTCGGCCATGGGGACTTAGTAGGGTTGGGGGACAGGGGTTGAGGCTCTGAGCAGAGGAAGTAGCAGGGAGCCAGGAAGGAGAGGGGTGCTGGGGGAGGGACCTGAAAGGTGAAGGGGTGGCTGTCAAGATGGAGAGGACTAGGAAAGAACTGATAGGTTTGTAGGGAGGAAGAACTGTGGGCGGTGGTGGGGGGCACAGTCTGGGAACCAGAGAGAGGCAGAGACTGGGGAAGGTAGTGGGACTGGAGAGTCTGCCAGAAGGCCGGGGAAGGGGATTTGGAAGGAGAGCCTGGGATTGGAGGGGGCTGTGTGGCAGAGGTTGGTAAGGAATGAAGGGGGAGGATCTTTCCAGGAGAGGAGTCACTGGGTGGACGGAGCCACTCCTTGTTTGAGGTTGGATGATCTTTAGCAAAAGAACTTGAAGAATATGACTGAGAATTGTCTGATAGCAAAAACACCTGGGGCTGATAGATTGTATTGATTAGATGAGGAATGTTTTGTTTTAGAGGCTGAGAGTGGAAAGAAGGTGTGTGTTTCTTCTTCCTTCACAAGGGGAAGAAGTTCAAATACAGTGTTTTGAGGGTGGAACCAAAGCTCAGATTTTGGTAATAGTTATCCTGGGTGGCCCTTGGTGTCTGGTCCCTTTGGCCCAGGTATTAGGATACTAGGGCTATGCTTGGAGGGAGCAGCTAGGTCAGCCCTGAGATGCTTGTTACCTGGTTGGAAAGGCAAGGTTAACAGTTGCCAAACACTATAAAAGTAAAATTGTCAAATGTAAGGAAGGGCCAGGTTATGGCATTCATGTGAAGTTCCTGAGCTGGGAGGAACTGGTGTGAGCTGGAGAGGGGCTCTTGGTGAGGAATGAGCTGGGCCCCAAGGAACCCCAGGACTTGCTAAGGGAGCCAGGGCCTGCAGGGTGTTCTAGGCAACAGGGATAGTGCGAACAAATCGCTAGCGTGGCGCAGGGGTGAGGTGGGGGCGGGGGGGAGTTCTGCCTGAATGACGGGATATCTGAGATCCAGAGGGACCAAGGATGGCTTCCTGGGGGAGAGGCCTCCATCTGGCGGGATGAACAGGAGTTTTGGGGGTGCTCTCTGATGGGGAGCAGCACTCTAGGCAGAGAGGACAACTTGAGCAAAGGCCCAGAGGGTGTGAAGCATGCTTTATGGTTTAACACGGGAATTCTATGTTAGATTGTAAAGTTAGGAGGGCCAGAAGGGGGAAGTAAGGCTGGACAAGGATGAGGCCATGTGAGCAGGGGTGGGGCTTGAGGAGGTGCCAGCACTGAGGATTTTATGGGGGGGTTGGGGGGCAGTCCTGGAGCCTTCCCATTGGCCTTTTAGAAAGGACTGCAGCAGCTGGTGTGGGGGAGAGCGAGGACTGCAGGAGGCTGTTGCGGTGACAGTGGTACTAGCAGATAATGTTTAAGTCCTCACTCTGACTCTGAGTCAGGCCTGGGCCAGGCACGTAACCTGTGTTCTCTCGTTTAGTCCTCACCAAATCCCTGCGGAGGCAGATAAATGGGGGTTTAGAGAAGTTGACTTGTTTGCCAAGTCCCGCAGCAAGCGGGAGAGGCGGCGTTCAAACCAGGCCTGTCTGATTCCAAAGCTCTCTCACTTGGCCACTGTGCTGTGCTACCATAGTCTCACCTGGAGGCTAATGCCCCCTCCTCCCCATGGCAGTTTTCTTCACATATTTGAAAGAAAGAGCCAGTGTTCATCCCACTTCCTTTCAACTCCAAGAGGAGTTGAGGTGGTGTAACAGGGGAGTGAGTAAGGCAGGGGCAGAGAGCGGAGGGCAGGGATGATGGGAAGCGGGTCTGACTGGAACTTACGGGCCTGGGAGCTGGGAGTGCAGCCAGAGATCAGCTCAAGAGGACCTGCTTTGTGTGTGGAACCACTACCGGCACCTCCTCCCCTCTGGAGCTGGGTTTGCTTGTGTTAAACATTTCATAGCTTACCTTTACTCAAGGCCTTCCGTGGCTTCAAGAGGGCTGGAGAAGGGAGTGTTGGGGCTCAGCTTGCCCTGGTGCGTCTGTCCCCCCTTTGGGGTGCCTCAGTGTTGACAACTTCCCAAACTGAGAGGTCTCCATTCCTGTCTAAGGGTCAAGTAGGATGGCCCTCACCTAGGATGTGGATGTTTGTGTCACTCGGCCCGCCTCGGTGCCTGCTGTGGTGCTCAAACTGCTGCCTTTGTGCTTCATAATTTCTGGCCTGCCAGACGCTAGGGGGCTTTGCGCACCGGCAACCAGTGAGGGTGGCAGTGCCAGCCAGTTAGTAGAAGCTCAAAGCCATTTCTGTACCTTCCCTCGGTGGGGGGTGGGGAGCAGCACAGACTTCTGCTCTGTAAGCAAAAAGATAGAGGTTTCCTAAGTAAAGCACCATGAGCCAGCAGAAAAAGGAGAGGGGTGAGTCTAGACACACTTGTTCCTCCCTCATCCTCCTCTGTCTCCTGACAGACCCACAGACCTCCTGCTGTGCCCCTTTGGGATTGTACAGGTTCTGAGTGGCAGTTTTGTTCCCTGGGGCTTTTCCTCTCCCTAATGTCTCCCCACCACTTCCCCTTCCCCAAAAATCCAAAATAAAAACTTGTTTCCTCTTGGATACCAACATGTGTAGGGAGTTTCTTCATCTGTGAAATGAAAATCACAGTAATCCCTGCTTCCTACGGTGGTTCTAAGGAGTAAATGACATGATGCATGGAAAGTGGTGAGAGCACAGTGCCTGGTCCTGGTAATGCTTATTAAGTGCTCACGGTCCTCATTATTACTAGGTGTTGTCATTGGAAGTTGAGCTGGAGGCACTGGAGAAATAGAGGTGGCAGGGTGTTCTGTATACAAACAGCGTGTTCCTAAGATCAACTGCTGACAAATCAGTTCCTATTTGAACTGCCCGTAGGCACCAGCAGCCCCAGGAGCCCCGAAGGGTCAGCTTTTGTAAGGGAAGAATTGCTGCCAAAATCAGGGAGGGTGTCCCTGGGCAGGGCCTGCGTGGGGGGCTTAGCTGAGCCTGGTGTGGGCACGCGCTTCCAGACCACCTTCCACCTGCAGAGCATGTAGAAACCCCAGTGCCATTTCCAGTGGGTGCCGTGGTGAATCACGGTACCCTGCCAGCTGCCGAGATCCACAACTGAAAACGTGGTGTCTCTTGCCCAGGCTCAGAGTGGAGTCTTTCCTGAGGGCATGCAAGGGTTTCTGGGGAATCCTCGGTGGATGGGACTTTGCTGCCTGGTTCTACGGCTGTTTCCATGCTCCTCCTGTTTGGGATGGGGCTACTGAGAGACCCGCGTCTTTCAGAACATCTTTTAAGAAAAGGAAACACATTCACCCTTGGGCTGTGATGAAGGGTAATCTATTGGGATGCAGGGGGGGGGGGCATCTGTGTAAGAAACAACAGAGTGCCTGCCAGGCTGTGTGGCCCGCGAGGTCCCTGCCTCTGAGTGTATCATCTAGAAGGGCGATGGACCCCAAAATGCCATCAGCATCATGGGGTAAAGGGTAGGGTATTGAGAGACCCACGCCTCTCTGAAACCGAAGGAGGCAGTAGCTAATCTGGAGGAGGAGGAGATGAAACCCGTGCTACCATGAAGTGGGTAAGCATTTCTGGAATCTGCTCTCTCTGTGGGGCCTGAGGAGAGTGACATTCTCGTTTACTGAGCACCTGCGACATGGCAGGCACTCTGCCAGCCACTCTGCTGGGCACTGCCTGTGAGGTTGCTCTGCTTCCAGCAATGCTGTGAGGAAGCTGTGGAGTCTTATCCCTAGTTACAGACGAGGAAACCAAGACTGGCAGGCGATGAGCTGGCATCAGAACCGGGCCTGACTACTGTCAGCGACTTTTTTTTTTTTAGCACCACAAGTGACTCTAGAATTCCCATTCCTAGGTGGGGCTGGCACCCCTTTGAGTACATTTCTCCTCCTTTGTATAATAACAGCCGCTGGAGCACCCGTTCTGTGCTGCACTGTGCGCAAAGTATCGAGCGTATGTCGTCTCTCATCCTCATGAAGACTCCTCCCAGGTCAGGGTCACTGTCTCTATTTTACAGATAAAGAAGCAAGCTCAGGGACTAGTAGCCCAAGGTCGCACACTTGGCAAAGTGCCCGAAACATATTTCATCCCAGATCCCTCCACTCCAAAGTCATTCTTTCTACCCCTTGTCCGGACAGCCATGTCACGAGAGGGTTCTGAGATGATTTCAAGAGTGGGGCAGTTAGCAGGTGATGCTTTATTCTTCCGCCGTTGTTACCGGGGCCGTGCAAGCAGTGTGCGGAGATGCTAAGGCAGAGCGGGCCCGGCCCTGTGCCATCGGGCCAGGCAAGGCACACTGCAGAGCTGAGGGAGGCACTTGCAGGCGGTGCGGGTGGAGAGGCCTTCGGGATCCTGAGGCTCTGACAGCTCCAGTGCAGGCAGCGCAGTAGCGAGGCTGGTGGCCACCTGCTCCCTGTGCCCCGGCAGCCTTTACGTTTTCCAACTTTCTTTCTGCTGTGGGATTGGCTCGGTAGGGGGCTGGCTTAACTAATCCCTCCCTTGCCTGAAGGAAGCTCAGCGCAGCTCCAGTAGAGAGCAGAGTCTACTTGTCTAAGATGAGGGAAACCTGAGCAGTGTAGGCTTAATCTAGAGGAGGGGCAAGAGCAGGCGGGGGGACCTTGTCTGCTCTCCTTGCTTTCCAGAGCACTCCTGGGCACGGGGAAGGAAGCCTTCCTTATCACTAGGTGAGAGGCAAGGGTGGGACCGGATCCCCAGGGCCCCAGCCCTCTTTCCCGGCCCTGTTGCTTCCTGGCAGTGTAAGCTTGGGCAAGTTCCTCGCCCTCTCTGAACCCCACCCGCCTCCTCTGTAAAGCAGGGGAAACACCTAAAGTTCTTTCAAGGAACTTTCAGGTACAGTGCCTGGTGGGCAGTAAGCACGCAGTGTTGGCCATGATGAAGACATAGAGAAGGCGAGGACATTTTACAGGCCTTTGGGTCCCTTAATCCCTGCTGAGGATACTGACTAGAGGCTCAGGCCGGTGGCCTTAAGTCTGAGGAGGAGACCATGGGCCAGTGGCAGTGGCTTCTGCAGAGGGACAGGAGGGACAGAGTGAGTCCGGGACTTAAAATGGGGGAGTTACTCCATCTGCCCTGTCTTTTCATATCCTTAGGGAACTGCAGGTGGCCAGTAGAGGGACGGCATGTGTCTGGCAGCCAGGAAGTACCCAGGGGATGGAGGAGGAAGGGAGGAAGGCTGAGACTCTGCCCTGCAGGACCCCCTGGCCTGGGTCCCACCGGGCGTCTGTGCATTCCTGGCAGTGCACACCCCTCCATATGGCAGTTGCTGGAGGTTGGTGGCTGTGCTAGGGAGACCTGAGACTGCTTCCTCCGCCTTGGGAGGGGGAGAGAGCAAAGCTGAGTGGGTAATTATAGACAGCCCTGTGCCAGGCTGGCCGAAACCAGTTCCCTCTATTCCCTGCGTGGCTCAGAGCTGTGGGGTGGGAAGAGTGAAGCAGCTTGGGGGAGGTCAGTGGGGGAGGGACAGTCAGCTGTCACATGCGCTGCCACCCAGGCCGTTCAGGAGAAGGGGCCCTCTAGATCTAGTGCAGGTGGCAGAGGGAGAAGGCCTGGTTTCCTGCCGTGGAGAGTATGCAGTTTTAGTGAGGAGGCCATCCTGGATGGGTGGCATGAGCCCCCCTGACCTGGAAGAGAAATCCTGCAGCGAACCATGTGGCTTTACCATGTGGAGGGACAGCTTGGTAGAGCAGGGAGCTGGGGACTTCTTCCTTCCAGTCACTCTTTCCCTGCCAGAAACCCTCCTAGTGTGCTAGAATAGCCTCATCCTGGCCTCCAGCAAGGGGTGTCCTCTGCCTGCGTCTCCAGGCTTGTTTCCTGGCACTGTCTGCTCTGTAGCTATCCTGGCCCACTTCTCCGCCTTGAATTTGCCAAGCTTGTTTCTGTCTCAGAGCCTTTGCACATGCTGTGACTGCCGCCTAGAATGTTCTTCCTTCTTTTCTCCTCAGTCATCATTGAGGACTAAGCACAAATTTCCCATCCTCAAAAGCAGCTTTCCCTGACCTGCCCCGAGAAGTGCCCCCCACCCAGTGCTACTTAATCACTCTGAAATTGTCTTGTTGATTCCCTGTTTACAGAGGGCCGAGCCCTCTGCTTTGTTTACTGCTATAATCTCCAGTGTCTGGCATATAATAAATGCGCAGATATTTATTCCCCAGGTAAATAAATGTCTATGTAAATGGCTTCTTCAGGATGTGCCAGTGAAACTTAGACAAGTCACTTTCCCCCTTTGGGGACTTCACTCCCATCTCTAGCAGAAGAGGATGGGCATCCAGGGATCCTCTGTCGTCCCCCAGCTGTGGCAGTGGCCAGGACCAAGCACGCAGGGGAAGGAGGAGGCAGGCCTGGGGGCCTGAGCCGGCGTTAATCTCTTTGGCATTTCCACCCCACGGGTTGGAATCATTGACCCAGTGCAGGGCTGGCCCAGCTTAGTCTGGGATCATAGAATTTCAGCCTGGGCAGCTAATAGTCTCTGTGTTCTGTGTCCACACTCTGTCCCATTGAGCCGAAACAAACCCAGCTGGGGCTGACTTTGCTCATTGTTGATCACCCGCTTTGAGCCTCTCAGCAAGATGGGCCGTTTCTGCTCATCAGGAAGGTGGGCTTTCTCAGAGGGTATCTGGAGCTGGGTAGGACTTAGTTGTACTCACAAGAAGAGAAGGATGAGCTAGGGCATCTGTGAGGTAGACACACTTGTGCTTAAGGTCCGTGAACATGTCCCTTTAAGAGAACATTCCAGAGAAGGCCCTCCTGAGTTTTTTTTGCAGCCAGGCCCCAAGGGACCCTTCTGAATTCTCTGCCAAAAGCTTGTGAAAGTTCCTTGCTTCTCACGGCCAGGGGTAGGTTCTAAAGAATTCACTCCACACTGGGCCCGAGGCCCAATGTGCGTTGAGCCAGCTGGGGTGAGTTTGGTGGGGGAAGGCAGTGGGGTCCGTGTCGAAAGAGCACATTGCCCAGGGCTACTTCCCAGGGACAGCAGAGGGTAGGGGACAGCGTCTGCACGACCCCAGAAAGCAGAGGTAGACTGTTCATCTAAAGAAGAACCTCACCTGGTGCAATTTGGGATTCAGGAGGCCAGGACTCCAGTCCCAGCCAGCCTGCCCTCCCTGGGGTATTCGCCTGCTGACATTGCCAGACCTGGGACAGGTCACTGGTGGCTTACGTTCCATGTGTCAGTCTCAGTCAGTTTTTCCTTCCCAAACTCACCTGATCGTCTCAATCACCTGGGTCCCTAATTATTAAAAATCTCAATTCCAGGCCCTACCGAGATCTACTGAGTGGCATTTCCAGAAGTGTGGCTGTGGGGCTCTGGTCTGATATTCTTAAAAAATAAAAAAATAAACAAACTAAACACTGGTCATTTCAGTGAAGAGAGAATCTGAAATCTACTTGGAGGGACTCCTGAGAATATAGACTTTATTATACTGGTTATGTGGGTAATGGGAGTTTGAACAATTACAGAGACCACAGACCTTATGGGCTATGGAAGAACGAAAGGATGCAATGGGGACATATGGGTTTGAGGGACTAACGAAGGGTCCCCCGAGGCAGGAAGAGGTTCATTACATACCAGGTGGAGGTTGAGAAGCCAGAATAAAGCTGCCCAAACAGGATGCCGTTTATTTTTTTAAACTCCTGTATATCTCTCAGGCCCCTACTGTTTGTTGCACAGTAAGTTTTTTGAAGGTGGTTTTGCTGTTTTAAATAATGCTACTGGGCCTGGTGGGGCACAGCTGTAGTCCCTGCTGCCTGGGAGGCTGAGACAGGAGGATTGCTTTAGCTTAGGAGTTTTAGTCCAGCCCAGGCAACATAGCAAGCCCCCATCTCTAAAAAATAAATAAACCAATAAGTCTGTGCTGAATATCCTTGCACTTTTCTGATCAGTTTCTTAGGATAAAATGCTAGAAATGTAACTCATTGCTAGACCACAGGACCAAATATAAATCCTAATATTAAAATATATATATATATTCTTCTTGAATAGATAAAATGTGCAGGTGGTAAAAACATTCAGACTGTACAAATGACGGATGAATAGTGAATAAATCTGCCTCCCACACCTGGCCCTCATTCTTTTTCTATAGATTATACCTTAGAGAAAAATGCCTTACTAGGTTTTATGTATTTGCCCAGAAATAGTCTCTGTTTATATAAACATGTATGTTGCTGTTCTTTCTCTCTCTCTCTTTTTAAACACAGATGGGAAAATTTTATATGTACATCTTTAAATAATGTTTCTCTGTATGGCTGTATCATGGTGTATCTGTCTAGTCCTGAATTTGTAATGATGTACTCTGAAGGTTTTGAGGTCTTTATTGATTGATTGCTGCTGTGTTTGAGGCACAGGATTAAGGCATTGGGGAAGGAACAAGATGTCTAAAACTAGGCTGATCCCCCAGAGTGCTTTGTGGTCTCCTGAGGGAAAGGGATGTGTGGAGTTCCTGGGACCCAATGGTCACAGGAAGTAGAAGAGGCTGTCAGAGTCAGGGCTTGTGGGGAGATCAGGAAGGCCCGCCCCCTCTGCCAAGGGAGCACCCAGGACAATCTAGTCTGCCCGAATCGAGTATGCCTAAGTATGTGAGGTGGGCGCTACAGACTCAGAGGCCCAGGAGGAAGCTGGCTTCGCAGGGCAGTCGGCAGGGGCGGGCAGAGGGTGAGGGTGGGGGCACATCCCTGCTGGCACTGGGACAGAGTGCTTGCTTTCTCTTTGATAACAAACTAGGTGGTCTCCTTATCTTTTTCCGTGTCCTTTTTTTCCCAGAGGCTCATCCAAAATAGAGGAAGCATGTGAAATCTACGCCCGAGCAGCAAACATGTTCAAAATGGCCAAAAACTGGAGTGGTGAGTGATCTCTGCTAGAGGTCCCCTGCAGCTCTTTCTCCTCTTTTCCCTCGGCTTCCAGTCCTGAGGGCCTGGCTGAGCGGTTGGCCTTGCAGGCCCCTTCTCTTTTTGTAACATCTCTGGCTTCAGAAACTGACCTGCCATCTAGTCCTTTTGTGTCTGCTGGGTTACTTTATACCTTGGGTCACAGAGTCTTGGAGAAAAGGTGGAAAGGATAGGGATAAATAGATTATTGCATCCAGATAGACCCACATGGATTGATGAGCTCTTTGGATATTTCTCTATAAATTCAGAATTTCGGGTTTCCTAGAAACTGTTCCCTAGTGCTTCCCTCACAGTCTGAATTCTGGACAGGGGGATGTTTGAGTGGTTCCAATGATACCAATCACAGCTACCATTTATTGAGTACTACGTGCCAAGCATGCATCATTTAATGAATCATCATAGCAACACTGTGAGGATCAGTCCTTTACTATCCCTGTTTTACAGATTCAGAAACTGAGGCTTGGTTCAGCTCCTTGCCCAAGGTGCCACGACTAGTGAGTGTCAGAACCAGGATTCAAAAAGCAGGGCTCTGACTGCAGAGCCTGAGCGTTTAACCTGCCCTCACAAGGCAAGAGAGCTTAACCAAGGAGAGAACGTGGGGAGGGGCTACTTGAGGCCAGGGAAGCAGAGGATCTTTTAGGGGCGGCCTGCAGGCCGAGGGAGAGGTCAAAAAGCCATTGCGCAGAGCCCATTTGGGGCTGATTTCATAGTATGGCTTTTGGTATCAACAGGATTGGATCAAGGAAATCAAGCAAGAGGCACAGTATTGGAGCCAGGGAAGAATTTTCTGACCCCTGAAGAGATGAAACCCGGGGCTGGGACCGGGACTATGGAGGCGGGGTACAAAAGTACAGGATAAAATCAATTATCGTCATTTTCTGATAATGTAGGTTTCCCAAAAATTGGAAGAGTTTTTCCTTAGCTTTCACGTACTACACTGTGCATAAAGCCAAATGCTCTGTCCATTTTTATGCTCCCAAGCTAAGAAAATTCCTTTAGAAAATAAATGCTTATTTTTTAGTCACATAGATTTTTTTTTTTTTTCCACTAAAATTTGTTAACCTCCCCACCAACTATTCAAATCAAAGTCTTAGGCCTGATATCATAAGGCCTTTCCCCTGATATCTTCCCATTTTCTTGAAATTTTATACTCAAATTTGGAGCTCTTTAAAATAATAATGAAGGGGCCAGGTGCGGTGGCCGATGCCTGTAATCCTAGCACTTGGGGACGCTGAGGCAGGAGGATCGCTTGAGGCCAGGAATTTGAGACCAGTTTGAGCAACATAACAAGACCCTGTCTCTACAAAATATTAAAAAATTAGCCAGGCATGATGGTGGGTGCCTGTAGTCCCAGCTACTTGGAAGGCTGAGGCAGGAGGATTGCTTGAGTCCAAGAGTTCAAGGCTGCAGTGAGCTGTGATTGTGACGGTGCACTCCAGCCTGGATGACAGAGCAAGACCCTGTCTCTAAAAAAATAATAAGTCATATAGTGAAATCCTAGAAGGCTTTGTCCTCCTACTTAAAAGTTAAGAGGATGGGGGCCAGGCCTTGAGGTCCTCTTTCCCGCTTAGGAATTCTGTGATTGAACAGCAGAGGAGAATGAGGGGAAGGAGCCTCAGAACTGAGCTAGAGGTGGTTGTTGGAGCTGCACCCGAGAGGGAGAGACGCTACTGCCTCCCAAAAGTCAGGTTAGAAGGCGTGCGGACAGAAGGGTGTGGGACCCATGGAAGGTGACTGTGGGCAGATGAGCACAGGACAGACTGGGCTTCAGGCGTAGTCTCCACTGCTCTGTGTCCATGGGCACTTGTCCATGTGTACTGGAGTTCTTGGTGTCCATGTCCTATTTCCTTTTCTGGACGTGAAGCTCCTGGCAGGGGCAGCCCCTGTGTCGTGCGCCCGACTCCCATGTGCCTCACAATCAGCACAGAGCCTGCAGTGACTCTGCACGAGGGAACAGTGTGGACAGAGGCAGAGGAGTCGGATTAGACAGGAAGAGCTTTTGGGAGTTGTGAGGGAAAGAAAGAGGATTTGGAAGGGGGGAGTAAATGGGAAGGTGTTAGGTGGTTTAATCTTGATTGCCCCTTTCTTCCCAAACACCCCATCCTGAGCCTACCCCGTGATTCAGCCTCCACTTTGCCTTCTAGTGATGATTCTGAACCCTGTAGTTCGAGGCTCCCAGAGGGAGGACTGCTGAGGCCAGGAGGTTCCTCCTTACCTTGTGTTTATATCCTTTGCAGCTCTAAGCTCTGTCTGCCTTCTTGGATTTTTTTTTTTTTTTTTTCTTTTTTGAGACAGAGCCTCACTCTGTTGCCTGGGCTGGAGTGCCGTGGCATCAGCCTAGCTCACAGCAACCTCAAATTCCTGGGCTCAAGCGATCCTCTTGCCTCAGCCTCCTGAGGAGCTGGACTACAGGCATAAGCCACCATCCTGGCTAATTTTTTCTATATATATTTTTAGTTGTCCAGCTAATTTCTTTCTATTTTTTTTTTTTTTAGTGGAAACGGGGTCTTGCACTTGCTCAGGCTGGTCTCGAACTCCCAAGCTCAAACGATCCGCCTGCCTGGGCCTCCCAGAGTGCTAGGATTACAGGCGTGAGCCACTGCGCCCCTTCTTGGATCTTTAGGAGTGGTAGCCCTGGAGATACTGGCACAGGCTGGGATTAGGGACACGAGATTTTAGCCAGGCTCACCCTGGCTCTTTCTGTACACCTGGGAATAAAGGTCTTTCCCCCGTGTCAGCTTCCTGCCTCCCTCAGAGGCCTCCAGGTGGACCACCAGGAACCTCAGCCCTGGGGTCAGGAAACCTGAGGTCCAGGCCTTGCTGGGCCTCAACCTGGGCTCACTCAGGCCAGTCTTATCCTCTCTTGTGGACTTGTCTGTGTTCTTGAGAGCCCAACCCACTGCCCCGGGAAGTGTCGGTGTGGCGTTACAAAGTGTGGAGCCCTACTGAGGCCGAGATCACTCTTGTTTTCTGTTCCAGCTGCGGGAAACGCTTTCTGCCAGGCAGCCCAACTGCACCTGCAGCTCCAGAGCAAGCACGACGCGGCGACCTCCTTTGTGGACGCCGGCAACGCGTTCAAGAAAGCCGACCCCCAAGGTGAGGGCCTCCGTGGGCCACACGGCTGGCTGCCCAGAGCACCATCTGAGCCCTTTGCCCAAGAGTCTTCAGGTTTCCCCGCAGCTCTGGATTTTTCCAGTGGCCGACATGTGATAGGCTGGGAGGGAAGTGCCTGAGGCAAAGCAAGCGGTGACTTCAGAATTGGCTCCCTTCCTTCCGGTTGGCGTTAGCACCCGCTCCGAGTCTCCGCCTCCCCCCAGGCGCTGTGTATGTGCAGCTGATCACTCCCCTCCCGAAGCCTGGGAGCATTTGGGAGTGGGAGTTGCATTTCAGACCCACTGCCTGCCAAGGAGAGAGGAAAATCTGTTCTGTTGTCAGAATTAACACGCAGAAGGGAGTAGGGGAGTTCTAAGACCAGCCAGGTAGGAGTCGCTGCCGAAAAAGGAGCGGAAATTATCCTAACCTGGCTTTCCTACACCCTGGGGAAAAATTAGAGGGAACAGAGCCTGAGATATAGTTGCCAGAGAACAAGTTACTTAAAATGAGAGCGTGTTAGGGACAGAAGCCCAGTTTGGGACTGACTCATGGCGAGAAAACAATTCTGTCCCACTGGGCTCATCCCGAAGTGGAAGCACAGCCCCACGAGTGTCATACGTTGGGATTTCATGGGGCGGGAATTTTAATTTAGTTTTTGAATCTTGCTGTCAGACATAGGTTGGTAACTTTTAATTTTACCAAAGAAAGACTTTTTTTTAAGAAAATGACCATTTACTGTCACTCTCCTCAGGGGAATGGGAAATACATGAATATTTTTTTAAAGAAGGGGATATATAATCTTGGAATAAAGGTCTGTCCCCGCTGAGACAGGACAGTTTGCAGCATGCTAGGATGTTTCTCCAAGGGTCAGTGCATTTGGGAACTGCTGGCATACCCTGTCATCATGATGGAGGACAGTTGCCAGTTAAGGTTTTGATCTCTGGGTAGACCAGTAGCTTTTCCCGGACTGACCAGTTGTTCCTCTCCAGCTGGCTGTCTCATAGATGTTGGCCTCGGTGGTCACGTGCTGGGGCTCAGGCCTGGCAAGAACCAGTGGGCAGGTCGTTGAGCAAGCCTAGCAGGTCGCTTGGGTGATGTGACGATGACCCAGGTCAACGCTGGGTTTGTTTAACCTTGAGTCATCCTGGGTAGTCTCTGCACCCTCCGCAGAGCCCTTCCCCCACCCCGCCCAGGCCTTTCCCTTCTGCTCCCTGGGGGAACCAGTGGCCTGGAGACGCCGCCTTAGCATCTGTGATGTTCAGCTGCTGCTCCATCCGGAATGACTGGAAGGACTTGTCTCCGGGGCACCACTGAGTGCCAGGGTGGGGACATGTGCACAGTGCCATTTGCTCTTTCAGCAGACTCCTGCACTTCCTGCCGACAGGCCCTCCCTGGCACTGTGATGTCTTTCCCCTGGCTTTTGATCTGAGCTTTTCTAGCTCTTCTACAGCAAGACTCTGCAGGGGGTGGGCCTGGGGTCTAGGTGTGGCCCATCCCTGGCCGAGGAGTCATAGACTGATGGGAAAATGCAGTGATGATGCTACATCACCATAAGTGACAACTTGGCTCAGGGCCGGCTTCAGCTGGCCGCCTCAGGAGCTGAGGCAGGGAGTAGGGTGGGTTTGGCTGGGGGAGACTTTGAGGGGAAGGAGGGGGGCAGTCGTGAGAAGAGGCTCATCTGGACAGAGCCCTGGGGACTTGGTGCTGATCAGGGAGGGCTGTTAGCACAGTGTTCTGTGCCGCGACCTCTAGGTGCTTACCCAGCCTCAGCTCTCAGCCAGGGGTCAACAACTGCCTTGTGTCTGGGGCCGGTCAGGCCTCACAGAGAAGGCGGTGGGAGGCAGCTCTGTGTGGCTCAGCAGGGCAGGAGATTCATGGTCTCAGAAGTCTGGGAGGACTGCGTCCCCTGTGTGACTCTATTCCTTGTCTGTTAAGGCAGAGATTGTACTTTGAGATAATGCTCGTGTCCAGCACAGCACCTGGCACGTGAGAAACATCTGGTAAGGGCAGCCCTTGACTCCCATCAGCCCAGGTGTCCCTGCCTGGGCTGGGCTCCCCACAGCCTCCGCCCCTAGGCCAGCTGCCTTACGGGACAGCTGGAGGCCTGAGTGGGAACCCTGCCACCTTTCCCCAAGCAGGTGGCCAGCCCCCTGGGGCCTTCTTCGTCACTGGTCTCCTCGGTGGCCTAGAAGGCCTCTGTCCTAGGTCAGCACTTCCTACAGGAGTCTCTCCTGGAGGGTCCCCCTCTCGAGGAGCAGCTGGTGTGCACCTGAGGCCTGCATTGGCTCCCATCACTGCCCTCTCCCTGTGCAGAGGATGGCCTGCTGCCCCTTGGTGGCACTGGGCGGCATGGTATGGGGGTTGGCGCCCATATCTGTCATTGGTTTCTCAGAATTTCCCATCCACTTCTGGCTGCGCTGGGTGGACTCGGGCCAGGGAGGCTCTTCCCCAGCCGGCCTGAGAGCTGGGACCAGGAGCGTAGGTTATGTGTATACCTGGGGCAGGGAAGTGGCCCAGCCCCCACTAGTTCCCCCAGCCTCTGCTCCTGTTACTGTGCGCCTGTTGCGTACCGGACGCCTAGCAGCTTTTAACCCATTCCACTTCTTTGTGTGATTCTGTGATTTGCCCCCATTTTACCAAGGAAGAGACAGCTGGGTCCTAGATGTGATCGAGGAAGGCTTTGGTGAGAGGCAGAAGCTGAGTCGGGTGGCGCTGCTGGTGGGAGTGACTGCAGTGGGTTGGGGTTGCAGCTGGATCATTCCCAAATCCCTTTCCAGCTCTCTCTGGGTGGACAGAGGAGAAGGGGACCAGGTGAGCTGCCTCCCAGAGGGCCAGGACAGGGAGCTGGGTTTTGCTGTGCTTGTCCAGGGTGTACTCGCAGGCCATCCTCCGAGCGCTAGGTGAGCTGAGATCAGCCCGGTGGTCATGAGTGTGTTAGAAGCTCATCCGGGAGCCAGCTGGCTGCGTTGTCAGGTGGCAGCCTGCTGCTTTCTGGGCACGAAGGGCACTTAGCCCCATGAGTCCATGTTGCTGCCCGGGGGGAAGCCTGTCTCCCCTGCGGCGACTGCAAGGGCTGCACCTTGCTGACAGCACTCCAGAGCCAGTGCCAGCAGGCCCGGGTGGCAGCTGCTAATCTCACCCGGAGCAGCCTTTGCCACCTGAGTCTGCAGGGTGTCAGGTTGAGTGTCCTGGGCGCTCCAGCCAGGAGAGGGAGCCTGTGAGCAGCCCTGGGCCTCCTGGTGGACAATTGGAGCCGGGTTGGTTGGGCTCACTCCCACCCGCTGCCTCTCCTCACCATCTCGGCCAGCCCTGTGGCTTCTGGATCTGCTCTGTTACCAAATATGTGTGTGTTACATTAATACTTACTGTTTCCGGCTACTGGTTTTTGGTTGTGTTCTCTCCCTTTCCTCCTCCTCTGCCCCCTTTTTGCCTTCTCGTCCTCGTCCTACTGCCTCAGGCTTCCTTCTTTCAACCTCCAGACCTTGCTGCATGATGTACATTCCCTCAATCTCTTCGGGGTCCTGAGAGGCCTTTCCAAATTGGACAAAATCTACAGACTCCCCTGCCCCAGAGCAGCACTCACAGATACCCACTTTTTTGCATGTAAATTACAAGGGTGGGTTATAGAGTCCCTGAAAGCCCAGCCACAGGCCTGAGGCTGAGAGCTTCTGTTCAGATGTCTCCTGAGGGAGTGAGCTTGGTGTCCCATCCAGACCATAAGCCCCTCGAGAGCAGGCACCAGGCCTTGTGCTTCTTGTTAGCACCCCCTTCCCAGGTGAGCACAGGCTGAGTCTCAGCCCAGCAGGCTGGGCTGACCAGGAGCCTTCGAATGCCCTGTACCCCCGCTCAGCCCACACCCCGTGGTCTGTCCAGGCTCTGCGCCCTTCCTCCTTCTCCCTCCTCCCTCTCCCCAATACCCCTCTCCTCCTGAAATACACTAAAAAGGAGTTTAAAAAAAAAAATACCTGCTCTGGAGCTCATTTTTATCTGCTAGAAAATGCCTCCCACTCACGCTTTTCTCTCTCCAAATAACTTGTCAAAAAAAAGCCTTTCCCAGATTTAAAACCTTGCAAAAGATAGTACAACAAAGGTAGCCCAGTTCCTCCTTTCAGTGCCATCCTGGTGTGTTAGGGTTTTTTGGCGAAACCTGCGGTTTAAGGAGCCGGTGGGTGGCAGGGCCGGGTTAAGTGTGGGACAGAGAAGGCGGTGGAGAGCCCACATCGAGCCGTCTCGGTGCTCACAGCATCCAGCCTCCTTGTGCCAGAAATCCAGGCCAAACTGGTGCGGGGGACAGAACCTGTTCAGGGTCGTGCAGCATCGGCGGCAGAACCCAGGTAGAGCCTGGGCATCCCTGCTGCCTCCAAGGATGCCTCAGATGTCAGGCTCAGCTGTCTCCGACCCCTCCTTGCCCCTTGCCAGCAGCTCTGTCCTTTGAGAGCAGGGCCTTGGCAGGGCTGGCTCAAAACACCTATGGGAGTCTGGTCATCAGCCTGGCCCAGTACCAGCTGTGACCTGTCCCTGGGGTTGCTGGGAAGCTGGTGGCCTCTCGGCAGCCCAAGGATAAAGAGCTCCCCCGAAGCATGTGCCCGGCAAGTCACAGCCTGCAGAGTAAATCAGTCTGACCAAGTTTCCTGGGGCTCAGGGATCCCATCGCCTTTCCTCCTGGCCCCCGGACGGCGCGAGCGTGGCCCTGGCCACTCTGCGCGCCTGCTGATCCCGGGAGGGCCTGCGTCTGCGTCCACCTCTCCTCCCAGGCTCGCTGAGATGACCACTTTCTCGTTTCTCTTCCCACCTCCCTTTTTCTCTCCCCAGAGGCCATTAACTGTTTGATGAGAGCAATTGAGATCTACACAGACATGGTAAGGGTCACTTGCTCGTCCTGTCCCCGCCTCAGTCTCCTGCCATATTGTCCCAGCCTCGCCTCCCCTCCCTCAGCACCCCCAGCAGTGATCCTTGTTCTGCTGCCAAAAGCAGGCAGGAAGGGGGAAGTGGGAGCTGGGGGAGCTGGCGGGGCTGGTGGGGTCCTCACCAGCTCCCCAGCAGCCTGGCTTGGCCGCTGCTCCCGGCACAACACGGGAGCCTGACGGCCCCTCTCTCTGCACATCCTGCCCCCATCCTGGTCCCTCCACGGGCCATCGAGGTTTTCATTTGTAGCAGTTTATGGTTATTGGAGAGTGTGTGTGTATGTCCAGTGCTTAGCCTCTGCCCTGCCCCGCCCCAGGGAGCATCTCTGTTGACATATGTAGCCCAGAGGGCAGCTGCCAGGCTGAGGCCAGGGAGTGGGACGCTGGACCCAGACTCGGCCTGGGCTCCTGTTGGCTTTTTACTCTCTGCCTCCTCTTACCACCACCCTTCGTCTCATCAGACCCCGCCCCCAGGCAGGTCCGTAGGCCCCACCCTATTACTGTTTTCAGGGCCATGCTGCAATAATATCATTTATAACAATCATAGCAGCTTCCAGTTTTTGAACCAGACACTCTGTCCAGTGGTCTTACCTTCTTTCACAACAACCCTGTGACGCCAGCACTATTGTCATTCTCATTGGCAGTTGGGGAAAGGGGGCTTAGGCAAGTGACACGACGTGCCCAGGAGCACAGGACTATAAACAGGAGTTGCTGAGACCCAAAACTAGGTCTGGCTGAGTCCAGGGCCTTGCCTTTTCCTCCTGCCCTCGGCAAGAGGGGGTGGCCTTGGACCAGCCTCTGTACAGAGAGGTAGGGCAGGTACCTGGACCCTGGGTGGGGTGGAGGCAGGCAGAAGGGTGCACAGCCCCTCGAGCTTGGAGCCTCCTTGGAGAGCTCTGGGCTTGCACAGGGGAGGCTGAGGGTCAGGTGCTGGCCTGTGAGAAGGGTCAGCTCCATGGCCACCCAGGTGGGGCCCTTGAGCAGGGGCCCCTCAAGCCCTCTGTCCTGGTTTCCCCAAGGCCTTTTATCAGGTTACTCTGAATAAAAAGGCTGATCCTTCTGCCTCTCTTGATCCTCCTGCCTCTCTTGATCCTCCATCAAATGCTCCCTGAGGGCCACGTATTTCTACACACTCTCTCTGGTGTTCACACTGTCTGTCTGTGCCCTTGGGGGTGGGATGGGAACAGGCAGAGACCCCGGAATGATTTGCCCATGGCCCCCTGGTCAGCCCACACTCAGAGCCAGGCCTCTAGTGCTAGAGCCGTCCCTTCCCCGCTTCTCACAGCGTGGCTCAGGGGCAGGACCCTGAATGATCATGTTTGAGCTGGGGGGTGGGGGTGGGGCACGGAGGATATCACTGGTCACAGGCGGCCCCTTCCCCTGTCCTCCCAGGGCCGATTCACCATCGCAGCCAAGCACCACATCTCCATCGCTGAGATCTACGAGACGGAGCTGGTGGACATCGAGAAGGTAAGCGGGCAGGCAGGGCCTTGCCTGGGCCAGTGGCCAGGACCGGGGCTTCTCTCTCCCTCTTCCACCCAGGGGAACCCTCTGGTGTCTGAGCACCAGGAAAGGGGGACGGGGGCACCGGCCGAGCTTGGGGAAAGGGGTCGGGCTGTGTCCCGGGCAGGGCAGGGCAGGGCAGGGCAGAGGGAGATGAAGGCTGCACGGAGGCCTCTCCCTCCTCTGCGCACCCCTCGAGCTCACCCCTCCTCATGTCTCCCCAGGCCATTGCGCACTACGAGCAGTCTGCAGACTACTACAAGGGCGAGGAGTCCAACAGGTAGTCCCTCCTCCTGCCTGCCCCTAGGCCCCTCAGTGACCCGTAGGACCTGCCACCACCTACCCTCACTCCTCCTCCCTACACAGCTCAGCCAACAAGTGTCTGCTGAAGGTGGCTGGCTACGCCGCACAGCTGGAGCAGTATCAGAAGGCCATTGACATCTATGAACAGGTGGGCCGAGGCGGGCCCAGTCCCACGCTCTGCTCGGGGCACCGTGCCCTCCTCAGCGCCAGTGCTGTGTTCTGGAGCCATTCCCTGCCCCCATCTCGCACCCCCATCTCTCCCTCCCTGTCTCCACTTCTCTCGTCATGCCGCCCCCCTCGCCCTCACCTTGTCCTCAGCTTGGCTAAACGCTTTCTCCACCCACAACCCCATGCCGTGTCACCACCCTTCCCACACCCCTCACGGCTTCCCGGAAGGCCCAAGAGTGAGGCAGATCTGAAGAACCAGAGTCGGGGAGGCCCGAGGCGGCCATGGGTCCCTCATCCACAGTGGGAGGGCGAGAGTGTCACGTGGGCTCCCCTCTGCTGTGCGGGGAGGGCTGGGTGGTGGCTGAAAGAAAGGCAGGCAGCTGGCCCCGGGGGAGAGTGGGGTGGGCATCGCCTCTCATGTTCCCGCAGCCTGCCGCCCCTCTGCCCACCAACGTGCCAGCCTCCCGTTGGTCCTGACAGCGAGGCCGCCTCCTCCCCACCGCATTGGGTGCCTCGGAGGCCCACAGACACCTGGCTTCAGCCTCCACTCCCCTGCCCCCCAGCCCCATCGTGTCCTGGTGGCTCAGGCACCAGTTGCTGACCTCCTTGGGCTAGTCCCTGGCTCCTTGCCCTTGGGGTCCCGGGTTAACAGAGCCTTGACCTGGGACATGGACTCAGTTTCCAGAAGGCTCCCCAGTGCCTGGCAGTGACCCTGGCCTTTGGGCTTCCTGCCCTGAGCTCACAGTGCTGCTTCCACATGGCTACAGGTGGGGACCAATGCCATGGACAGCCCCCTCCTCAAGTACAGCGCCAAGGACTACTTCTTCAAGGCGGCCCTCTGCCACTTCTGCATCGACATGCTCAACGCCAAGGTGCGCCCAGCCTGGGGGGCCCTGCCCGAGCTTTGCCTACACCAGCCAGATTATCTTCCCTGGGCCGCTGTGTCTATCACCAGGCCAAGTTGCCTCTTGCCCCCAAATGCAAACAATGCATTTCAGTCCTGATGTCACCTGCCTGGCTCTGTAGGCTTCTGAGTTTCCAACTCCTGGCTCACTCAGTGCTGGGCTTTCTTTCGTGGGTACACTTTTTGAGTCCCGTGAAATCAGCACCATTGTCACCCATTTTATAGGTGAAGACACTGAGGCTGAGACAAGAGTCCCTTGTTCAAGGCCACATGGCCAGTGAGCTGCAGCCCCAGCATTCCAGATCTTTGTGACTCCCCATGTCATGACTCTAACTGTAGCCTGCATGCCCACCCCTCCTATTCTCAGGGCTTCTTGGCCAGAGAAGGCAGTGGGAGGGGGAAGGGCCAGTGAGAAGGAGCTGGAGTTAGCTGGCACTAGAGTTTGATTGTCTGGCGTTCCCCAACCAGGCGGGGCTCTGCAGGGTCCGGGATTTCCTGGTATCTCTGGCCGCCCTGCCCCATGCCCCATAGCTGTCTGAGCCCTCCTCCCCTGTGGCACCGGCAGAGTGGGACTTTGTCACCAGGTTCACATCCCGGCCCCACATCTCACCCTGTGCCCTGGGCAGATCACCACCTGTCTCTGGGTCTGTCTCCCCACTTTTGAAATTGGGCTCACCACCATTTGATCCTCTCAGGGTCCTCGTGAAGGTCCCAGCCCCAGCCTGGCACATAGGATATGCTCACTTCCCCCATCCTGGCTGAGCCAGGCGGGAGGCGGCCCTGGGTGCCTGCTTGGGAACCCCCCCCGCCACCCCCCACTGCCCACCTCTCCCCGCAGCCATCTCTGCAGCCAGGCTGGTGCTCAGCTCAGCTCCATGGAGTTACCGGCAGGCACAGAGCCAGGTGACACCTGAGGCTGGGGGAGGGGCGCAGAGAGCTGACTCAGGAATGCCAGTTGTCCCCAGGTCCCCTCAGCTGCTAGGCCAGCGGCTCCAACGGCCCTCTCTTGATTAACTTGTCCCCCTCTTCTGTCCCTCCCTCTTTCCCTGCTGCTCAGCTGGCCGTCCAGAAGTACGAGGAGCTGTTTCCAGCCTTCTCTGATTCCCGGGAATGCAAGCTGATGAAAGTGAGTGCTGGGTGCTCGGGCTGCCCCTTCCCTGACCCGGAGACGGGTGGCCGGGGCCCCAGGGATGGGCAGTCTGGAGGCTTAGGCTCCAGGTGGGAGAATCGTCAAGATTTGACCTGTGGCTCTCCAGGGGTTTCTGTTTTTGTTTTGTTTTCTTTCTTCTGCCACATGGGTCTCCATTTTCTAGATGAGAGAAGTACGACTCAGGCAGTGATGAAGCTGGGGACAGGGCTGGGGGCCGGGTGGTGACACACACCCCTCTGGTGACGCTCTGTGTCAGTGAGGTTGCCCCGAGGGTGAGCCCTTCCTGATGAGTCGGGTGGCAGGATTGGAACACACCCCTTTTTTTCCTCAGTGTGGGGTTCCTCCGCACCCCAATCCCGTTTAACCCACCCAGATAGCGTGTGTTTGGATCTAATCCAGGCCAGCCTGGGCCCCTGACCCCTTCCTGCCGTTTGCTTGCAGAAGTTGCTAGAAGCCCATGAGGAGCAGAATGTGGACAGCTACACTGAGTCGGTGAGTGGGTGGCATGGGTGCCCCAGGGTGGACTTTCTTTCTCAGACATAGTCACCCATGAAATTCACCCTTTTTTATCTGTGGCCCCTGGTCCCTGGCTGTGAATTCCTTTCTTCAGTCACCCCAGAATCCTCACAAGTGGCCCCAAGAGGTGCAGGGAGTGTTCTTCCCACTTTATAGAGGACGACACTAAGGCCAAGGAGGAGACTCGGCCCTGGCCCCGTGGGGGCAGAGCTGGGGACCAGACCCGTATCTGTCTGCCCCTGAAGAGCACGTCTTTGCCCCACGCAGTCCCCCGCGAGCGGCTGAGGCTGTCTCACAGGGTGCCTGGGGTGACCGGGGAGGAGCAGATAGGGAGGGAGAGGTGAGGGGGAGGGTGGAGCTGAGGGGACAGGGGGAGGCTGACTCCCCTGTCCCTGATGGATGCCCCACGCGGATGGTTGTCTCCCTACTCTGTTCTGAACGTGCTCAACTCACTTGTGTCCGGCTCAGGTCCTGATTCAGTCCGCCAGATCGCACATGTCAAGCCTGTCTCTCCCTGGGTTACTCTCAGGAATTTAAGCCCCTAAATGATGACAGAGACCAAGGATGCCAGGGACACATCTTGACAATCTTGGCACTAGAGGCCTTGGGCTCCAGGGTTGGGGACAGCAGGGGGCGGCAGCGGCCCCATCACCCCGGTGTGTGTGCAGGTGAAAGAGTACGACTCCATCTCCCGGCTGGACCAGTGGCTCACCACCATGCTGCTGCGCATCAAGAAGACGATCCAGGGTGACGAGGAGGACCTGCGCTAAGCCCCCGCCCTGGCGCCTGTCTTCCTGTCGTGTCTGCTCGGAGAGGTGGGGCCTGAGACTGGCTGCGAGATCTTCCCTCCCTTTCCCCACCCCGGGAGTCTTGCGGGTCACAGCAGGCAGGCCGCAGCAGGGCTCAGCACCGCTGCAGGGGCACCAGAGGCCAGGGCCTGCTGGCCGGACAGTCACCCTCTGTTCTCGCTATATCCCTCGCCCCCTACCATTTATTTAAGTCCCCAAAGGTACCCTTCACCCCAAAAAACCAGCTGTACAGAATCTTTGATACAGACCTATTTGCTGTGGGTGCTGCCGGGGTTTGGGGTGGCATCTGGGCCCCCATCTCCTGACCAGCTGAGTCGTGAGGCTGGTTTCTCTCTCCCACTTTTGTCCCCCAGCCGAGCTCCGAGCACATGTAGCCGCTGAGACTTGCTCTCACTCACCGCTGGGGGTGGGCCCCTTCTGCCCCCAGCCTCCTGCAGCCCTGACCTCTCAGGTTAGACCCTGGGCCCTGGAGCTCAGGGTGTTGGCCCCCACCCCGACCCCCGCGCCTGCTCCTTCCCTAATGCTTTGAGGTTTTGTCAGTCGGAAGCTGCAGCTGGCCCAAGAAAGAAAATAAAAAACAACACTTTTGCATGAGTCTCTCTTCCTCCTCACCTCTGCTACCCACCTCATCCCTCGGTGCTGGTCACCTGTCCTCCCTCCCCTCCTGGTCCCCCCTTGGGCTCTGGGCGTGCTCTGTGGGGGGGGGGTGGAGGGCATGTGTCCTCAAGGCAGTTTTGCCCCCAGGCTGGGTCAGGTTCTAGGGGAGGGCAGCCAGGGCTGGTGGGCCTGGAGGCCCAGAACACCAGTCTTGGTCTAGCTTCCTCTGGGCCCTCGGAGTCCGGGGGCCTTGGTTTCCTCAACTGGGGTGAGGGGTGGTGACCACACCCCTCAGAGCCCCCTGGAGGACTGAATGCAACAGTCATCGTAACTGCTCTGGCCGAGAGCGAGTGGAAGAGTCCTGCCAATCCCCTGTCCTCACCCCCCATCCACATTTCCCTGGAAGGAAGGCTGAACGCCCTGGTGATGGTGGTTCCATCTGTCACAGGATGGGGGGGAGGAGGTGCCTTTGGTGGGCAGAGCATGAAGCTTGAGTGGGTCGGGGTAGTGGGAGAGGAGGTGCGGGAGAAAAAGGGGTAAGAACCAGCCACTTCTGCCACACTCCACCCGGTAGGTCTTCCTGTGTGTCAGGGGACTGGCCTGGGACGTGTGTGCTGCACCCTGGCCCTGGGCTGGGGGCTCCTCACTGTGGGTCTGATGGGCTGGAGGAGGCTCAGTGCCCGAGGCAGGCAGCGCGTCACAGCATGACAGGGTAGCATCGCGCAGAAGAGGGGCTGCCGGGGACACAGGGCCGGCTGCTGAAGAGGTGCTGCAGCCCTGTGGGCCTGGAGGAGGTGTGGGCCAGGTCAGGGTCCCTTCCCAGGGTCGACAAAAGGCAGCCTATCTCTGACACCCTATCTAGTCCTCTGTCCCCTTCCGCTCCTCCCTCAGTGAAGACTCCCGAGACCTAGATTGATCGCCAGAGTCTGCCGTGGGTGCTGGCTGAGGGTAGCAGGAGAACCTGTTTCTGCCATCAGTGACCGAAACCAGCCATTCTCTGCCCTGGCTATGCTTTCCATTCACTGATATCCAAGCTGGGGCCATGCTCTGATTAAATGTGGTTTGATTGGGATTCTCAACACTTTTCGTTTATTTTTCTTGAAGCCCTATAGGTAGGTCAGTTGTGCAGCTACAGTTGGAAACCTCTGAACAGGATTCTTTCCTTCTCAACATACGTTCATTTGCTTATTCACTCAACAAATGTTAAGTGAATGTGGTTTATAGGTTACCATGAATGGCAGAAGCAGCCTGAAGAAAACTTGCCTCGGAAGTGGTAGAACTACACCCACATTCCACTCCATCAGCTAGTGTTCACCAAGCACCTACTGTGTGCCAGGCCCTGGGAATATAGACCATGAGCTGCTCTCAGGAGCTCTTCTTCACCAAATCCAGACATCTGGAATCATCGCCTTCCTTTTTACCACCTTCCAGATCCAATCTGCCTTGAGAAATTTCCATTTGCTTTCTCTTACATACCAGGGTCCCAGGTGCTTAGCAAAGGGCCTGGCTCATATTGGAGTTGTGATTTTTGACACTTTGTGTCAGGCCTTGTCCAGCGGCTGAGGACCTGCCTGTGGCCAAGGGAGGACCTTCATGAAGGCTTCATGGAGCTTGTAGTCAGGATGTGTGTGTGTTCTGTGTTTTCTTTCTGTGTGGAAGATTACTCGAGGTGGCTTGGTCAGGTAGCCAACCCATGTCTTCTGGAAGTTATACACAGATGTGCACAGAATCCCCAAACCTTTATGTCCTTCTAGGGACAAAGCAGCATATTCAGGAACCCCAGAAGGCCCAGAAACACCTGGTTTATGTCCTGTCCTCACCACTTACTATCAGTCAAAGGACTTACTCTCCCTGAGCCTCAATTTCATCCTCCATAAACTGGGATGATGAACCTCTTTGTAGGATTTTTGCAAAGATCTAGTGAGATAAATCTGTAAAGGATGTCCTGGCACATGGGAAAAGCTCAGTAAATACTGAGTAAATGAATGGGAGGCGGGTAACAATAGGCCCTGCAGAGTGATTGTGAGGAATCAATAAGATAATCAGGACCAACATGACTGTCACCAAGTAGGTGTTCCATAAAGGAGGTGGTTATGACATGCCAGGATAGATAGCTGGATTTTTTTACGTGGGGTGAGAAGAATGCATCTTGCCATTTTAAAGGTAGTGTTGGCCGGGCGCGGTGGCTCACGCCTGTAATCCTAGCACTCTGGGAGGCCGAGGTGGGCGGATCGTTTGAGCTCAGGAGTTCGAGACCAGCCTGAGCAAGAGCGAGACCCCATCTCTACTAAAAATAGAAAGAAATTATATGGACAGCTAAAAATATATATAGAAAAAATTAGCCGGGCATGGTGGTGCATGCCTGTAGTCCCAGCTACTCGGGAGGCTGAGACAGGAGGATCACTTGAGCTCAGGAGTTTGAGGTTGCTGTGAGCTAGGCTAACGCCACGGCACTCACTCTAGCCTGGGCAACAGAGTGAGACTCTGTCTCAAAAAAAAAAAAAATAAATAAAAAATAAAGGTAGTGTTAAAATAACGAACTATGGAGTTACCTTGTTTGAGTTCCAATACTGACTGCATCTTACTAGCTGTGTGCTCTTAGGCAACTTACTTTACCTCTCTGTGCCTCATTTCCTTCATCTGTAAAATGGATTTAAGATTACTTATTTTCATCCTCCTTGTTAGTTTTGAATAAATCGTTAGATGGAACGCGATTAGAGTAGTTCCTGTACGTAAAGGGAATATTAAGTTTTCTGATGATTACTCTACCTTCCACACAGCATACCGCGAGGGGCTGTGGGCCACCACCTCGCATCTCTGATCAGTCTCGGGGCAGCCCCTTCCTAGGTCCAGAAATGGAAAGGGAGGCCGGGCGCGGTGGCTCACGCCTGTAATCCTAGCTCTCTGGGAGGCCGAGGCGGGTGGATCGCTAGAGGTCAGGAGTTCGAGACCAGAAATGGAAAGGGAACGAGCACGCAGGCGCGGTGGAGCGAAGTCTTGTAGGAGGCCCGGGCAGGAGAGCTGGCCGCCATCTTGGTAAAGGGCAGCGACGGCAGCTTCTCTACGTCATCAGTCTGCGCAGCGGGCGGGTACCCCGCGGTTCTGGTCGCTTCGAGAGCCGTGGGTGGGGTAAGGCGGGTTGTAGCACGGGCAGCGGAGAGGGTGAGTGGCTGAGGGGCGTGATGGGGGAAGCGGCTGTGGCCGCGGAGCCTTGCCCGCTGCGCGAGGACAGCTTCACGCGCTTCTCGTCGCAGAGCAATGTGTACGGGCTGGCAGGAGGTGCCGGCGGGCGCGGGGAGCTGCTGGCCGCCACCCTTAAAGGCAAGGTGCTCGGCTTCCGCTACCAAGACCTCCGACAGAAAATCCGGCCGGTGGCCAAGGAGCTGCAGTTCAACTATATCCCCGGTGCGTGGCGCCGTGGGGCCGGGGGACCTGGAACGTGGGGTCACCATGATGGGAGAATGGGAGCAGGGTGATTGAAGGGAGTCAAAGCTGATAGTCATTGGGGTCAGGAGGCGGGGTGGTGGGTCTGGAAGTGGTTAGGGTTCCAGGATTCCTCAGACCTGGAGGTCAGGATCCCTGGTACACAGGGTTCAGGGGTCACGGCGATGGTGATCAGGACTCACTCGGACCCAGAGGTCGTGATAATTGCAGTGGTCAGAGCTCACCGTTATTGGACATACTGGGGTCACAAGTCTGCCTGAAACCTGAACTTTGAACTCTCCCCTCCCAGTGGACGCAGAGATCGTCTCCATCGACACCTTCAACAAGTCGCCCCCAAAGCGGGGCCTGGTTGTGGGGATCACCTTCATCAAGGTACCCAGAGCTCCCTCCACCCACCCTCGCCCTCCTCCCTGCACACATGGTGGCTCCCACTAAGCCCACCCCAGATCCCTCCTATGGCTCCTACCCTCTCCTGAGGCCAGTTTCCTCCCCCAGGATTCAGGGGACAAGGGCAGCCCCTTCCTTAACATTTACTGCGACTACGAGCCTGGCTCTGAGTACAACCTTGACTCCATTGCCCGTGAGTGTTGGCCTGGAGAGAAGGACTGTGGGAGGGGGCCCAGCAGGTCCCCCGTGCCCATCTGCCTGTGTTCCCCCTACAGAGAGCTGCCTGAACCTGGAGCTCCAGTTCACTCCTTTCCAGCTGTGCCACGCAGAGTGAGTGTCCCCTGGGCACCCATGCCCACCCCCCTCTAGGCATAGGAGCCCTGGGTTCTCAAACCCCTTTCTTACTTACAGATTAACTTTCAGACTCTGTTTCCCCATCTGGAAAATAAAGGGGTTTTACTGGATTAGGGGTTGAAAACTAAAATGCCTTTAGGGGCTGGAGAGGTATGTGAGAGTGGGCAGGCACAAGTGTAATGCAGTGGGGAGGGTGTGTGTGTGAGGGTGGGAAGCTGTAGCTAACTGGAGACTGCAATCCTGCCCATAGACCATCTATTTTTGTTTTTTAGAGCATCATGCTTTTAAGGTGGCCGTGGACCAGACTTTGCCATTCCTGAACTAGACAGTCTGAGTTCATTGAGCACTTGTGTTCTAGACATCTAGAATTCCCAGATTCTAATGTTCCAGATTCTGACATTCCAAGATCAGAGATGCTAAGTTTTCTAGAGTGGGAAGCTCTGAGATTCTAAGACTTGAACATTTTACAGTTGGATAGAAGCCAGGATCTTCTGAGATTCTGTAATGGTGTAGTCCTAACATTCCCATATTTCAAGGAGATAGAATAGAGACCATGTAGAATACCAAGGTCCAAGAATCCCAAGGTACATGGGTTCCATTCTAGAGCTCCACGTTCCATTCGAGAACACTGATGGTCTAGCACAGGGATTGGGAAGCTATTTTTTGTAAAGGCTCACTAAATATTGGGCTTTGAAAGCTGGACTTTGCCATCACTACCAACTCCGCCATTGTAGCAAGGAAGCAGCCATTGACAGTCTGTAAGTGAATGGGCGTGGCTGTGTTCCAATAACGCTTTGGGTTGGATTTGATCTGTAGGTCATAGTTGGCCAACCTCTGTTCTAGCAGGTGAGAGTTCCAGAAACTGAGATTCTAATGCACTAACGTTCTAGATGCTAGGATTTGGATGTTCTTCCGTTGCGTAAGTCTGAATATCCATGACGGCGAATTCTAAAAGTTCCAGTATTTCAAACTAGAACTTCTAGAATACTGGGGTTCCAGATTTCTGCATTTCAAGGAGATAGAGTACTAAGGAGTTGGGGCCCTGAGATTCTAGCCCCGGGTCCCGTGTCTGGATCCCAGAATGTTAGGGTTCTACAGGCAAGGGTTCTTAGGAGAGGATGGTTCTAAAACATGGATTCTACCGTACTCAGGTTCTACCGCATTGGGATTCTAGATTTCTCTGCTTTCAGGGTTCAGGTTGGGGATCAACTGGAGACCGTGTTTCTCCTGAGTGGGAACGACCCGGCCATTCATCTCTACAAGGAGGTGAGGCAGGGGGGAGACGTGCTGGGCAGAGCCCTGGCGGGGGGATGTCGCCGCAGGCTGGTGTTGGGGCGTGTGCTGGCTGCTGACTTTAAGTGGGGCGGGATGGGTCTTGCCTCCACCAGAACGAGGGGCTGCATCAGTTTGAGGAACAGCCCGTGGAAAACCTCTTCCCAGAGCTCACAAACCTGACCAGTAGGTAAGAGAGACCCTGAAAAAGGCCAGCAGGGACCAGGGCGGCAACCTCAGAGAAATCAGGTGGCGGGAGTGACCTCAAGGACAGCAGTGGGGGGAGATGACCTTAGAGAAATTGGGCGATGGTGATGAGCTCAGAAAAATCAGGCCACGGCAGGACTTCAGAGAAATTGATCAACGGGGCGACCCCAGCAGAAACAGGAGGTGGACTCAGTAGTCAGGTGGTGGGAATTGTCCCCAGAGAAATGGGGGGGTGGGGGTTACCTCGGAGGAATCAGGCAGCAGGGTCCCAGGCCTGCAGGGCAGGGGTGGGTGGTCCTGGGGAGGCAGAGGTGTGGGGCTGGGGCCCAGGCATGGTGCTCCGTCTTGTCTGTCCTCCCACCCACCCACCAGTGTCCTCTGGCTCGATGTCCACAACCTCCCTGGCACATCCCGGCGCCTCTCAGCTCTGGGCTGTCAGAGTGGTTATGTCCGTGTTGCCCACGTGGACCAGCAGAGTCGAGGTGAGGGCTGGGGCTGGCCCAGGCCAGGGCTGATGGGGGACTGGGGGTGGGGGGGGGTGGGCAGGCAGGGCCCTGAGTCCTTGCTCTCCACACAGAGGTTTTGCAGACGTGGACGGTCCTGCAGGACGGCCCCATCTCCCGAGTGATCGTGTTCAGCCTCTCAGCCCCCGAGGGTGAGCTCTAGGCTCAGGGGTGGGGAGGGGTCACGGTGGGGGAAGGCAACTCTGCAGGCTTGGCTCCCCACCCCCAAATGTACACCCCTCTCGGCTCCCCGTCCCCAAATGTACACCCCTCTCGGCTCCCCGCCCCCAAATGTACACCCCTCTCGGCTCCCCGCCCCCAAATGTACACCCCTCTCGGCTCCCCGCCCCCAAATGTACACCCCTCTCCCGAAGTGTCCGGCTCCGCCATCCCTCCCGCCCGCATCCTCTGCTCCAGCCTTGAAGTATGTCTCTTCCCACCCCCCTGGAATTTAACTTCCAAGTACTTGCCCATGTGGTCTAACCCTGGTCTTTTCTATTAGGGTCCACATTTGATCTCCTCACTTGGGTCTAACCTTAGGCCTGTACCCTAAGGTTGAGCCCTGCCATTTGTAATCCAACCTTCACTCCTCACTGGTGACTACTCCCCGCTCTGGCCTCCTTACTGCGTCTCTTGCTGCAATCCAACCCCAGGCTCTTCTCATAGACTCAGCGCCGCCTCACCACTCAGGGTCCCACCTGTCCCCCAGGTGTCGATCTGCTCCTGTTCCTTTACTGTCATCTGTCCTTTGCTGGCATTTCGTTGACCTGACCTCTGTCCCTCCAACTACAGTCTGTCTTGTGTCCATTAGGTTGGTCTTTGCTCTTATTTCCCTGCCATGGTCTATTCCCTGACCCTCCCACCATGGTCTAACATTAGACTTTGCTATAGTCTAACCTTTGTCTCTTTAATGTGGCCTAACCTCAGACTTTTTAAACTGTCATCCGACACCTGTCTCTCCTTCTGGTGTCTGACTTCAGTCATTTCTTTTGTGATCCAACCTCTAATCCTCCCTCTGTAGCACAAGCTCAAGTCTTTTTCTTGAGATCTAACCTGCATTCCTTTCACCAAAGCGGGCAGGGGTATGAGGAGGAGCCTGGAACCTGTCCCCACAGAACTCCCCTCCCCATTCATGCTTCTCCAGAGAACAGGGACAGGCCCCAGCGGGAAGAGTACAGCGTGCTCGTGGCCAGCATGTTGGAGCCCGCAGTGGTGTATCGGTGAGTTCTAACCTTGTATCTTTGCACCGTGGCCTAACCTTGGCATTCTCAGCAGCAGGCCTCTTTGGGTCGGTTAGTCAGGGCTGAGCAAGTAAAGATATTTGTGACCCAGGGAGGGGACTGTGAGTATTTAGGTCTAGATCTTGTAGAGCTACAGACCAGTACTGGTCCGTGTCCTGTTAGGAACCAGGCCGCACAGCAGGAGGTGAGCGGCAGGTGAGTGAGCGAAGCTTCATCTGTATCTACAGCCGCCCCCCAGCCCATGGAAAGATCGTCTTCCGTGAAACAGGTCCCTGGTGCCAAAAAGGTTGGGGACCACTGTTGTAGGGAGTATGTGGCGGCCTTGACATGGGAACAGAGATGTCCACACCCCCTGGAGTGGGTGGACTAGGTGAGCTGACAAGTGTTTAATCACTGGCTGTGCGTGGGAGAAGCCCAGATTTGTTGTGTTTACCAATTTCTGTGGTGTAAATACTCCCACCGCGGTGGGTTTCAAGCCACCAGCAAGATGCCAGAATTTCTGCAAATGTCCCGGTCAGCTCTTGTGAGCCGGTAGGAGCCAAGTCGGGCACACCACGGGTGGACAGTGAAGATGTCCACGCTGGGGCCAGACTCTCTTCAGGCTCCGTGAGGGCAGTGTGGGTGTCCAGATTGGGGACGAGTGTGTCCAAATCCCCAGATGGAAGAATGTGGGCTCCCGTTTGAGGGTGAGATGGTCCCTGAGGTGAACAGTTTGAGTGAACAGGTTGCCCATTGCTGGGTCTGTGAAAATGTCTAAATTGGAGACGAGGGCGTCCAGGCTTCAGGAGGAACGATGCGTCTAGATCTGAGGACGGAAGCAGTGTGGGTGCCCAGCTCAGGGTCTGCCGCCGAGGGTGGCGGGCACTGCGTTCTGACCTCGATCTTTCTGCTGCATTTGGGACCCTCAGGGACCTGCTGCACCGGGGCCTCGAGGACCAGCTTCTCCTGCCTGGCAGTGACCAGTTTGACAGCGTCCTCTGTGGCCTGGTCACTGATGTGGATTTGGATGGGCAGCCAGAAGTCCTGGTGGCCACCTACGGACAGGTGGGACCTGGGGGATGGAGCCACTGCCTACCTGTCTCCCTCCACTGCCGCCCGTCAACCCCTGTGACCGTGGCCCCTCGCCCCTGCAGGAATTGCTCTGTTACAAGTACTGGGGCCCGGAGTCTGGGCTCCTCGAGGGCGAGTGTGGGTTCCGCCTGCTGTGGCAGCGGAGCTTCTCCAGTCCCCTGCTGGCCATGGCACACGTGGACCTGACCGGGGACGGGCTACAGGAGCTCGCCGTGGTCTCCCTGAAGGGCGTGCACATCCTGCAGGTAACCCGGGCTCTCAGGCCGGGTCCCCTAGAAGCAGAGCCTGCAGTCGGGGGGCGGGCTGCTCACCTGCTTTACCGAGGGTGAGTTCTGACAGGAGACCTGCCAGGGGGTGAGGGAGGTGGGACAGGGGGCGGGAGAGGCCAGGCAAGGAGGGGTCACCGGGGAGTCTCAGCCTGATCCCACGGGAACCCCACCTTCAGGCAGGGGGTCATGGCTGCAGGCCACCTCCCAGGCGAGGAACTCATTTCTGGGAGGCTGTTCCGAGGGGGCAGCTGGGGGGGCGGGGCACCAGCCTGGTGCAGGGGATTTAGATGTGGCATCTGTCACCCCGGCCCCCTGGCCTGCCCTGAGCCTTCCTGCATTCTGTCCTTCGTTCCCCATGCCTTGTCGAACTCTGTGGCTTCCCTGTGGCCCAGCCTTGGATCTGCCCTGCCATGGGCTGACCTTGATCCTTGCACGGGGCAGTCTGACCTTGCCCTCCCGCTCAGGGCTCAGGCGGTGGCTCTCCCCTCTTTCCTACGTACGGCTGATGCTGTTCTCCATCTTTGACCGGCCTCACGCTGGCTGTGGGCTAACCTCCGACTTGCTGTCGAGTTTCTAACTTGAAAGACACACGTCTTACCCTTCCCCTACCGCATAACCTCCAGTCCTCCTCCTCCAGCCGGCTTTCAGCCTTCTGCTGTGGTCTGACCTTGAACACATCCCACGCTGGTCTAGCCTCAACTTTCTATTGAGATCAAGCCCTCGAACTGTGTTGTGACATCCGGCCTTCTGCTGTGATTTGACCTCTGACCCTCCCACAGCAGTCTTACAGCCGTGACCCTTGTTATGGTCTAACACCAGCCATTCACTTGGACCCTCCACTCCAACTGCCGTATCTGACCTCTGACCCACGTCACTGTAGCGTGTGTCCCACCCTGCAGGCGGTGGTGTGCCATTATTTCCTAATCTTAGGTTTGCCTTCTCCCTCCCTCTGGTCTGACTCCGGGGTCCTCTGTGGTGTGGTCTAGCCTGGCTGCTTACCGGTTACAGCCTCAGTCATTGCTACTGGGGTCTAATGTTTGCGGCTTCCTCTGCAGTCTTTGCTTGGGTCTATTCCGACATTCCGATCCTCAACAGAATGGTCTAGGTTAGACCTCAGAAGAAGAGATACAGGTTGGACTCCAGTGGAAAGGTCTGAAGCTGCGGCACAGTGGGTGGGGCCAAGGTTAGACCTGAGTACAATGGAGTGAGGTTAGGCCCAGCAGAAATGACTGAGGTTGCAGCCAACGGAGAGGTCTGAGGTTAGGCCTTGCTGCAAAGGACACAGGCTAATCCCTAGCGGAGAGGTTTAGACCCCAGAGGGAAGCAGATAGGTTAGATCTGCAGCAAGAGACCAGTTCAACTGGGGGAGCAGGGACTTCCCTTTCACTGTGACCTAACGTCACATCATCTCTCATTATTCTATTTCAAGCCATTTTTCTGTGACCTCTGGGACTCCTCTTTGTTCCTTCTATTAAGGCCTAACCTCAGATCCTACGGGCTCTAACTCTGTCCCTTACGCTGTGATACAGTCCTCTCTCTTCCACTTTGATTTGCTCCTTCTCCGCTCTGTTGACCTGTCCTTTTCTGCTAGGGTCTCACCTTTGTCCCTCCCACTGGCAAAGCACTGAAGGCCGTCGCCCTGGGGTCTGGCCTTCACCCCACCACAGAGACTCATCTCACACTGTGGTCTGCCCTCCGTCCTCCCACCGGGGCTGAGCTCTGGGCCTTTGGGGTTGCCTAACTCTGAAGCACCCCGCCCTGGCCTGAGCTGCAGCCCCAGCTCTTTCTCAGCTCTGTTCTCCTCCTCCCCTGTTCCCCACAGCACAGCCTGATCCAGGCCTCAGAGCTGGTCCTGACCCGGCTTCGGCATCAAGTGGAGCAGAGGAGACATCGGCCACGAGGGCTGGGGAATGAGGGCGGTTCGGGGCCTGCTGAGAACCCGGCCTCTTGAGCACCCACGCACCCACCCACCCACCCACCCACTCTTCCCAGACCCGGGGCAGTTCATGGGGTTCCCACCTCCAGCTGCTGATGGGGGGTGTCCTGAAGGAGACGATGCTCTCCCCAGACCACCGCCCCCGACACCCAGTGCAGTGGAGCTGCAAGTTCCTGCCCTGGCTTTGCCCCAGTGTGCCCTGTGACCCTGCCTAACCCCCTCCTCTCTCTGCACCCCGATGTCCCTCTTGGAAGACAGGGTTGATCCCACCTAACCCTCTCCACTCCCCATGAGAATTCATCAGCTGACGATTATTTATATGTCCAGAGGAACAAAGCTCGCACGGTTGTCTTCATTCTTTGGTTCGGTGAGCATCTGTTGAGCACCTGCTGTGTGCCATGCTGTGTGTTGGACGCTGGATTCACCCAGAACAAGTGGAGAATGGGGGCGGGGGCATTTGGGGGAGAGGAAATCCAAGGACAGAGGTTGGATCCCAGGGTAGACCTCAGAGGAAAGAAATGAGGTGAATTCCTAGCAGAAAGGCTGAGGTTAAACCACTAGGGAACAGACCATGTAAAATGTGCGGGGAAGGTCTGCAAGTCAACTGCGGTTAGACCCTAGCGGAGAGAGCTGAGGTTAGATCCCGCAGGGAGCACTGGGGTTAGACCCCAGTAGAAAGGTCTAGATCGGAGGGTAGATCCCAGTGGAAAGGCAAAGGAGTTGAGCCTCAGGGGCACTCCTGTGGCTGGAAAGGACTGCTGTGGGCAGCTGTGGTCCAACTGTAGCAGAGGGTCTGAGGCTGGACCCCAACAAAAATAACTGCGGTTAGACCGTGTGCAAAGGGCCAAGGTTAGACCCCAGGAGAAGGTAATTGAGTTTGGATTCCAGTGCAGAGTCCTGAGGCCAAGACCCAGGCAGAGAGGACTCAGGATATACCGTTGCTGGGAAGGACTAACATTAGGTCTCATCTGAAAAGCCCAGGGGATTTGGGAGCCAGCGAGTCGGAGACGGCTGATTTTCCCAGCCTGTGGCTGTGGTCGTTTCTGTAGTACCAGGAGGGGGAATCACAGGCTTCCATCTCAGGCACCAGTGCAGGGTGGGAATGATGGGAGGAGTCCCGCCCTGCCCCACCAGAGGCCAGGAACAGCATCCAGGTCAGCAGGGCTGGGTGGGACACCAGCTTCCTGAGGGGCAGGGCAGGGTCGGGGAGTGCCAGGCACCACAGTCATTCTGGCCGTCTGTCTGCCTCCCGCCGTGTACGTCCACCCATTAGTCTGACCACCAGCACTGACAGTGAAGACCCACCCACCTGTTCTCCATGGTGGCTTTTGGGGAGATTGGAGCCCACCAATCCTCGGCCACTGCTGCCTTCACCCCCTCTCCCAGAAGGCAGGTCCAGGCGTGGGAAGTTGCAGAGTTGGATTGTCTCCCTCTCCTGGCAGCAGGGCCCCCTCCCTCCCAACCCCCTGTGGAGACGGAGCACTTGACCCTAGGTTGACAGGCCATCACCTCCCGTCCTGGGGGGGGAGGTTTGGGGTGAGGTTAGTGATGCTGTGGGTCTGCGGCGTGTGCGCGCTGGAGAGGTGAGTGTGTGTGAGCCTCGGCCCCCTGCTTGGGCTTTTCCAGTTCACTTCCTGACTTCTTGCCCAGTCTTCAACCTGGGGCAGCGTCCAGTGTAGCAGTTAAGGATTTAGGAGTCTGGAGCTGTATTCGCCACCCCGTGCCTTAGTTTCCCTGTCTGTGAAACGGGGCTCATAATAGCATCAAGGTTGCTGTGAGGGTTGATTGAGTCAACATGTGTCAGGTGCTTATAAAAAATGTTATAACAGGGCTGGCAGGTGGTAGGTGCTGGGCGAGTGGCAGCTGTGTTATTGTGATTATTGACGGGTGTCCCTGCGAGGTTGCGTGTGCAGGCAGTCTGTGAATTTGGATCCGACTCCAGCTCAACATTCTTGCCCTCCGCCCGGTTCTGCCAGCCTGTAACTATTTGTAGCTGCCTCTGCGTCTTTTGGCCCTTGTATGGAGTGGAGACTCGTGCGTGTGTGTGTGTGCGTGTGTGTGTGTGTGCGTGTGTGTGTGTCGTGGGGGGGCGGGGGAAGCCTCGGAAACACGCACACGCGAGCGCCCTCCGCTGCTGTCCGTCGCCTCTGGTGCTGAACCCGAGGCCGGCAGGCGCCGGGGCCACCTCCTGTCCCCGCTGCTCCCGCCCCCTCTCCCCAGGCCCCTCCCCCGCCGCCCGCCCCCCGTCCCCGCCTCCTCCTCCCCCTCGGGCTCCTCCCCCTCCCTCTCGACTCTCCCCCGTCCCTCCTCCCTCGCTCCCCGGCCGACTCCCCCTCCCCCGTGTCCCTCCCCCCTCCTCTCCTCTCCTCCCTCTGCCCCTCTCCCTCCCCTCCTCCCTGGCTCTCCCTCGCAGTCTCCGGCTTTTCTCCCTCTCAATCTCGCTCTCTCTCCGTCTCTCGGGCGGAGTCGCCCACCACTGCCAGCCCGGTGCTGGGGGGACCTGCTCCAGGCTGCAGCCGCAGGTAGGAGACCCCAGTGGTGGGGTGGGCACAGGAGAAGGACGGGGCTACCCCTGGCGCGGGGAGGGGGCGGTCTGCGGAGCCGGGAGCCGCTGTCCCTGAGCTGGTTTCTGCAGGCTGGGGGGCTGCACATCCCGGCGCGGGTCCGGGCACCCTTCCGTGGGGTGGGGGTGTCACCGGCAGCCCCCACACCTTCAGCCCCTCCTGCGTCCCAGAAGGGCTGACGGGGGCCTCCTGGGCACCGAGGGGACAGAACACCCCACCCCCGCCCCGTCTGGGGCACCCCCCTTTCCTCCTCCACCCCCGCCTTCCTGTGTCTGGGTCTCATCTTTCAGTCTCCGGATCTCTCAGGGGTCTCTGGCCGAGTCTGGCTGTTCCGATTCCTCTCCCTGAATCCCAGTCTCTCTCTCTCTCTCTCTGTCTCTCACTCTTGTCTCGCTCTCCCCGGGTCTCTCTGTGCCGGGGTCGGTTCAGAGTCTCTCCCGTGCTCTAAGTCCTGGCTTCTCTCTGCTTTCCTCTTGCGCCATCTCTGTGTTTCTCTGTCTCTGTGTCTCTGCCTCTCTCCCCTGTCTCAGCTTTCCCCGTGTCTCTGTCAGTCTGTCTCTGCTTTCTCTGAGTCTCTGCTTCTTCCCATCTCTGTGTGTGTGTTTCCTCTCTCTTCCCTGTCTCTGTCTCTCTGTGTCTCCCTGTCTCTGGTCTCCATCTGTCTCTGGGTATCTCGGTCTCTGTTTCTCTGCTCTCTGCTCTCGCTCTTCCTGGGAGCCAGTTCACTTTCCTCCTACACACCTTCGTCTCCGCCCCTGGCAGGGGAGACCTGGAGGAAGACCCCCCGCAGAGTGGGCTCCCCCTGAAGGCCTGGAGTCCTCCAAACTCCTCTCTCTTCAGCTGAGCTCAAGCTCTCTCCCGTTGTCCTCCCAGCTGGCACCCGCCCCAGCCCTCCTCGGAGGACAGAACCCCTCTCCTCTCCCCTGCCTTGTTTCTGTTATCCTGCGGCCAGTCCTTGCACTTTAACCTGTAACCTTTGTAGTAGAGGTTGGACCAGTCCCTTCTTCAATCTAACCACCCCCCATTCCTCTTGGTATAAACTGGACCAGTTCTGCCCTCAGTCTAACTTCCATGCCTCTTGCTGTTTGTCCAGTTCTTGACTTATTCATCATCTGACCATTACTGAATGCCTTTCCCACCTGAGGCACGGCACTAGGCACTGGGTCATGCCAGGCCAGTCCTTCCTGCAGTCTCACTTCCATCCCTTTTATGGCATGCCAGCCTCAGACCTGTCTGGGTGGGGATGGCTCTCAAAAGCTTCTCTGCCACCTCTTTGTGGGGGGGCTCTGACAGGGCCCTTCTGAGTCCTGAGGCCCCTGGCCAGTACACCCTCTGCCTTCCTTAAGGGAAGGGGATCCCCGGGGGGGGGGGGGGGGGGGAGGGTGAGAGTGGGGAGGGGAGAGGTGTGCGGCTGTGTGTGTGTGTGTGTGTGTGTGTGCGCGCGCGGCGCGTGCGTGTCTTTGGCCGTGGGTGAGGCCCTAGCCCTGTGTGACGGTGCCCGCGTGAAGAGCACCGGGTTCAGTCCCCGCGCCTTGACTTTCCACCTGCACTGCCCGGACCCGAAACTGTGTGACTTGGCCGATATTTTTTCCTCCTCTGGGCCTCAGCTCACTAGTCAGCATGTCACAGCCCCGACACCCAAACTCTGTGTGTGATCCCCGGGCTGGGGCACTGAGAGGTGCTGGGAGGGAGAGCCTGGGCCCGCCCCGGGGCAGGAAGTGTCTGTGTCCCCACCTCGCATTCCTCTGAGGGCCAGAGGGTGGCCCTGAGCACAGCCAGGAACCACCCCCCACTGCGTGAGGGGTATGAGGGAGGGGGTCACCCCGCATGCGGGACTGCACCCACCCCTAAGCCTGGGTCCTGCTCAACAGATGAGGACACCAAAGCCCCAGGGGGCGTGTGAGGCAGAACAGGGGTGCTCACTGCTGACCCAGCTGGCCAAAGGCCCACGTGGGTGAGGAGAGATGGCCCTGGGAGATGTGGCCGCCTCCCTGGGACCGGGAAATGGTGCCCGCCATCTGCCCTCCCAGCTCCCACCCTGGGCTCAACCTGATCCTTTTGCCCCTGGATTCTAAACCCAGATTAGGTTTCAGGGCTGCTGCTGGTGGACCGAGAGGCAGAGGCAGGCGTCTCGAGCAGAGAGAGCCGGCTGTCCCCAGCATCAGGGCTCAGACCTCTTGGTCGTTCATTTCGCAAATGTTTATCTGATGTTCTCCCTCTCTGACCTCTCCTCCCCGAAGGCCCCAGAGAGAGGAAACCAGGTTTTGCCGGAAAGGGGCTTGAGCTAGGCTGTTTACCCGACCCCGGAGCAAGAAGGACAGGCATGAGAGCACCATCAGCTGCCCCTGGTGTCCCTTGAGGACTGCGGTGGGAGGAGGGACAGGTGGTTAAACTTGAGGGAGGACTTCCCGGGCCTCTGCCACCTCCCTGAGCGGCCACCTCCCTGAGCGAAGGAGTTAGATGCTTTAGATGAATTCTTGACTCCCAGGTGGTCCCTGTTGCTCCTGAAAGCCGGGAAGGAGGGAGGGAGAAGAGAGCTCGAGTTCTTTGCTTTGGATCCTGGTGGGTTTGTAATTATGCCTAAGTTGTTGCTAATTAGGGGGCTGCTAATTAGATGTATCATTAGGGGCCTTGCTGAGGGGGCTAATTGTGCAGTGGCCCTTTAAACCCCTCTTCCCACCCCCGCCTACGCACACACACACACACACACACACACACATACACACAGGCTCCCTGGCTTGCTCGCTCCTTCTTGGGAAGTTCTGCCAACATTTTGCCTCCCTCCCCCAGAGGAGCCAGCTCCCAGCCCATAGGTACGTGGGCGTGAGTTGGGGACAGGCTGTGGGTTAGACTCCCAGAAGAACTTTTCAGACAGAAATGGAGGTTACTGGGAGAAATGAGGCTGGTGGACGAGAGAGGGATCTGAGATGGTGGAAGCTCCGAGGGCACCTCCGCTCCTCCCTCCCGCCCTATTTTTATAGGTCACTACATGGTGGGGGGTCCTCTAGGAGAGAGAACCCAGGAGCCACAGAGTTGGTGCTGGGTGACTTTGGGCAAGTTATTTAACCTCTCTGAGCTTTGGTCCTCTCATCTGTGAAATGGATGCGGACTCCCAAAAGGGGGATGGTATCAGTTTGGATAGGGTGATCAGGGAAGGTGACATCAGAGTGTATACCCAGTAGGAGGAGGGAGCAAGGATGTGTGGGAAAGTGTCCCAGGAGTGGGGACAGCAGGTGCAAAATCCCCAAGGCAGAAGCTCTAGAGAGGCCGAGGAACAGAGAGGAGGACGGGGGCTGGAGCTGGCTGGGTGAGGAGCGGGGGCTGGGAATTGAGGCCTGAGAGGGAATGGGGGCGGGGGCCACGTCATGGCGGACCTCCTGGGCCACAGAGAGCACTCCGCTACTCTGAGTGACACCAGAGCCATGGAGGGTTTTGAGCAGATGAGGAGGGACATGAACTGATTTGTGGTTTTAAACGAAACCTGGACAACACACGGTAATAGCCACTCAAACCCAGGACCACAGCAGGGAGAGAAGCGCTGGGACAGTAGAGACCTCAGACTCACAGATGGGACAAAAAGCCCAACACAGGGCCTCGCGTGCCTCGGTCGCCCAGGAACTGCGCCCCTTACAGAGCTGGGGAACAGCCCAGATCAGAGACCCAGGGATGCCGGAGAGACTGACACCCACCACCACCTCTCCTAGCCCCCCCGAGACAGACAGACGGACACCCCAGCACCCGCCACAGTGTAAATCCCAAGCAGGAGCTCTCAGAGGGCCAAGTTGGGAACTATTAGAGTCACCTGACGAATTTAGGGCCACCATGTCCCCGCCTCTCACCCTGAATACAGAGTGTGTGTTCCTGTGTGCCCGGCTGCATTCAGCCTTCGCTGTGGCCGTGAGATTCGCCCGGGCTGTGGGGCGTATCAGGCGTTCGCTCCCTCTTCGGGGCTGCGTACTATTCCACTGTGTGTCTGCTCCGCGACGTGCTTCTCTGTTTTCCTGCCGATAGGCGGCTGGGTGGTTTCGAGCTTGGAGCTGTTGCCAATAAGGCCGCTGTGGGTGTTCTCGCAGGTGCCTTGTGGTGGGCATGTGGACCTGTTTCCCTCGGCTCCGTACCCAGGAGCAGAACTGCTGAGTCGCAGCACGCGTGACATTCAGCTGTAGTTCCGCAAAGTGCTCGGCCCAATTCCCACTCCCGCCAGCAGCGCGTGAGGGTTCCTCTTTCTTTACCTTTCTTCTCCTCCCGGTCTGCGTCTGGCGCTCTCTGCGGCTCCCTGTGTCTGTCTCCCTCATTCCCGGTCCTCTGTGTATTGGTCCTCAGCTCCCTTCCCTTTCCCTCCCAAAACAAGCTTTGACTTTTGTGTGACTCAGACCTCCCCCTCCTCCCCCATAGGATCCCACCACCCTCCATGGCTCCCCTGGCCTTGGTGGGGGTCGCGCTCCTCCTGGGGGCTCCCCCATGTTCCGGGGCGGCCACCCCGACCCCCTCCCTGCCGCCTCCCCCGGCCAATGACAGCGATACCAGCACAGGGGGCTGCCAGGGCTCCAACCGCTGCCAGCCGGGGGTCTTGCTGCCCGTGTGGGAGCCCGACGACCCGTCGCTGGGTGACAAGGCAGCAAGGGCAGTGGTCTACTTTGTGGCCATGGTCTACATGTTCCTGGGCGTGTCCATCATCGCTGACCGCTTCATGGCGGCCATCGAGGTCATCACGTCGAAGGAGAAGGAGATCACCATCACCAAGGCCAACGGCGAGACCAGCGTGGGCACCGTCCGCATCTGGAACGAGACGGTGTCCAACCTCACGCTCATGGCCCTGGGCTCCTCAGCGCCTGAGATCCTGCTGTCAGTCATCGAGGTCTGCGGCCACAACTTCCAGGCGGGCGAGCTGGGCCCGGGCACCATCGTGGGGAGCGCTGCCTTTAACATGTTCGTGGTCATTGCCGTGTGTATCTACGTCATCCCGGCTGGCGAGAGCCGCAAGATTAAGCATCTGAGAGTCTTCTTTGTCACCGCCTCGTGGAGTATCTTCGCCTATGTCTGGCTTTATCTCATCCTCGCTGTCTTTTCCCCAGGTGTGGTCCAGGTAAGCAAGGAGCCGTGGATACTTTCTTGGTGCATGTTGGATGTGTGTATTTGCAGAAATGCACGCTCACATCTGAGAGGGCCACCGATTATAGGGACTGGAGTCCTGCTGGTGCTACCCAGCCATGTCTCTGGAAGGTGCAGAAAGCACTCATCTGCCCAGAGGGGACACCGTTTTGCAGTACAGTATACTCGCCCAGAAGGGAATCCTTTTAACTCTCACTGTGAAAGAGCACTGTATGTGCTAACAGAACTCCTGTGATCTGTGTAACGCATGCCAGGTATGTTCACATGTTTTCCTACACTCTCTGTCTTTTGCATAATTTATTCCCGCTTTTGCCATAAAACATCCTCCATTTGCATAATTCATACTACACTTGCATAATCCAGCCTTGTGTTTTCTGACAGTGCTAATTGGTTTGGGTAACTTGGTGCAATTTGCATAATTTATCCACGGGCTTGCACAGCTACATGCCCACATCTGCATGATGTAGCTCTGTATTTGCCCGATATGCAATCACGGTTTGCATAATTCATTCATTATTCATAATTGATTTCCGATGTTGGGATAATTTATGTCACTTCAGTGTAATTTTTACTCCCATCCAACCCAACATAGATAGAAGCCCAATGACTCCTCTGCATAATTTATTCCAATAGTGACACCAAATTGAGGCCCACAGCTGCATGATTTACACCTCCGTTCCCATAATCACTTGCCTCTCATCTGTCCAGTGTCTTAACCTGCATACTCTACAGGCTCCCTTTACAACATTTGCCTAATTTATTTCCCACAGCCCCGTGACTGCCACGCACATTTGCATAATTTATTTATGGGCCTGGCCTCATTCAGTCACACACATGCATAATTTATTTGCGGGTGTCCAGGATTCATTCACACGCGTGTATAATCTATTTTCGCCCGTCGGGTTTTGCCAGTTATAGTTTCTTCCCAGGAAGAATCTGAGGCTAGAGATATAAAAAAAAACGCTTTGTGGATGATATATAAAAGATGATACGTATTAATAATGGAGGGATCAGAAACCACAGTGAGGAAAGGGGAAGATAGTGGCACCCGAAGACAGGGGATGAGAGAGGGAGAGAGGGTTGCTGCCACTGCCCCCTGACTGGGCCTCTGAGTTTCCCGTCTGCCATGGGGAAAAGTACACAGGATGATGCATCGTCTGCCATGGGGAAAAGTACACAGGATGATGCATCGTATACTTGAAGGTGCTGTTAAAAAGAACGGTGTCCTGACTTAGGCTTTCAAAATGGCCTTTGGCGGATTTACACCAAGGGTGTGAAAAAGAATTTTAGACATCGTGGGTGAGAGGTGGGGCAGGGATCGGGTGGAGGAGATGGCTCCCTCTGAGAAGGAGCTGGCTGAGACATAAGGAACAGGGGGAGGGTATAAAACGCCACAGCTCTGGGTGAGAAGGGCAGGGGTCCCCCAGAAGTTACATGGAGGCCTGAGTGAGGGGCCATTTTCATTAAAGCACTGGAAGAACTGGCACAAGGTAAAGATGATACCAGTTCCAAAATCTGTCAGGCTCTGTATTTTCTCCACAATTGCTGTGAACTTTCTTGAGCTTTCATATCCATCCCCCCCCTTTTTATAACAAATATCTTGTTACCTCCCCTTTATTCCACTGATGTGAAATTCTTAGGTAATAGTAGAGAGGTCTTCTAGCCTCAGGGTTCGGTTCACAGACCTTGAAACCAGAGGCCTGGATTCAAACGCTACCTCTGCTGCTGGTCAACTCTGTGACCTCAGGCAGGTTCCTTACCTTCTCTGTGCCTCAGTTTCCCACCTGTAAAATGGGGGTCATCGCATCGCTGACCTCATAGCGCTGCCAAACTGAAGCGCTCCGTGTGGAAGGGCTTCAAACAATCTGCCTGGGACAGAGTAAATATTAGGTGTTCTTTCCATTCATGAACTGGCCCATGCGTTTGGCTTGCCGACAGTCAGTGTCATGTCCAAACTGTGATACAAAGGAAAGAATGGGCAGAGGCAGAGAAGTGGATGGCCACAAGATTAAAAATGAGTGTATTTGGCCTATGTGAAATCATACAGGAAAATACTTTAAATAGTGTATGCATAAAACAGAGTCGAGTTCTAGACTCCAATTTTTTTTTGCATATATTTATGAGGTACAGGTCTGGGCCAGTGGCTCACACCTATAATCCCAGCACTTCAGGAGGCCAAGGTGGGAGGATCGCTTGAGGCCAAGAGTTGAGACCAGCCAGGGCAACATAGTGAGACCCTGTCTCTACAAAAATAAATAAATAAAACTTAAAAAATTATGGGGTACAAGTGCAATTTTGTTACATGCATAAATTGCATGCTGGCTAGACCCCAGTTATTACAAAAAGGGTTTTCATGGAAGTGAGTGGGGCAGCACATGGGACAATTCTGTATTGTGTGGGACAATTCTGTATTGTGTGGGACTGTCACATGAGTCATGGGATATCATCAGGCCATTAAGGACCAGGACCGGCCGGGCGCGGTGGCTCACGCCTATAATCCTAGCACTCTGGGAGGCCGAGGCGGGCGGATCGTTTGAGCTCAGGAGTTCGAGACCAGCCTGAGCAAGAGCAAGACCCCATCTCTACTAAAAATAGAAAGAAATTAGATGGACAGCTAAAAATATATATAGAAAAAATTAGCCGGGCATGGTGGCACATGCCTGTAGTCCCAGCTACTCGGGAGGCTGAGGCAGGAGAATTGCTTGAGCCCAGGAGTTTGAGGTTGCTGTGAGCTAGGCTGATGCCATGGCACTCTAGCCTAGGCAACAGAGTGAGACTCTGTCAAAAAAAAAAAAAAGAGGAAGAAGACCAGGACCATATCCACCTCCCCAATTATGACGGCAACCCATGAACACCCTTAGATTTCCAACACCTCCTTTCAGGGGTGCTCTTGCCCCACTGAGACTTCAAAGTCCCCTCTCAGGGTGGGCACATAGTTGGTGCATGTTCCCAGTGGGTGCTCTAGAACAATGTGCATCTGCTAGAATCACCTTTTATTTACCTGCAGGGAGGGAAGAAAATCTCAGGTGTGTGGGACTGTCTCCTGATGAATAGAGATCTCCCACAACATACATAGTGGCAGGTCCCATTCATACAAAGGACAGAGTTCATTTCACAGCTTGGGCTGGGCATCTGGCTTCTTTTCACAAGCCTTCCTTGTGGCTTTATGCAGTTTTACTGTTTCCAAGTCTTGCCTTTTCTCTGAGCCATCAGTAAACACAGTGACAAAGGGATGTGGCGATTGGATCTTAGATATTTTTCCACCTGGCTCACTTTTTTAAAGGTACTTCTGAGGCCATCTGATTGTAAATATGCTTTAATCTTTTCTTCTTCATCTTTAATGAGAGATGTAAGGTTGAGTCTTTATATGAATATCTTCAAGGCATACTGTCACGTCTTGGTGGCTGTTTCCCATGTGTGCCCAGGCGTGTGCCAGCCACCTGCAGACTGTGTCTTAGACCTCAATGAGCCCAAGATAATAGTCCTAGGTTAATAATGATGACAGTGTTAATTTCACATCTTGAGTCTTTTCCATGTGTCAGGAACGGATGGCGCTGAGTGCTAGGGATGTCTCCATTCATTCCGTGTTGGAGATGTCCCATGTCACAGACCAAGAGCCAGGGCCAGCCATCCCTCTTGTAGAGCCTTGGCTCAACGTGGCAACCTACTTTGCAAGGCTGTGAGCCGGGGAGCCGAGCGTGTGTCTCTACTGGAGTTAGAGTCCTGTTCCCGAGGACCAGGCAAATGCTAAGGAGGCACCGGTGGGGGTGGGGGAAGGGGGTGCATTTAGGAGAGGTTTGGGGTGGGGCATCCCAGGTGAGGGGGCAGAAATGCGCCGGGAGAAGAAAGATAGAGGGGGAGAGAGAGGCAGGAAGAGACACAGGGACAGAGACCATAGGGTGGGATGTGTCTGTCCCTTGGTGGCGGCTGAGGATGTCTGGGGTTCTGGCACCTTGGGCAGCTGCGCGTGGTTCTCAGCGTGTAAAAGGTGGATGGGTGGATGGGTGGATGGGTGGATGGGTGGATGGGTGGATGGGTGGATGGGTGGATGGGTGGAGAGACCAGGCGAGAGACAGGCAGGGAGAGAACTCACACGCACAAAGAGATGGGAAGGAGGAAATGGGGGGGAGAGAGAGAGAAATGGGGGGAGGAGGGAGAGACGAGCCAAACAGAGTGAGCCAAGAAGAGAGGGACAGAGGTGGAAACAGGTGGAGCGGGAGGAGGGAGGGACGGAGCGCAAAGGCACAGGCGGGGCGGGGAGGGCCGGGCGGCCGAGCGCGCCCCCTGCCGGCGCGGCGGTCCTGACGCCCGCGCCGCCCGCAGGTGTGGGAGGCGCTGCTGACCCTGGTCTTCTTCCCGGTGTGCGTGGTGTTCGCCTGGATGGCCGACAAGCGGCTGCTCTTCTACAAGTACGTGTACAAGCGCTACCGCACCGACCCGCGCAGCGGCATCATCATCGGCGCCGAGGGCGACCCCCCCAAGAGCATCGAGCTGGACGGCACGTTCGTGGGCGCCGAGGCGCCGGGCGAGCTGGGCGGCCTGGGCCCGAGCCCCGCGGAGGCCCGCGAGCTGGACGCCAGCCGCCGCGAGGTCATCCAGATCCTCAAGGACCTCAAGCAGAAGCACCCGGACAAGGACCTGGAGCAGCTGGTGGGCATCGCCAACTACTACGCGCTGCTGCACCAGCAGAAGAGCCGCGCCTTCTACCGCATCCAGGCCACGCGGCTGATGACCGGCGCGGGCAACGTGCTGCGGCGACACGCGGCGGACGCGTCGCGCAGGGCCTCCCCGGCCGAGGGCCCCGGCGAGGACGAGGACGACGGCGCCAGCCGCATCTTCTTCGAGCCCAGCCTCTACCACTGCCTGGAGAACTGCGGCTCCGTGCTGCTGTCCGTCACCTGCCAGGGCGGCGAGGGCAACAGCACCTTCTACGTGGACTACCGCACCGAGGACGGCTCCGCCAAGGCCGGCTCCGACTACGAGTACAGGTGGGTCCCGCCGCGGGTGGGCGGTGGGCCGGATAGCTGACTGCGCAGGTCGTGCGTTCAGGCAGCCCCCAGCCTCCGGGCTCATGGCCTCCCAGCTACCTCCAGGGCGATTCCCTGCCCTGCGGTGGGCAGACCCGCAGTATTGGTGCATCCATTCATTCTCGAGAGCCTCCTTTGTGCCAGACGCTGTTCTAGGCATTGGCCACAAGCCGCTGGACAAGCCGGACAGCATGGCTGTGGGCAGGCTGTGGGTTCTAGTGCCTGACAACACGCCCTGTCAACTATTATAGCTCTAATGAACGGTGTTACCTGATAGAATAGGCCTCTCCCTGTTGCTGAGAGTAAATACATTTGTGGCATGTCAGCCGGTGCCAGTCACCGTATCAGGTGACATGTTTATGTGGTGCCCAAGACAAGGTGCTGGGCTCATGCCGCCCCTCCAATATGCAGAGTCACAACTCTTGTTCCACAACCATGTCCTTTTAGTGCTTAGGGCTTTGTCACATGCTCTGTTACCTGGAGGACAAGTCTCCTCCCACAGTCTGGTAACACATAACATTTTTCAAGCACCCAGTATGTGCCAGGCACCATTCCAGGCATTTGGGACATAACAGTGAGCAAGACAAGTTGCTGCACTCAAATTTTGCCTCCAATATTGTTTATCTGTACCTCTTGTCCTAGAACTATGCTGTTTTAATCACTATAATTTTATTGTATGTCCTGTTACCTGGGAAGATAACTGTCCCTACCCCGTAGCCGTAGTAAAAGCACTTATTGAGCACCCATTATGTACCAGATTTGAAGACAGAGAAGGTTCCTGCCCCTACGCTGTGCCTCCAATATTGTTCATTGCTTCTTGTGTCAAAACCACACTGTTTTAGCTATTATAGCTTTAGTGTATGTTTTACTACCTGGTTGATCAAGCCAACCCCTCACAAGTCTGCAAGGGGTGGTGGCTCAAACCTGCAACCCTAGCACTGAGGCAGACCAAGGTGGGAGGATCGCTGAAGGCCAGGAGTTCAAGACCAGCCGGGGCACTATACAAGACCTTGTCTCTACAAAAAATAAAATCAAATAAATTAGCCAGATGTGGTGACACACGCCTGTAGTCCTAGCTACTTGGTTGGCGGAGGTGGGCGGATTGCTTAAGCCCAGGAGTTTGCTGGTACAGTGAACTAGGATCACACCACTACACTCTAGCCTGGGCAACAGAGCAAGACCCTGTCACTGAAAACAAAAACAAAAGAGTAAAAAAAAATTTACTGAGTACCTACTCTGTGCCACAGGCGGTCCTAGGCGTGTATGTAATGGCGAGTGAACGTGATAGATAAAATCACTTCTCATTTTCCCTCCGACAGTCATAATTATCCACAGCTCTGGTTCCAAATCATGCTGTTTTCGATATCACAGCTTTTTCCTGTATTCTATTGTCCGGTAAAATGGCTGTTCCACTACATTCACCATAGTAGTAACCTTTAGTGAGCACCTACTATGTGCCAGGCACTCGGAACAAGACAAGCTCTCAGTCTCCACGCTGCCCCTCCTGTAGTCTTTATCTGCCTGTGGCTTTGTGCCGACGCCACACTGTTTTAATTATTATAGCTCCATTATATGTCTTGCTGCCCGGCTCCCTATGCCACCATTACTAGAGTAAAAATGTTTATTGGGCACCTACTATATGCTGGTGGGCATACCATGGCGAACAAGACAGTTGAGGTCCCCGCCCTCGGCTTGCAAAGAGGGTGTGAACTTCTAAACATGTAAAAACAGGAAGTGGTGATAAATTCTCTCATTCACCAATTCCTCCTGAGCACCTACTATGTGCCAGATGCTTTTTCTAGGGGCTCAACATAGAACAGTAAACAAGATAGATAAAATCTCTGTCCTCGTGTGGCTCACAAAATTCTTCATCTGTTTATACTTCTTCTGTCCATGCCACACTCTTTTAAGACTTATAGCTTTGCAGTATGTTTTGTTAATTCAGATACAAGTCTCCCATTTCCCGTAATAATAACATTTATTTTGTGTCTACTGTGTGCCAAAAACGGATCTGGCAGTGATGACTAGAGGTGAACAAAACACACAAAGACCCTGCCCCAGTGGAGCTGATGTTCTCCTGGGAAAGCCAGGCCATTTGCAAGATTATGTAAAAATGCCAGGGCTGGGCTGTCTGCAGATCTTTGGCTCTGCTGTGAAGCAGCCGCCGGTCCTGTCCCCCTTTCATCCTTCTCCTTCTGGGGCTCCGCCTCTGTTTCACAGAGCTCTAGTTCCACCACTGCCAGCGTCCCCTCCCTGCCCCCGCCACTTCTTCACGTCTTTCCACTGCCCTGGACACCCGCAGGCCTTTCCCTCTGCCTCGGCCAGCCCAGGATCCTTCTGTCCACACCCGCGTCCGCCTTCCCCACCCTGCCCGCCACGGCTTCCCCTCAGTGGGCGCAACTGTGCGCAGGTCTTTGTTCCCCTGTAGCGTGGGGTCCCTTGGTCGCTCCCTCCATCCTGTCCCACATCTCCTAGTGGCCCTCACTCGAGGAAGCTTCAGCACAGCGGGGCTGGCTTTCACAGAGCTCTTGGCTTTCCCGCTCCTGCACACACTGCCCCAATCTGAAGCCCTGCGCCTTTGTGGAACGAAGTGAGTGCTGATGTCACCTGCTGGGATCAGAGGCCACCTTTTCACCTGAAAATGACCACAGGGCCAAGATGTTTGAAGTGAAAGAATAAATTCTGCTCATTGCCACCAATTGGATTCCACATCCAAGAGCTAGGAAGAGTCGACACCGTCCAACCCGTCTCTGATCTCCCGTCCCAGTAGACAGACATTCAAGGCCAGGCATTGCTTATCAAGGCAGCTTAGGCCCAGGCCTGGGAGGAAGGAGACCTGGGTTCCAGTCCAGGTTTAGCCCTGGCCTTTGTACCTGGGGCAAGCTCCTGCCTCGGTCTGAACAGGCCGGGCTGCCACATGTAGTTGTTGAGGTTGCGCACTGCACAAGAGCACTATATCTGAGGAAACTCTATTCATAGTGGACGTTGTAGATTTGAATGTCTATTCTGACAATTTCTTGGCTCATGGAAATATGTTAAGTGTCTTGAAGAAGAGAAGCCTTTTACTAATTTGCCCACAGGTACCGTATGGGCGAGGGCAGCCGTGTGGGCCTTCGTTTCTCCATATTAAACGTGATCTCTGAGGCCCCAAACAGCATAGCTGTTCCAAGATTCTGACATCTAAGCCCCTGTGATCCGAACATACTAAGGGTGTAAAGTTCTAAGATTCCAGAATTCCAACAGTTTGGTATTCTAATCCAAACCCTGACCAGTCTCTGATTTGATGGTTCTAAGATTTTTATCTTAGATTCTATGTGTCTAGTGTTGGAACACAAGTCCTGTGAATCTAGTCTGCTATGATTCTCATACCTGGCTTCTAAAATCCCCATATTGTTTTTCTCCCCAACTTTTTATTTTGAAAAATTTCACTCCTACGATTCGATGAACTCTCATATAACCTTCACGCACAATCACGGATTGTTCACATCTTGTCCTGTTTGCTTCCACTCCCTCTCTATAATATATAATAATATTAATAATTGTGACACTCTCAAAGTGAGCTGCAGACGCCATGACCTTCACCCCCAAATACCTGAGCATGCGTCTCCTAAGAATAATGGCGTTCTCCCATCTCCTACAGAATCATAATATGATGTGCATCCTTCCCGAGTGGTCCCTCCCATCCCAGTACGAACCCGGCCCCACCCTGCTTAGCTTCTGAGATCAGATGAGATCGGGCGCGTTCAGGGTGGTTTGGCCATAGATGCCCCAGTTGTCCCTGTGACATCCTTTACGACTGTTTGTCACTCCTCCCCTCCTTCCCATTCCGTCCAGAACCACATGTTGCATTCGGTTGTCATGTCTCTTCAGTCTTCTTCAGCCTGGCTCAGTTTCTCAGCCTTCCTCTGACTTTGGTGACCCTGACACTTTTGAAGATGACAGGCCAGTGACTAGAACAATGCTCAGTTTGAGTTCGTCTGATGTGTCCTGATGATTAGACTCAAGTTGTGCACTTTCGGCAGGAATCCCCTGGGCGCGATGCTGTGTCTTCCCTGGTGCATCGTATGACGAGGCACACGATGTCTACTCGACCATTACTGGTGATGTCCAGTTTAATTGTTTGGTAAAGACGGTGCTAAATCTTTGGGTTAACTGTTTGGCAGAGATGATGCTAAAAATCTCCACATTCTACCTGTCCCTTCAGTTTAAATTTCTAACATCCTGTGACTTTAGGATTCTAAGATTCTAATATTAATATGCATATATCACTAGCATTGTTGAGTGCTTTCGCTGTGCCTCAGGATGCCGCCCCTGGCCTGTTCCAAGTGCCTCCCCTTATTAACTCAATCCTTACCACAATGCCACGGGGCAGACACCTCCTCTTTGCATTAGCTACATTTTACAGATAAGGACATGGAGGCTGAGCGGGCTGCACAATACTAACTGCCTGAGATCGCACAACTGGCACGGTGACCCGGCTGGGCTTGGAGCTTGAAGCAGGTCAGCCCACCTGGCTGGGTGCTTAGCCACCATGCACAGCGTCCCCCAAGCTGAGGGCTGCAGCAACGGGGAGCCCCTTGTCCCTGCACTCCAGGTCTTGTCACCTGGTTCTATATCCCCTTTGTGCCAGAACTTTGGGGTCCCCCATCCCTCCCACACAGCTAGGCTTCTCTTAGAAATCTGGATCCAAGGACCCTTTCATGATGAAGGTGACCATAATGTAGTGAACACTTCTGATCACATAACGGTGCCGAACCCCTTACCTGCATGGTGAGAGGGACTGGGGGGAAATGATGGATTTTCGAGATTCATTAACGTCTCAGAGCCATGTTGATGTCTGCAGCCCTGCCGGGAGGAGCCCACTCATTCCCTGTCCCCTCAAAAATCTCAAAATTTCACCCCAACTAATCTGATGTCGCTGCCTTGTCCCCTCCACACCTCCTTACAGAGCATCTTGTAGGTGCTTCAGAGACTTACACAACTGTTGCTCTTTTAATGCTAAGCCAGCTCACGTCCCTCCTCTGCTCAGAGTAAACTTGGAAGTCTTCACCATGGCCCACCAAGGCCCCATGAGATCTGTCCCTGTTCCCTCTGTGACGTCATCTCCCACTCTTTCCTCCTCTCTCCCTCTGCTGCAGCCACTCTGGCCTCCCCGCTGTTACTTGAACACTCCAGGTCAGCTCCTGCCCCAGGACATTTGCACTGCCTATTCCCCTAACCAGGAATGTTCTTCTCCAGATGTCCTCCACATGGCTCCCTCCTTCCGGGGTCTGCTCACATGTCACCTCCTTGGAAAGGCTCTCCATGGCCACCCTAATAGAACTCCCTCTCTGCACTTCCTATCTCCTTCACTCTGTTTTTCTCGGTAGCACCATCACCATGATATGTTTGTTTATTGTTCAATCTCCTGCACTAAAACAGAAGCTCCACCAGGGCAGGGATTTTTGTCTGATCTGGTTTTGCTGCTGTTTCCCCAACACTTAGAACAGTGCCTGGTACACAACGGGTGTTTTGTCAGTATTTGTTGAATGAATGAACTGTAATCAAATCATTAAATGTGTAATTGTCACTGTCACCTGGCTCGCCCATGGGGCTGTGAACCCCGTGAGGACAGGGCCTGGTCACTGCTGTGTCCCCAGCACCACTCAGCACGAGGCACAGAACAGGTGCTCTAGGAGTGTTTGTTGAATGAATGAATGATGCCAAGTTAAGGCATCAAGAGACTTTCTCTTGGGGGCACCTGGGAGCACAGAAGAGATTTTATCAGAAGTGTGACAAGGTCCTTTCTGGGCCCTGTATCCCTGCTACTCAAAGTGTCATCAGGACCATCCACATCCCCTGGAGCTAGTTAGAAAAGCAGAATCTAGAAACCCAAGCGCTTCTGAACCGGAATCTGCATTTTTAACAAGATCTGCCAGGGGCTTCACATGCACATGAATGTTTGAGAAGCACGGCTGTAGGGCACTCCAGCTTCCCTCTGGACTCTGGACTTTGCATGTGCTGTTCCCCCTGCTTGGAGCATGCTTGTGCACTAATGCCTCCTGCATTCGGTTGCCTCTTCCAGGAAGCCTGCCCTGATCTCACCTTTATCATTACCTGTTTAATGCCCACCCTTCTGATCCTCATGAGTCCCACGGTGGGAGGGACCAACTCTGTTTTGCTCCCACTCTGCATCCCTTCCTCCGGGACGCCCACCCCTGGTTCACTCTGTGTTGCTTGTTTAATGCCTGTCCACTCGCGTACTTGGGTGTCCTCCTGTGGCACTGACCCCTCCTCCGGACACACAGCCGTTGACCGACCCTCACCCGGTTCTCCCCCACCCCACCGCAGTGAGGGGACGCTGGTGTTCAAGCCGGGCGAGACGCAGAAGGAGCTGCGCATCGGCATCATCGACGATGACATCTTTGAGGAGGACGAGCACTTCTTCGTGCGGCTGCTGAACCTGCGCGTGGGCGACGCGCAGGGCATGTTCGAGCCCGACGACAGCGGGCGGCCCAAGGGGCGGCTGGTGGCGCCGCTGCTGGCCACCGTCACCATCCTGGACGACGACCACGCGGGCATCTTCTCCTTCCAGGACCGCCTGCTGCACGTGAGCGAGTGCATGGGCACGGTGGACGTGCGCGTCGTGCGCAGCTCGGGCGCGCGCGGCACCGTGCGCCTGCCCTACCGCACGGTGGACGGCACGGCGCGCGGCGGCGGCGTGCACTACGAGGACGCGTGCGGCGAGCTCGAGTTCGGCGACGACGAGACCATGTGAGCGCGCCGGCCGGCTGGGGGCGGGGCCTGGAGCAATGCAGAGGCGGGGCCTCGAGCTGGGCGGGGCGTTGGGGGAGGGGCCTGGTGAGATACAGGGGCGGGGCCTAGAACTGGGTGGGGCCTGGTGAAATGCAGAGGCGGGGCCTCGAGCTGGGTGGGGCGTTGGGGCGGGGCCTGGAGCAATGCAGAGGCGGGGCCTCGGGCTGGGCGGGGCCTGGTGAAATGCAGAGGCGGGGCAGGGCCTAGATGCGGGCGTGGAGGTGAGAAGGACCCAGGGAGGAAGGGTGGATGAGGTGAGGAGACGGGAGAGGAGATGGGGTAGGGGCCTGGGGACAGGGGTGTTGGGCCTTAATTGCCAGCTGGGGGAGACGGAGTGTGTCTTGATGAGAGGGGCCCAGGGAAGACGGAGGACAGTCCTGTTGAGGTCGGAAGGTGTATGTGGGATGGAGAAGGCGCAAGGCCTAAGGCGATGTGTGCCATCTGGGCGGGGACCCAAGAAAATAGAAAGAGACTTCAAAAGAAGGCGGTGCCTAAGGAGAGGGGTGTGGCCTGGGAGGCGGAGCTAGGTAAGGGGCGGGGCTTGTAGGCTTGAGAAAGAACCTGAGGAAATAGCGGGGTACCCGGGGGAAATGTGGGCGAGGCTTTGGGAAAAGACGGTGTGGGAATATGGGGGTCTGGGAAGGTGGGGGTATGGCCCGGAGAGACACTGGGGGAACTAAAGGGCTGCGCTTTGGGAGACGGGGGCTGGGTGCACAGACACGCAGATTGACACAAAGCCATGTATAAGGACACACATGGACACACGGCCACATACAGGCACACAGTCACAGACGCGTGCACTAACACAGAGTCACCGCTGTGCTCACGCCCAGACCCCTGGCCACCCCCTCACGCGGAGGCCGGAGTCCCCCTGTGTGTGCCCGCGGCCTCACCTCCCCCACCCGCCTGCCCGGAACGCAGACGCGCCTCCCCCGCCTCTGCCCGCTCCCTTCCGCCCCCGCACGCCCGTCTGGCTCCCTCCTCCGTGCCGCCCACGCGCCTCCCACTCAAGCGGAGCCCCCACCGCGCTCCCCTCTGCCGCCTCCTCCCAGCCTCTGCGCCTCCGCCTCGGGCAGCCCCAGCTTCTCGTCGCTTTCCCTGTCCCTCCATCCCTCCCTTGGCATCTCTGCACCTTTCGCTCCCTCCGCGACCTGTCTCTGGGCCTCTGTTCCCAGTATCCAGCTCTCTGACTAGGTTCTAGTTCAGTCACAAGCTCTCCATCTTTCCATCTCTCTCTCTGGCTTGGTCTCTGTCTTGGGATTGATGAGAGCTGAGTTGGGGGCTGGGGGGGGACACACACCATCCCAGCCCCGTTTCTCACACTCAAGAGGCAGGGGGAATGGGGAGAGTTGACTTTCTGCTTGTTCCGGTCCTTCCTGTAGTCCAACCTGCTTCCCTCCTGCTGCTGCAACCCCACAGGCCCTCTTCTCCCCCACACGGCTTCCCCAGGCTGGGACTCCCTCTCTCCCCCCCGCCCCCCGCCCCCGCCCCCGCCCAAGCTTCCAGCTGTGGCTTCAGGAGACAGAGAACAGGAGGCTAATTAGCGTTAAGGGAAACACATCCTTCCTCTGACGGGCAGGCGCTAATTAGAGGTGTTTTGAAGCAGCCAGTCTGGAGGGGAGGCCTGGGCAGGATCAACACAGAGATGGAGGAGAGAAATCCAGAGATGGGGTGGCAGGGATATAGAGAGATAGAAAGACAGACATAGAGACAGAGAGATAGAGAGAGACCCAGAGAAAGGGACAGAGGCAGGTAGAGTTGAAGACAGTAACAGAGTCAGAGAAAGAGAGAGAGACAGAACAGAGGGACAGAGAACAAGAGAGAGACACACAAAAAGACAGGAACTTAGAGACAAAGGGAGAAGGAAAGTGAGAGACAAAGATACATCAAGAGAGGGGGAGAGAGAGAGGTTGGGAGGCAGATCAAGGAGGGCCGGAAGGTAGAGAGATGCGGGGGAGATGCAGGCAGACACGCAGAAGGGAAACTCAGGCCCAGGGGAGGAGAGATCCTCATGACGCTGCAGAGAGAAAAGAGGGTTTGGGTCAGCAAGAGCAAGCGGAGACAGAATGAGAAGGAGACAGGGTCAGAGACCAGAGGCCTGGGTTGGGGGTGAGTGGCGAAAGAGTGGAGCTTCCAGGAAACAAGGGGGGCAGTCTGGATATGATCTCCAGACCTTTTGATCTCAGGAAGTCCTGCCCTTGTCTATCTTGAGTCCCTCTTGCTGTTCCCTGCCAGTTGGGATTCTCCTTTTTCTGGGTCCCCTGAGGGCATTCCTGCCTGGGTGCCAGTTGACGTGTGTCGCTGCCTGTCAGTCACCGTGTGTCAGTGGATCTCGGCATGTCTGTGAGAGTGTGTGGCGGAGGTGTGTGTGTGTCACTCTGTCAGTGTATCACTGTGTCAGCAGCTGTGTGTGTGTGTTGGGGTGTATGAGGAGCGTGTCCTAGGAGACCCCCTCCTTGCCGCGCAATTTCAGCACCACGGACAGCTCCAAAGCCCACTCCCCAGGTTGAGGGCAGCTATTTCTTTCCACCCACAGAAAATTTAAAATACCCTGAAAACAGGAGGGTGGAGGTGGACGTATGTCCTCACATGACCGTCTTATGTGTGCCTGTCATTGCACAGCTGTCACTGTGGCCTGTGCATGTTTGTGTGTTGAGATGCGTGTGTTGAGTGACTGTCTGATTGAAACCCTTCTCTTTGGATTGTGTTGGGTTTGGTTATTCCATTCTTTGGATATTGAGAGACAGAGATGGGGAGAGAAGAATAGAATAAAGAAGGGCAGAGAAATGGGGAGACACTGAGACAGAGAGAGAGAGAGACTGTTGGAGACAGAGAGAGGGACTTGGAGAACGAGAGAGGCAGAAAGTCAGAGAGATGGAGAGATAGGCTGAGAGAAAGGTGGAGAGAAAAAGGAACATGGGAAATGTAGGGACAGAGATTCAGAGAGAGGCAAGGAAGGGAATAAACAGAGACACCAAGAGGCGCAAAGAGCGAGATGGAAGGAAGGAGCGTCTACGTGATACCACCGTGGGGGTCTGCAGGGTGGCGATGTCGCCGAGGCTGTGGTGGGGGTGTCGTGCTAACTGACTGGCATCTGGTCTGTGCAATTTTGCCACTGCATGGGGACTGGCTGCGGAGTGTGGTGGCGTGTGGGTGTGGGCGGTGTGAGCGGCTGTGCTTCCTCGATTGGGTGACTGTGTAGGCTGGGTGTTTGTGTTTCTGGGTTCTGGGGCCAGGCCTTGTGGGACTACATGGTCCCTGCAGCCGAAAGTCGCTAGCGGCAGAGCTGTGGGCATTCTGGGGTTGTGCGTCTTTGCGATCGAGGGGGTGCAGGGGACAGGTAATTTCTGCTGTTCCCTGCCACTCCCTGGTTACCATGGGAGTGGAGATGCTGAGAAAATGGCTTGGCACTCGGTTCACCCTCCAAATGTGGTCAGGACAGAGGGCAGGAAGCTGAGGGTTTTCTGTGCTGAAGGATTTAACAAAATATTTATGGAGGGCAGACTATATATGCCAGGCTCTGTTCTAAGTGTGGGGATACAGCAAAGAACATACATGAGTTTACCTGGTAGAACTTAAATTTTGAGGTGGGGAGGTGATTGGCAAACAATAAACAATAAAAATAAACATATTGGATGGTGTGCTAGTGATATGGAACAAAGAAGACAGAACTGGGTAAGGGGGCTAGGAGTGCTGGGGTGGGGGCAGGGGTGGATTTCAGTATTAAATAAGGGGGTGGGAGTGGGCATTATTGAGAAAGTCAGGTTTGAACAGAGCACTGGAGGAACTGAGGGCGTGAGACTCGGGGAAGAGTGTCCTAGGCAGGGGCAACAGCCAGTGCAAAGGCCCTGAGGCACCAGCAGGCCTGAAATAGCAAGAGGGCCAGAAAGGGAACAAGGGTCAGATTGCATGGGGCCTTGTGGGCCATTCTTTGGCTTTTATTCTGAGCGAGATGGGCACCATGCCAGTGTCTTGCGCAGGGGAGGAACCCGATCCGATTTTGGTTTTATTGGGATCACTCTGGCTGCTGTTGGGAGAACAGACTGTAGGAGGTGGAGCTGAAGCCTAGGACTGTTTAGGAGGCGACTGCAGTTGTCCAGGTGGGAGGTGATGGTCGCTGGGCTGGAGTGGAGTGGTTAAGACTCCGGATTCTGACACACATAAGCTCAAATCCGGTCTCATCCGTGAGCTCATGTTGCTTCACTTTAATAAATCCCGGCTTGCTCGCCGGTGTCTCGGCCTGCCTGTGTCAAATGCAGGTAATAATAGAGCTTCCTCTGGGGTGGATGCGAGGATTACATGAGGTTACGGAGCCGGGGGCAGAGGGGGTGCTCAAGCGACTCTGGGGAGGGGCCTTATCTGGGTGTTCTGCCCCACGCCTTGCCCAGGAAAACTCTTCAGGTGAAGATAGTGGATGACGAGGAATATGAGAAAAAGGATAATTTCTTCATCGAGCTGGGCCAGCCCCAGTGGCTTAAGCGAGGGATTTCAGGTGAGGGGTGACCCGTGGGCTGTGGGAGAGGTAAGGGGTCCGGGGCTGGGGGACCTGCGGGGGCCTAACTGTGGGTGCTCCTCCGAGCTCGCGAACCCAGAGCTTCCCAGGGAAGTGATCTCACTGTCTCCCTGTCTCTGTCTCTCCCCAGCTCTGCTACTCAATCAAGGTGAGTGGAGTCACCTCTGGGCTTTGAGTAGGGAGGGCCTCGGGGAGGGTCAGACCCCCAGAGCTGCACTTCCGGGTCAGGTTGGAGGCAGGCTGGAGGTGAGATGAAGTCAGATTCAGGGCTGGGTGAGGGTTGGAGCTGGCCTTAGAGTTGGTGGGGCCAGTGGGAGTTTGGGGTTACAGTTAGAGGTCTGGAGGTCAAGATCACGTCTGTGGTCAAGGTTGGGGGAAGAGTAAGTCATAAGGTCGGATCTGGGATTGTGGTGGAGTCAGAAGGAATCAGGTTTGGGGTTGGGATTTGAGACCAGCGTTAGGACTGGGTCAAAGTTAGAGTTACGGTGGAGGTGGTTTTCCGGGCTTGTGGTAGGACCAGCTTAGAGTTAGGGTCAGATTTAGGTCAAAGCCAAGGTTGGAGTTTGAGATGAGTAATGGAGTTCGAGGGATTTTGGTCAGAACTGGGGACAGGTCAGAGAGTGGGGTGAGAGTGGGGACTAGGGTCAGTGGCTTGTAGATCGTGACAGTAGTTTGGGAGTCAAGGTCAGAATTTGGGCTTAGGGTTAGGATTAGGGTTAGACTAAAAATTGTATTAGTTCGTTAGGGTAAGTAAATAAGCTGCTGGAACAAATAGACCTGCCAATCTCAGTAGCTTAACTAAGACCAAAAAAAGTTATTTCCTTCTCTGGCAAAGTTTTTTAAGAGTGTTTACGGTGGGTGGGTGGCTTTCTTCTGCCACACGGCCATCCCATCTTGTGGCTCCACTGTGCCACGGAGCATTGGCATTATGTCTGGACTCTGCTTCCAGCTGGCAAAGCGGGCGAGAGTCTGGAGAATCACATGGGAGATTTGCGGGGGCTTAGCCTGGAGGGACGGTCCCTGGCTTCGTGCACATTCCATTGTCTAATTCAGTCACATGGCCACACCCAGCTGCAAGGAAGGCTGGGAAATGTAGTTCAGCGCTTTGCCCAGGAAGGGACAAAAACAGGTTCAGGTGATCACATAACAGTCTTTGCCACTTGGCCAAGTTCTCTGTTAGTGATGGTGTCAGAGCTGGGGAGTTGGGACTGAGGTTTGGGGTTTGGCGTAGGACTGGAGTTAGGTCTGGAGTTGGAGTTTGGGATTTGGCTTCAGGTTATTGGTGGCCCGAGTTATGGTGAGTACTAGAGTTGGGACTGGGGTTTAGGGTTAGGATTGGGTGGAGGTCAGATCCGGGGTTGAAGGTTGGGGTTTGGAGTCAGTGTTGGTGATGGGTTTACATTTGGGGTCACAGTGAGAAGCTCAGAGCTGTGGACCAGGGGTAGGGGTGGGCTGTACTGGGCTTGGAGCGAAGGGTCAGCACACCCTGGGGAGATAGGTGAGCTCAGGGCCAGGATCTAGGTGGGTCTGGGTCCGAGATTTGTATCTTCCTGTTTCCTCACCACCTAAGACACCCTCTAGGATGTTTCTAGAGCTTGGATGTAGAGACCAGGCCTCTTCCCACCAGGGTAGGGTGGTGGTGATGATGATGATGATGGTGATAATAAAGAACATAATATTTATATTTGTTATGTGCTGGGCACTGTTCTAACCTCTTCACATGAATTAACTCATTTAACTCTCACAACCACCTTATGAGGTAGGTACTGTTATTGTGCCCGTTTTACAGATTTGAAAACTGAGGCATAGAGAGGCTAAGGCATTGCCCAAGGTCACACAGCCTTCATCACATGAACCCAAGAGCCCACCAACTAAGCTTCACGGACCAGCCTATGGGCTGAGGGACAGGGTGGTCAGGTGGGAGCTGGGAGGAGTCACCACAGAGGTTTCCCAGAGAACAGATAGGTTTTCTCCATCTGTGGGAACAGGTAGCGAAAGTGTCGCAGGCCCAGTTAGGTAGGTCTCCTGGGAGTCTAACTCTAGTCTCTCGTGCTGCAGGGGACGGGGACAGGAAACTGACGGCCGAGGAGGAGGAGGCTCGGAGGATAGCAGAGATGGGCAAGCCAGTTCTTGGGGAAAACTGCCGGCTGGAGGTCATCATTGAGGAGTCGTATGACTTTAAGGTGACCTGCTGGGACCTCACCTTCCTGGGATCCGGCCTGGGTCATTTCCTTGGGGTGGGCCTGGGAAGAGAGGAGCCCCGAGGGTCCCAAGGACAGGGTGACGAAGGGCCCCTCCTCAGCACCACGGACAGGGCGCGGCCCCTGCTTCGTTGCTGGCTGGCAGGACTGGGGTGTGGAAGGTTGAGGACCCCTGGGCGTAGGTGTGAGCCCCCAGCCCCAGCGCCCCTCGTGTAGCTGCCCTGGGTTGCTCAGGCGCAATGGTCTCTCCGCCCTCTCATCCCCAGAACACGGTGGATAAACTCATCAAGAAAACGAACTTGGCCTTGGTAATCGGGACCCATTCGTGGAGGGAACAGTTTTTAGAGGCAATTACGGTGAGCGCAGGTAAGTGGGGAGGGAGGAGAGAGAAGAGAGAGAGAGAACGAGATGCAGAGAAAGGAGGAGAAACGGATGGAAAGACGGGCGGGAAAGAGGGACTGGGAGAGAAGAACAAGGCGACAGAGAAAAGAACGATGGCAGGAAAGACACCACCGAGAGACACAGACACGAAGATAAAGAAACAGAGAGGTACAGAAAGACAAAGGAAAGGATAGGAGGAGATGCCAACAGGAGAGGCTGACACACGAGGACGTACACCCAGAAAAGAGGGGTCCCGCCTGGGCTTTCTACCCGTGTTAGGCAGTTGGAGGTGGGAACAGGTTAAATGGTGTGGCTTCCCCAGAGCCTGGCTCCTCTGTTGCCATGGAGACAGTCGCCAGGGCACCCAGCTGTCTCCCACCTGCGCGGGTCCCCACCCTCCTTTGCCTCAGACAGGCCCGCACTGCCCCCTTGTGGCCAGAGACACTATGCCACTTAGATTCACAGACTGTCTTGGAGGCCAACATTGGGCCTCTGTGATACAGATTGGGGAAACTGAGGCTCAGAGGGAGAAGAGGGACTGGCCTGAAGTCCCGCAGGGAGTCCAGAGCTCAGGGTTTCCATCTCATACAACATCAGGTTTCCTTACGGGAGGCCTGAAAGCACATAGGAATTGTGGTTGGGAAGAAACTGTCGAGTAGTAGCAAAAGAAACCGGGCTTCGGAGACGGACGAAGCCGGGTGGCGGGCAGAGACACCAGACTGTAGGCCTAATACAAGCAAAATGACATCGCCCTCAGAAGCCACATTCTCTCAACATATTCTGAGGGGGACAATGCTAGGGACACAGAGGTGGCCGAGACAGCCCTGGCCCTGTCCTCATGGAGCTTACAGTCAAGTAAGGGGGACAGATGTGTCAGGGAGAATGGCAACCTAGAGTGGGCAGGGCTGAGGCAGGGACCCCCATGGAGAGCCCAGCTGGGGTGCCTGGTCCAGCCTGGAGGCCAGGGAGAGCTTCCTGGAGGAGGTGGCACCTGAGCGGGGTCTTCAGATCGGAATAACTGCCAGCCAGGAGCAGGGAGAAGACAGGGAGGGCGTTCCAGGCGGAAGGGAAGCCAAGCACAGAAGTCTAGACATGTGCAAGATTATGGCACATTTGGGGAGGGCACCTAGTTTGGGGTGTGGGGAAGAGGTATAAGATGAGGCTGAAAGTCAGCAGAGTCCCGACCACACAGGTCCTTGCAGGCCACCGTAGGGGGCTTGGGTGTTATTTCAAACACACTAGGGAGCCATGGAGAGTTCTGGATGGGAGGAGCCCTGGAGAAGGAGGGAGCTTGTGGGGGACAGTGGAGAGAGTGCGGGGTGTGGGCGGAGGCTGTAGTGACTGCAGGGGGTGGGCCCTGCCATCTCGTTTGGAGCTCCATTCCAGCAACAATGGGGAGCCAGAAAAGGGGCTCTTGGAGCTGAGCCGGAGGGCGAGTGAAGCAAAACTGGAACAAGGCGTGAGGTGGTGGCCACGGAGGCCCAGCGTGTGTCAGGTTGCAGATCCACAGACGCCAGGTGGCTAGATGAGAGCGCTGTTGGCGTGGAGGGAGACTGACAGCCAGAGTGATCACAGGGACAGTAAGAACCATGATGATGATGAAGATGGCGACACTGTCATGTCTTGAGTGCCAGGTATGGCTGAGAGTTCGTTTCCCTGTGAACCCATTTGATTCCTGTTCCCCCAGTGTCCGGATTGGTGCTTGATCACCCTGCACTCTGTCCAGCACGCGCCTTTCTTTTTTTTTTTTTTTTTTTTTTTGACAGAGTCTCGCTGTGTTGCCCAGGCTAGAGTGAGTGCCGTGGTGTCAGCCTAGCTCACAGCAACCTCAAACTCCTGGGTTCAAGTGATCCTCCTCCTCAGCCTCCCAAGTAGCTGGGACTACAGGCATGTGCCACCATGCCTGGCTAATTTTTTTTCTCTATACATATTTTTTTAGCTGTCCAAATCATTTCTTTCTATTTTTAGTAGAGACGGGGTCTCGCTCTTGCTCAGGCTGGTCTCCTGACCTCGAGCGATCCACCCGCTTCGGCCTCCCAGAGTGCTAGGATTACAGGCGTGAGCCACCGCCCCCAGCCCAGCATGCACTTTTTGATGCTTGTGAGCCCAGAGCTGCTGGAGGGGCTCACAGAGAAGGCGGAGAAGGGCACTTCTCGCTCCCGTAGGGATGAATCGTGTCCCAGCTGGCACGTGCAGGCACTTTTGTATTGCCTTTACCCCTCTTCCTAGACTGTCAGCTCTTTGCAGGCTGGATTGGCTTGGGGCATCTTTGAATCCCCCCAAGCACTGAAAGGGCTTTCAGCAATAAGGACCAAAGCAATAATGGCAACATTGGAGACGTGCAAGGCTCTGCTGAGAGCATTTTGCACGAACTGACTCATGTGGTCATCACCTTCTAATGAGGCAGGTCCGACGATTACTCCCACTTCCCAGATAGGCACCTGGAGCCTCAGAGGGCAGATCCAGGGTTTGACACCAGAAAGGTAGCTCTAGGATCACAGGTGTAACCACAAGCCTCCCTTTAAATGGGAGAGGCTGCACAAGTGAGCAGAGACCAAGCCCAGGAGTGTAGGCCTGGGTTTGAGGGCAATAGGGAGCCAAGGTAGGATTTGGAGCAGGGCAAGGAGAAGCCCCAAGTGATGCAGTGATACAGCCCCCTCGCTCCCAGAGAGCATGGCCTCCCTGCTCTGACCTCAGCCATGTCTCACAGTAGTTCAGTTAAGGACGCATTTGGTAGCAAGCAGCAGCAAACTCAACCACAAGTGGCTTAAGGCACATTCAAGTTTATTTTTCTCATGGCGCAAAAAGAATCCATCGTGGGCGATGAGTTGGTGCAGCAGCTCAGTCATGTCACTAAGAATCACAAAATCTCCTCCTTTATTTCTCCTTCCCACTCTCAGCTTTCGCCCTCGTGGTTGCAAGAGGGCTGCCGCCCCTCACGTCTGTATTCCAAGCGGGAAGACAGAGGAAACGGGAAGGCGGGAAGGGTCCGTGTGCCTGTTGAGTTTCGGTTTGCAGTTTTAGTTTCTAATTCCATTGTAGTTGGGGTCACAGGAAAAACTTCATTCTTGAGATGTAGCAAGCAGAACCAAGAAACCACACAAACCACTTGGTTAAGCATTTACAAATCCAAGCATTTCTTTCTTTAACAAGCCAAGTGGCTAAGTAAGCCTAGAAAAGTGAGAAAGGGACATATGACCTGAACCCCTGGAACTGGTCAGTCTCTCTCTGCCTGCACTGCCACCAGGTGGCCTCTGCTTGCTGACATTCTGGCGTTTCTTGGAGAGAGCAAGTCCAGGAGCCTTCAGGTTGAACCTGGGAAGTGGCTTCATGATTGGTGGCCGTCCTGGCTTTTACTCCCTGGCTCTCTGAGGGACTGGATGGGGCGACAATATTTCTCATCAGCATCCCTCCAGATGCAATGCTTGGCACACTGCTTCTCACACATCACCTTATGCTTTTCAGTTTAGGGTGAGGTAGACAAAACATTTCATTTGTGCTTTCACATTTCAGAAGTCACTGCAGGTCAAAAGCAGGTCAAATTAGGTCAAAATAGGTGATTCAACTCTAAGCATGAAGCTTCCTTTACAAAGCTCAGCAAACTCATCTATAACACAACGCCCATATCAGGAAAGCTAGAGCTTTCCAGAAGCCCTGTGTATATGTCTCATTGCCAGACTGGGTCAGATGGCCACTGCTAGCTGCAAGGAATTCTTGGAAAGTGAATACTGTATTTTTATCTAAGGACATGGCTGTTGCTAGCCTCCAGGGACTCTGGGAAAGTGACTAATTTTAGCTGGGTATATGGCTCTCTAGCTGCAAGGGATTCTGGGAGAATAAGTACACTGAGTGGAGCACGTGGCTACAGTCAGCTGCAGTGAATCTGAGGAAGTGAATATTTCTAGCTATGGACATGGCTTTCAGTAGCTGTAAAGGCTTCTGGGAAAAGGAATATTTTTAGCTAGTCATATGGCTGTCTCCAGCAGCAAAGGATCCTGGGAAGCTGAATATTTTTAGCTGGGCACACATGGCCTCCTCTAGCTTCAAGGGATTCTGGGAAAGTAAATATTTTTTTTACCTAGGCCTGTTTATCCTCCTAGCTGCAAGGGATTCTGGGAAAGTATCTGTGTGGCTGCTGACATGGCCACACCTAGCTGCAAGGGATTCTGGGAAGGTAATTGGTTACGTGGGACTTGCTGTCTGGAAATTAAAATGGGGCCTCTGTAGGCGAGGAAGAAGGAGGTATGGGTGTGTGCCCCAGCTGGGTCGTGTGCCCACAGGGGACGAGGAGGAGGAGGAGGACGGGTCCCGGGAGGAGCGGCTGCCATCCTGCTTCGACTACGTGATGCACTTCCTGACGGTGTTCTGGAAGGTGCTGTTTGCCTGCGTGCCCCCCACCGAGTACTGCCATGGCTGGGCCTGCTTTGGTGTCTGCATCCTGGTCATCGGCCTGCTCACTGCCCTCATTGGGGACCTCGCCTCCCACTTTGGCTGCACCGTTGGCCTCAAGGACTCTGTCAACGCTGTTGTCTTCGTGGCCCTGGGCACCTCCATCCCTGGTAACACCCCGGGAGGCTGCTTGTTGGGGGCGGGGGTCTCAGAGAAGCCTGGCGGGGGCAGCACAAGGCAAAGATGCTGCAGACACAGGGCAGTGGAGGGTCCCAGAGAAATACAAGCCAGCCAGCGGGTCCTCCCAAGATGCAAGGTGTGACCTGAACCCTCCCCACAAGCGACCAGGTGGAATGTCCCACAGAATTAAAGCGTCGGGAAAAGGGAGGAACCAGACAATGGATTCCACAGAAAGAAGGGGGCTGGGCATGGAAGAGACAGGTGTCGGGAGAGGGGTCCCCTAGAAAGAAGTTGGGGACATCATAGAAACCACTCAGTGCGTCCACAGAAACAAGATGTTAATGCCCCCTCCCCCAAGAAACCAGACAGAGATTCCATAGAACCGTGCCGGCAGGCGGAACCAGAGCCAGGGCCGCGTCTCAAAGACTTAACTAATTGCAAACCGGATGTTAGACGAGGGGCTGCCACAGAAATCAGGTGGCCGGGCCTCCGAGACTAAAGGGTGTGTCCCATTGAAACACAACGGCCATGACCCCCTCTTCCCAAATAAACCCAGGGAGGGTCCCTTAGAAACAAGGTGGCAAGACCGAAATTCTTACAGGAGTGGGAAGAACAGGTGTGGAGGGGCTGAAACCTTTGTTTTCCCTGTCAATGCGTTCACCAGCCAGGTGGTGGCGCTGTAGGCCCAGAGAGCAGGCAGTGGGGCGGGGGTCTCACCTGCGGCTTTCTCATGCCTGCCCCCCACACCGGAGACCTGAGTTAGCAAGATGTCCGGGATTTGGGGAGGCCACAGAAACCAGGCTGTGCGCCTGATAGGACCCAGTGCGGGGACCGACAGGAAAGGGGTGCGCGTGGATGCGGTCTGGCACTTGTTTCTGTCCCGCCAGGCGGCAGTGGGATGGCTGGGCTCGTAGAAAACCAGCCAGTGGGTTCGTGGAATCGGACGGTGATTCCCATCAGTGGGTCCCGCAGAATGCAGGTGGCGGGTTCCGCAAAAATCGGGCACCGAGTCCGACAGAAGGCAGGTCACATCGAAAGCAGGAAGCAAGTCTCGTAAATCCCCTAGAAAACAGACAGCGGGTCCCGCTCAGGGCAGGCAGGTCCCTCGGAAAGCAGGGGGCTGGGCGAGCAGACAGGTGGCGACGGACCCTGCCTCTTGGGTGGGGTCGGGGGCCGCTAGCCCACACTGCCCGCACAGAGCTCCGGGAATGGGGGGCGGCCGCAGAAACTGGGGTCCTAGGGACAGCAGGCGACGGGCGCCAGGCGATGCCGGTCGTGTGGGTGGCGCGCGGAGCCCGTCCGACTCGCGTGTCTCTGCCCCCACAGACACGTTTGCCAGCAAGGTGGCGGCGCTGCAGGACCAGTGCGCGGACGCGTCCATCGGCAACGTGACCGGCTCCAACGCGGTGAACGTGTTCCTGGGCCTGGGCGTGGCCTGGTCGGTGGCCGCCGTGTACTGGGCGGTGCAGGGCCGCCCCTTCGAGGTGCGCACCGGCACGCTGGCCTTCTCCGTCACGCTCTTCACCGTCTTCGCCTTCGTGGGCATCGCCGTGCTGCTGTACCGGCGCCGGCCGCACATCGGCGGCGAGCTGGGCGGCCCGCGCGGACCCAAGCTCGCCACCACCGCGCTCTTCCTGGGCCTCTGGCTCCTCTACATCCTCTTCGCCAGCCTCGAGGCGTACTGCCACATCCGGGGCTTCTAGGGCCTCCGCGGGGACGCGGCCGCCCCCGCCCCCGGGGAGGGGTGGCGGGGCCTCGGCCGCACCTGCTCTCGGACCCTCGGCTCCTTTGCCCTCCCGACTCAGCCTCCTGTCCTGGGACTCAGCCTCTCTCTCCTGGGGTCTGATCTCCCCGGTCCTGTGTCCCCAGTAGCTCAGCCTCCTCCTCCCCGCCAGGGGCCTCCCCGGCTCCTCCTCTGGGGAACAACCCTGTGGTTACCCCACTGCCCCAGCTCGTCCCTGTTAGTCACCATCTGCACCGCCGCCAGGGGGACCACCCCGGTGACCATTCTTCTAGGAAAGTTAAGATCTTTCTCCCCAGACACCCAGCCTGGCTCTGTCCGATAAGTCTCCCTTCCCCGCGCCCCAGGGCCTCAGCACTTACCCTCCCTGGGGACCCGCGGAAGGAGGCTGATCTAGCCCAGGAAGTCCTAGATCTTGGCCCTTCCGCGCAGCCCTCAGGGAGTCACGCTCAGCCCCAGCGGGGAGGAACAGGTGCGTGTGACAAGGGCGCACACCTGTCCTGGTTGGTTTCTCCGCCCAGGCTCATGGGAGGACGCTCATTCTGGAGGCTTGGAGAAGCGAGGGGAGAAGTTTGGGGTTTAAGTCCCAAGGCTTAGCTGGAGGAGGCACATTTTGAACCTGCAACTTCTCACATTCCAGCGCCCCCACTCACCCTCCACTACCTCTGAGAGCCCAGCCACGCCTTGGAGGGAGGGGCCTGTGTGTGTATATAGTGTGTTTGGGGGAGGGTGGACGTGGGAGGGTGCATGTCCTGGGGAAGGGGGGTGACAGACTTAATTTTTGAGAGGGCAGCGGACTCCCTCAGCCATGAGAACCGGCTTGGGGAGGAGGCCGGAAATCAAAGGAAGTCCAGCTGATCTCCCCTGACAATCTAGAAGGTTCATTTTGCCCTCAGTGCCAGCCAATCCGGGCAGGACCCTCGAAGAGGAGACCGAGGGTCCCAGAGGACCAATGCTACAAGCCAGCAAATGCTGCCACATCTCTGCCTGATGGGGGGGTGGGAGGGTGGGGGTGGGGGGGTGGGACTGGACTAAGGGATGTGGGTGGGCATTTTTAACTTTGGAGGCCACCCATCTGTTGGTAGGCCATCTGCATTTTCTTATTGTTGATGTTTCCTGCCCAAAGGACACACCTGGGGTATGGGGAGTGCCACTCACTCCTTGGGCCCCTGGGATGACCCTGCTACCCCTATTCCTCCTGCTTCCCAAAGGTTTTTAGCATTCTAACGTCCTGTCGTGCATCGCATCAGCCCCAACATTCCAGACCCGTCACCCACTTCCCTTTTCTTCCCCAGCTCATCAGCATCAGTCGCTGTCGCTCTTCTGTGATTTCTGTAAAAGTTGCCATAAAACTTTGAAATTCTGCCTGAAAACAGTCATCCAGTGGGAAGTTGGGATTCAGGGCTAAGGTCTCTGGCAGATTTGGTCAACTGTGAAACCAGGTAATCTGGGTTTTTGCGGGCCCCTAGAGCTCTGCGGGACACACCCACATCTACCAGCTACACAGAAGGTCCACGGTGGGCTTCCACTAGCCACGCCCCCACCACCAACCTGGGGCTTCCACTAGCCACGCCCCCACCACCAACCTGGGGCTTCCACTAGCCACGCCCCCAACTATCTGCCACAGACTATTCCTCTTCGAAGGGAATCCTGGGAACACAAAAGGGAAGGACCCTAATTTGCCTGAGCCGGAGAGCTGGGGCTGATGGGGCTTCCCGAATAAAGCAAGTCACTTGCTCAGATCCTGCAATAGGAGGGGGGTGTGTGTGTGTGTGTGTGTGTGTTGCAGATAACAGGCACAGTCTATGGCAAGGTGTGCGGACTTGCGAGATAACGGTTCTTTCAGAGTCCTGCAAGTGGCTGGCGTGAACACCGTACGGTGTGTGGGGAGCAGCGAGAACTAAAGAGGGCCAGTTATAGGAGGAGAATGGACGGGGCTGGAGAGGGGGTTCAGGGAGAGCACGCTGGCCGGAAAGAGGTGGTGCACTCATTCGAATGCCGCAGCCGCAGCCGGGGCTACCGAGGAGCCGGCAGGGTTAGGGGAGACCACGAGGGAAGGTGCAGCACCCCAGGCCTAGCAGCAGGGGGAGCAGTTACCACACCTGGGCTGGAAGGGGTGCGGAGAGGTGCCCGGGGCCCGAGAGACCCGCAGCGGCGGCTACGGTGTAGAAGAGCGTCGCCACCCCCCCATCCTTGTCCCCACCTGCCAGTCTCCTGCTGTTGCCTCCCATGGCTGAACCCAGCCAGAATCCAGAGGTCAAGACAGGCAATGGGTGCCGGGGCACACAGGTCGGTGGTGGGGGGGGGGGGTGCAGGGGGCGCAGAGCAGAAGGGGGAAGGGGAGGGTGGACCTGGGGCCGCGGGTGTGCAAGTTGGGGCACTTCCAGCGCAGAGAGCGAGGGCCCTGCCAGGCTCGAGCAACCGAGGTGGGATAAGTGGAAGGACAGGTTCGGAGAAGATGCTGGATTGAGGTGGGTGAGTGCTGAGGGTGAGATGCCTATGCGACATCCAGAGATGCCAAGGAGGGCGACACCTAGGGGGGGCGCCTGGAGCTCAGGAGAGGGGACCGGACTCGAAAGAGGTTTGGGAGCATGTAAGGAGAGGGCATAAGCGGTGCCTTGAGGCACCGCAACACTCACGGGGCACAAGGGAGATGGGAGACCTGCAGATAGATGGAGAAGGAGAAGCCAAAGAAGTAGGAGGGGAGCCAGGAGAAGTTTCCAGAATGAGGGCGTGGCCCACGAGCCGGGGAGGGAGGTGAAGACTAAGAGGCGCCGAGGGTGTGCGGGCAGAAGGCCGACCTGGAGCGCGCAGGGAGTGGAGTGGGGAAAGTGAGGCAGAGCATGCAGATCTCTCTTTGGGGAGCCCCGATGTGAGGGACAGGGACGGGGTTGCTGGGGGAAGAGCAGGGGGGCACTGGCTGTGGGGGCACAGGGAGCAGGTGAGGGACTGAAGGCAGGGGGACCAGGGGGACCACAGCTGCAGTGATGGTCCCCCATGAGAACACCCCATGCTGGCACTGTGCTGGGCCCCCACTCGGTCTCCCTAAATCCACCACCAATTCTGCGAATCAGCCCCATTCTACAGAAGAGGAAACTGAGGCTCAGAGAGGTGAAAGTCTCACAGCTTGGAAGGGCAGAGATGGGGGAGGATGAGGTCCTTGGTGCAGAATGGGACGAGGGACACCTTTGTATTAACAGGTGCAAACAGGGGAACGGGCGGCGAGGCAGGCAAACGAGCGAGTCTGGGAGCAGGAAGATGAATAGGGTCTCAGCTTCCAGGAGGGACGTATTGAGAGCTTGGGACTTGCAAAAGACAAGGAACATCACAAATGTCCCTTCACCTCACCCCAAAGGTCATGATGCTCACCTGGATGTGAAGAACTCCATGGGGCCAGCCCGGGGTGATTGAATTGTCATGGGAGATGACACGGTGTAATGACTGGCTTTCTCTGTGCCTCAGTTTCCTCGTGTGGAAAGTGGGGACGATAATGATGCTAACGGGACCTGTTTCACAGGGCTGTTGTGAGAATTAAATGAATGTATATCAGAATCGCACATGGCACATAGTATGAGCTCAATAAATGGAAACAGTTATACTTTCCAGACTCGCCCGGCTTCCTTCCTCACTCTCAGATTCTGTCTGTCTGTCTGTCTCTCACACACATACACATACGGCACAACTGCCATCCTAGAACAGTCTCAAAAGGACAGAAAAATGCACAATTCCCACAGACCTGCTTTGCTACCTGATTCCATTTGCTGAATTACCCAAAAACCCAAGGGAGAAGAAATGGAGGCAGGGTCCTTCTTGTCCCTACAACCCCTGGAATTCTGTTGTTGTTGTTGTTGTTTTGAGACTCCCTCTGTTGCCCAGGCTGGAGTGCAGTGGTGCCATCATAGCTCACTGCAACCTCAAACTCCTGGGCTCAAGCGATCCTCCTGCCTCAGCCTCCCAAGCAGCTGGGAGTATAGGTGAGCCACAACTTCCTGGCTAATTTTTCTATTTTATCCTAGAGACAAGGTCTTTCTTGTGCTCAGGCTGGTCTCGAACTCCTGGCCTCAAGTGATCCTCCCACTTTGATCTCCCAAAGTGCTAGGATTACAGGCACGAGCCACTGTGCCTGCCCCTAATATTTTTATTAATAGTAGTTAGATATGGGTTTAGATGTGAATAAAAGGGATCTGAAATAATAGTGGCTTAAATAAAATAAGTGTTTATTTCTCTCTTGTGTAACAGTCCTAGTCTGGTACGACAACTCTATTTCATGAGGGCAGTCAAAGATCCAGCTCTCTTCTGCCTTGCTTCTCTGACATGGCTAGAGTGTAGCCTTCATCCGCTTAGCCCAGGGTGGCTGACCTCCAGGGTGTCATTCTAACCAGGAGGATGGACAAAGGGGACAGAAGGAAAAGGAGGGCCAGGGTCCACCTTCTCTTTCAGGCTTTGACCCAGGAGTTCTACACATCACATCCTTCTACACCTCAGTGACCAGACCTGAGTCCCATAGCTACATCTAGCTTCAAGAGGGGTTTAAAAGTATAGGGTGTTTGTTCTGAATCATCATGCTAAACGTCATAGAGAATTTTTCAGGAAAAGTGGGAGAATGGATGTTGAGGGACAATTAATAGCCTCTTCTGCAGAAAGAGTTGAGAGAACACAGAGCTGGTGCCCATGAGACGATGGGTACTGCGTGGAACCGCCCCTGACGTCAGTGCCAGAGGGTGTCAGACTCTTTGCCTCACCTGTGTGAAGATCAGGGTGCCAGCTGGAGTGTCTGACAAAACTTCCTGGGGCCATGTGCCCATGGCCTAGAAGAAGAAGCATTTAGCCCTTGGAGTTCCACTTTTACTGAGACCCACAGAGTAGTGAATTCCCCACACATAGGAAGCCAAACATTCGCCTCAACCAATGTCCACTTCTCTCTCTGAGCCGCAGCTTTCTCATCCATAAAATGAGGGTAAGCAAAGCACCTACGTCCTGGGTGTGTTGTGATGATTAAGTGAGATGATCCATGTAACAACCTCTGCACGGTGAAGACTTCCTGTCGTCATCATTGCCACCGTCATCAGCATCGCCACTTCAGCAGCAGCATCACATCATCATCGACACCACCACCGTCACCATCATCATCCTCACCATCATCACCACTGTCAACATCATCATCATCATCACCGTCATCACCACCATCACCATTATCATCACCACCATCGTCACCACTGTTAACATCACCACCATCACCATCACCACAAACATGAGCTTCACCAGCACCCCCTGACTCTCACCGTACGCCTCATTTACATTAGTTAAGTTAATGCCAACTGTGGTAATAGATGAACTCACAATTCTCAATGGCTTAACATAATCAAAGTTTATTTTGGACTCGTACTGCAGTCAGGCAGCCTGCCATGTGACTCTGCCTCCGCCAGGTCCCTGGAATATTCTCCATGTGGCCAACAGATGGGAGCGAAAGTGGTGAAGAAGGTACACCCACTTCTTAACCCCATCTGCCACATCACTGGGGCTCACGTGCCACTGGCCAGAACTGAGTCACATGGCGCACACTAGACTCGAGGGTCTGGGAGTGTAGTCCGTACCAGCCACTTCCCGGGGACTCTCTACTATGCAAGGGAAACACGAATGTTCGGTGGCCGGCTGGCTGTCCCTGCCACACAATAGGAAAACAGGACGACCCAGGAGAAGCTGAGGCTCAGGTCTTTTTTTCTCCAAACCCAATGCCTGCTGTCTCCTTGGGCCTTGGAAACTTGCCCCAGGCCCATCAACTGCTTCTTCCAATTCAGTGCGACCCTCGAACGCTCCCAAACACTGAAGCCCACATTTCCTCAGCCTCATCTTTCCAAAGAGTCCCCCCAGGTCCTTAGCCTCTTTTCTCCAAATAAATCTCCAGTTTAAGACCCCCTGCCTACCTTCCCCAATTTCCTACCCCTCGCACACCTTTCTCCGACGCTCCAAGCATCCTCCTGGCCCCCGGGATGCTCCAGATTCCCTGACTCGCCCCCTTTTCGGAAAGGCTGTCTGCTGCTACACAACAAGCCGCCCCCAAACTTAGTGGCTTAAAAGAGCAACGTGTTATGATCATGTCTCATGGTCCTGTAGGTGGACTTGGCTCACGTAGGCCCTGGGGGTTGACTTGGGCAGTCTTTGCTTGGGGTCTGTCCCACGTTTGCAGTCAGATGTCCACACTCAGATGTCTCCGACTCAGATGTCACTCACTCCCGAGGCTGACAGCTGACACGGGCTGTCACTGAAAGCTGAGCCGGGGCTGTCGATGGAGCTGTGTCTCCTGCGACCATTTCCATCTCTATTTCTTTGCTTCTTGTCCCTGCACTGCCGTCTCCCCTGTTTCCAGAGGTCTCTGCCTCTCTTTCCGCCCTGTCTTCTCCATTTTGCTAATCCCACCCCCACTTCTCTCTCCCCCCCTCTTTGTATCTTTGTTTCCAAGTGTGTGTGTGTGTGTGTGTGTGTGTATAGCATTTTCTATTGCTGAGCAACGAACTGTGCCCCTGAAACTTGGGGGCTTAAAACAACAGTGTGTTACTGTCCACAGTGCCTTGTGTGGACACAGTGGCCCTTCTGCTTCATGTGGCGCTGGCTGAGGTCACACATGTGGCCGTGTGCATTTCGGAGCTTGGCTGGAGCTAAAACATGCAAGACGCCCTGGCTTGTGCTGGCAGTGGGTGCCATCTGTGGGCTGGGGGGGGGGTTCCGTTCCCCATGCCG